>NC_045787.1:32804805-33113297 GCF_009873245.2 Balaenoptera musculus
TAAAATGCCGCCACTGTGATTCATTCCTTTGAGGCTTAGATTTACAGCTATTTGATAAAATGGAAGCTCCCCCTGCTGGTGAGGAGTGGAGTAGCAATCATAGTACATCCAGCTCTTATTACCTACTGTTAACATACTCAGGGGACTATATTATTAACTCAATTTCTAATTGTGGAAGAAGGGGTAAGGAAGATCATGGGAAAAATTGTACAAATTATTTTAGTTTTTTTGTGTGTGATACTGAGGACTGGCTGTGGAGGGAGTGGAGGGAAGAGGGATGTAGGTCACACAGTAGAAATAGCTAAGGAGCAGTAAACACAGCCATCTATTATCAGAAGTCATGCTTTGGGAGAATGGTTCCTGAGATCAGTTTCTAACTAGGAAAGCAAAGCTCTTAGAATATGCTTCAAATTCTCTCTTACCTCCTCCAAGGAATATGATGGGAAAAATACTAAAAACTGTGAGCCGTGAACCAGCCCTGAGGTAGAAGGTGGCCAGAGTGAGTTGAGGAGGTGCCTGTAGATTGGAGAAGGATGCTGACAGGGGGTAGAAGCATTTTTCCTACTTACATATTTCCTCATTTTGTACAGCACCAGCCCTGGGGTTGCCAGCCTGGAGTACCCAATAGACCAGGGGTCCCCAACCCCCGGGCCACAGACCGGTACTGGTCCATGGCCTGTTAGGAACCGGGCTGCACAGCAGGAGGTGAGCGGTGGGCGAGGGAGCAAAGCTTCATCTGTATTTACAGCCGTTCCTCGTCGCTCTCATTACCAGCTGAGCTCCGCCTCCTGTCAGATCAGCGGCGGCGGCATTAGATTCTCATAGGAGCACAAACCCTCACAGCGTGAACTGCGCATGCGAGGGAACTAGGTTGCGTGCTCCTTATGAGAATCTAATGCCTGATGATCTGAGGTGGAGCTGAGGTGGTGATGCTAGTGCTGGGGAGTGGCTGCAAATACAGATCATCATCAGCAGAGAGGTTTGACTGCACAGAGACCAGAATAAATCAGTTGCTTGCAGACTCATGTCAAAACCCTATCAGTGAGTGGCAAGTGAAAACAAGCTCAGGGCTCCCACTGACTCTGCATTATGGTGAGTTGTATAATTATTTCATTATCTATTACAATGTAATAATAATAGAAATAAAGTGCACAATAAATGTAATGCGCTTGAATCATCTCCAAACCGTCCCCTCCTCCCCAGTCCGTGGAAACATTGTCTTCCATGAAACCGGTCCCTGGTGGCAAAAAGGTTGGGGACCGCTGCAATAGACTATGCTCTTCTCATGCCCAATCACTGCTTTAACATTAGGAACTTATTTACCTTATAAGGGACTGTGGGGTGATAAAAAGAGCCTGGACTCACCCATAAGACCAGGTTACAGTCTGGATGTGGCTCTTGCCCACCAGTACAGCATTGCACATATCATTTAACCACTTTGTCTTGGATTCCACACCTATCAAATGAGAATATTAACAGACCTCTTGGCCACCTCCATTCGTTCTTGTGAGAAGTAAATGAATGATAAAATGCATGTGAAAGTGCTTTGAAACAGTTGTAAAATAATAAACAAATTTAAGATAGTATTGCAAGAAGTTCGTTAATGCAGCCTTAATACGGACAATCCTAGTCAGCGTGCAGAGACAGTCTGGCCATTGTGGAGACCTCAGTGAACAGAGTGAAGGTAATAAACCCCAGATCGTCCCCTCCCCCAATAACCACGCAGTAGGAAGCTTAGCTTACTGAGCTCTGAAATCTTCCTCTCCAAGGACTCTCTGAACAACGTGTCTCTTATTTACAGGAGGGGTTGATGGAGGGTGGAGCTGCTGGTCCTCTTGGGGCCCCTGTGTTCAAGGGAAGAAAACAAGGAGCCGAGAATGCAATAACCCACCTCCCAGTGAGGGTGGGAAATCCTGCATTGGAGAAACGTCAGAAACCAGACAATGCGAAGACGAGGAGTTGGAGCACTTGCGGTAATAGAGACCAGACCTCCTGGCAGTTATGTAAAACTCAGTGCCCTCTGCAGTAAGCACGGAATACACGATTGCTGCTATTGAAAGATTTAAACCTTAAATGGTGATTTTTATCAGGGAGTGCTTTGCTGTTAGCATTGGGGTCAGTTGAAGGAGAGAGGCATATTGTGGCCAATTTGCACTTGTGTGCTTCAAGTTTTCCTGACACAGGTGTTACAAAAGGCTGGGGAACTGGAAGGCAGTCTGGCTCAGTGGATGCGAGCAGCAGCTTTGGCATCAGGCAGATCTGCCACCTACTTGCTCTGTGAACTTGGGCAAGTTAGGATAAAAATAGTAGATACAATGCTAATAGGATATTGCCTGAGGTTAAGAAGATAAAGTGATTTGTACTGTGCCTGGCATATAGTAGGCATTCACTAATAGTTGCATTATTTTTCAGATATACCACTCTCTCTTATTTATTTACTTTGGACTAAGCATGAAGCATATATTTGAGACGGCTAACATCTTCACTTATTAGTCCAGGTGTCTGATACCAACTTCCTGTTTGCCAGGATCTTGCAAAAGCTATCTTCAAAAATGCTTCGTTGCTGGACTTCCCTGGTGGTCCAGTGGTTGAGAATCCGCCTTCTAATGCAGGGGATGCGGGTTCAATCCCTGGTCGGCAACTAAGATCCCACATGCCACAGGGCAACTGAGACCCGACACAGCCAAAAATCAATCAATCAATCAATATTAAAAAAAAAACCGCTTCGTTGCTGAATCATACCCCTGGGTTAGAGTTCTTTATGCCACACCCCACTCTTTAATACTGTCCTTATTAACCTTTCCTGATCAGGTATTGGCAAAAATTCTAGAAGGATAATTTGAAGGTCATGTGAGTTGAGGAAACGTGTAAGATGCTTGGGTATCTGGTATTAGCATAGGGAGGTGAGATGCCTTATTCCTTATTCCTTGGGTGCTTCGTAATCCAACGATAACCAATATCTCTTGGCCGAGGAAGCTGGCAAACATATGGGATTCTGGTAGGAGGGACCAGAGGAGCTCATCAAGATTAGGAGCCTGACCACCGGAGACAAGGGAGGGCAAGCCCTGCACACACCCTGATCTTGTCAGAAACCCCACCCTTGGACTGTTGTTATAAACCCCTCATCACATCCTCTGGGGTGGGGACACATAGTTTTTCAAGGCAGGAGCCCGCTGTGTCCCCCTTTGCCTGGCAAAGTAATAAAGCTATCCTTTTCTACTTCACCCAAAACTCTGTCTCTGAGATTTGATTTGGCATTGGTGTACAGAGAGGCCGAGATTTCGGCATCATAATCATGATAACAATGACATCTATCATTAAACAATGATTTTCAGCAGTGCCTCTGAGGTCACTCTACACCAGTATTATCTCCACTCCAGAAACACGAAATCTGAGGGGAAGCCTTACAAATAGCCTGTGAATGTCGCCTCCTTCTGAGCTGAGTTCCTTATATTCTTGCCACACACTGAGGAAACTCAGAGATGTGAAGTATTAAGCATAATTTTCCTTTTTATACTAAGGAGGAAGAGGATATTTCCTCTCCTCTGAGCACCAAGAAGAATGAGAATTCTCTCAGTGCTTCCCTTAGGATGCCCCTGTCCATCCAGCTTTATGTCTACAGGCAGAGGAAATATGCCCACGGAGGGAGAGGTCTCCTCAGAGACCCTCATCTCCCCAGAGATCTGTGCCCTTGAAGGCAACATTGTTCTCCTACCAGAATCTCACATGTTCGCCAGCTTCCTCAGCCAAGAGATATTGGTTATTGTTGGATTACGAGGCACCCAAGACCCAGGAATAAGGCATCTCACCTCCCTATGTTAATACCAGACACCCAAGCATCTTACACATTTCCTCAACTCACATGACCTTCAAATTATCTTTCTAGAATTTTTGCCAATACCTGATCAGAAAAGGTTAATAAGGACAGTATTAAAGAGTGGGGTGTGGCATAAAGAACTCTAACCCAGGGGTATGATTCAGCAATGAAACATTTAAAAAAATTTTTTTAAAACATCTATTTTTAATTTTTACTTATTTAATTTCTCCTTGTTGCACCAGGTCTTAGTTGCAGCATGTGTGCTCCTTAGTTGCAGCATGCAGGATCTAGTTCCCTAACCAGGGATCAAACCCAAGTCCCCTGTGTTGGAGGGTGAATTCTTAACCACTGTACCACAGGGAAGTCCCTTTGGTCCCTTTAATCTTTTTTTTTTTTTTTTTTTTTAAACATCTTTATTGAAGTATAATTGCCTTACAATAGTGTGTTAGCTTCTGCTTTATAACAAAGTTAATCAGTTATACATATACAATATGTTCCCATATCTCTTCCCTCTTGCATCTCCCTCCCTCCCACCCTCCCCATCCCACCCCTCTAGGTGGTCACAAAGCACCGAGCTGATCTCCCTGTGCTATGCGGCTGCTTCCCACTAGCTATCTATTTTACATTTGGTAGTGTATATATGTCCATGACACTCTCTCACCCTGTCACATCTCACCCCACCCCCTCCCAATATCCTCAAGTCCATTCTCTAGTAGGTCTGTGTCTTTATTCCCGTCTTGCCACTAGGTTCTTCATGGCTTTTTTTTTTTCCCTTAGATTCCGTATATATGTGTTAGCATACTGTATTTGTTTTTCTCTTTCTGACTTACTTCACTCTGTATGACAGACTCTAACTCCATCCACCTCATTACAAATACCTCCATTTCATTTCTTTTTATGGCTGAGTAATATTCCATTGTATATATGTGCCACATCTTCTTTATCCATTCATCTGTCGATGGACATTTAGGTTGCTTCCATGTCCTGGCTATTGTAAATAGAGCTGCAATGAACATTTTGGTACATGACTCTTTTTGAACTATGGTTTTCTCAGGGTATATGCCCAGTAGTGGGATTGCTGGATCGTATGGTAGTTCTATTTGTAGTTTTTTAAGGAACCTCCATACTGTTCTCCATAGTGGCTGTATCAATTTACATTCCCACCAACAGTGCAAGAGAGTTCCCTTTCCTCCACACCCTCTCCAGCATTTATTGTTTGTAGATTTTTTGATGATGGCCATTCTGACCGGTGTGAGATGATATCTCATTGTAGTTTTGATTTGCATTTCTCTAATGATTAATGATGTTGAGCATTCTTTCATGTGTCTGTAGGCCATCTGTATATCTTCTTTGGAGAAATGTCTATTTAGGTCTTCTGCCCATTTTTGGATTGGGGGTCCCTTTAATCTTGCCTCAGGTGGTTACTTGGATGCTCCTCCCTTGATTAGCAACTGTTCAAATCTGCCCTTTGGAACTCAGGGAAGGTCATGGAGGCTGGAGTCTTGCCTACAAGAAATGGGGAACAAAAAAAGGCCTCTGTGCCTTGGAGCCCCACAGGGCCCTGCTTGGTTTCAGTTACTGTGAGCTCCCCTAGAGATTGCCTTGTGAGAGGTAGAAATAGCATGATTTTAGGAGCTTAACTAACTAGACATGAATCCAGCCCTGGTATTTTTTACTCTATAACCTTGGACAAGTTATTCAAACTTGCTGAGCCTTTCTCCACATATCTCATGGGGTTACTGTGAGTGTGAATTGAGCTGAGGCACATTTGTCGAACATCTGCCAAGGTGCTTAGCACATAGTAAGCACTCAGTCAAAAACAGTTATTATTTTGTGTTACCTCTCTCGCAGGATCACGAACTTGAATTACCTTATTTTCAATACAGAATGAATTGTGTGTTAAAGGTATTTAAGAACCAAATAGCAGGAGAAAAAGTGGGTGTGGGACAGATGACCTCTAGGAATCACATAAAGCATATGTGTTGTCCAATGGCTTTATTTCTTTTTCTTTTCTTTGTTTTCTATACTACTGATCTGGTAGTTATCTTTTGGAAGCTTGAGTTGATATTTGTGTTTTCTATCATGGGATGGGATCAGATATTTTATTCTGAGAATGACAAAAACATCACATCACATCACAGTGTCCACTACTCACTTGATGGAGTCCCTTCAGATGCAAATGAAAAATTCACTGTGCTGTAAAATATTTATTAAACTGTGGAAAATCCATCATGTTAATTATGTTTTGTTTCCTTTTCCTTTCAGATTGCTTGAACCACATTGTTTTCCTTTGTCTTTGGTTCCAACAGAATTCTGTCCATCACCTCCTGCCTTGAAAGACGGATATGTTCAAGTTGGTTATAAAAGATACTTTTTTCCTTTACATACACTGTTCGTTCCAAGTTCTAGCTCTCTACTGATGTCATAATCTATTTCCTCCTTCCATGATGAAACAGTGCTAAAAACATTTTATGTGTGCGTTTTAGTTTAGCAGTGAGGGTTTTAGTTTGTGAGTTTTCTTCTTTGGCCCAAGGTGGTTAGAATTCTTCAGGAGGTAATATATCTCCTGCGGTAAAGGAAATCAATATCGCCACGCAATGAATTAGAAATGTAATCATGCCAGAGGGTTGCTAAACATTTCCATTCTGAACACGAAAGTAGGAATCTATAAGCAAGTTTTTCAGCATAGAGAACTTACCCTGTTCTTTTCACTGCAAGGAGTCTTTTTAAATTTTTCATAAATACAAGGGTTGGGGTAAAGCATTAGGTTTATTCCAGGGGCCAGTAAGACATTTAGCCAGTGTCTGGTGAGATATGGGTCATTGTATTATACTTTGAGCAATTTTCTTGTTCAGGAAGGAACACAAGTCATCTGCCATTTGTCATTCTGGGAAATTAATATGGCTTTGGGGCCATATTAATTCGTGTGCTCTTCTCACTCCTTCTTATGATGAGGCTTTACCTCCAAACACCAGGAAGTATCTCTTCATGGTACATAGGAGCTATAGTTCATCAGGATTTTCTCAGTGCCACCTGCCTTGGTTTCTGGGTGAAGAATTTGTCTCTCAAATGCCAGGCCCTTGAACATATACTCACTGAGTGTTTGCTGAAATTTCCCCGAATGTAGGTACTGTTAGGAGATGTGTGTGTGTGTGTATGGAGAGAGAAAGTGAACCTAGAATCTCTAACACTCATATTGTCCCACCACAATCCATGAAGTTCCTGAAGGAAACATGCTTATAGAATGAGGCCAGGCAGACTCATATACTTCAGCAAACCACGAAGCTGCTGTCTTCAACTGTAGTGCATGTGGTGTCCTGTAAGGAGCTGGGGGTTCCAAACACTGTCCTGTGGACTGGCTACATCATAGGCACCCAGGAAAATTAACAATAGATTGCTGCTTGCCCCTTGTTCTCCATTTTTTTTGGTTTTTTTTTCTCATTTTGTAAGTTTAGTGTAGAGCCTGAGAGTTTTTTTTTTTTTAATTGTTACTAATGGTTTTGACAGAGACGGCCAGGTTTAGACACTTTTGAGTTAGACCTTCTCATATAGAAGTCCCTTCTGCAAGGCAGAGGAAGGCCTAGGGGCTAGAACCAAGGCAGATCAAATATCTTTCCCCATTTTCTTCAAATCACAATGCCAATCTGGGTGCTCTTTTTCCTACCAACTCTCATGATGGAGCCAGACTGGGCCAGGAGGAACAGGACTGTCTGTGAGAAGAAGGCGCCACAGAATTTTGTTCTATTGCCTGCAGCAGAGCTGGTCCAGCTCCACGCCCTCTCCCAGGCCAGTTTTCTTCCCCATCTTCTTGAGTAGCCGAGAACTAGATGGATAAGGAAAGGAACCAAGAGAGACACCAAACAAGAATGATGACTCCCTCTAGGCTCAGACTTCAGATTCTTCCTTGCTTCACAGTGAAATCTCACCTCCTGGCATTATGGGCTAATGGCATGTCCTTGAATCTGACCCAGCCTCAGCATCACTTCCCTTACAGGATGGGGCTGGGGAGGGTAGTGGGTGACGATCAACATCATGCTTCCCCTGAAAGTCATCCGTGGGAACCTCAAACTTCCGTGAACATGTTGATAGGACATTTGAACATTTCTGCCTGTTCATAATGACATTTGTTGGGCAGTATTGCCAACGGACAGCCCATAACACCTCACTAAGAAGAGTTGACTGACAAGGACATTTCCAAAATCCGATACTTTCCTGAAAGTGTAATAGATGTTATTTGAGCAGTGTCCACTAAAGTAATTTTAGTAAAATGTTTAGTACAATGCTTGGTTTTGGGGAGCTGCCAATAAATTATAGTACAGTGGCATTAATAGCTTTATTTCAATTAATGGTGGTACCAGTGTTGTTGGCTAGGACTCTACAGGAAAAAATAATTTTACAGACAATTTTCAAAATGAATTATTTGAATGTAGGCTGCCTGACGATTAAAGAAGTCATGATTTATAGGCTGAATATATCTAAAGAAACATTTTGTTAAATGCAAAAGAGATACATTCTTCCTTTCTCCATTTTTATTTCTGTTTAGGATGAAGGTGCCATGTTTCCTGTTGGGAAAAACATAGTGTATACTTGCCATGAAGGATACTCTCTTGTTGGAGACCCTGTTGCCAGATGTGGAGAAAATTTACAGTGGCTTGTTGGGAAAATGCATTGTCAGAGTGAGTGGCCTTGATTATAGTATATAATTTAAGATGAAAGAATAGTGTGGAAAGGAATAAATCAGGATAAATAACAGCTTACCATATGCCCATGTCTTGATCTCCTTTTCCTGAAAGGCTTATATGATCCTGTCCAAATTTCAGGAATATCTTGAAAAACCCCTCAGCTTTCTCTAGTTGCTACTGCTCCTGTTAGGTGAGGCACATTTTATTGCAATTTTAAAGTTTCTGGTGCAAATTAGAATAGGTCAGGGAGCTCAGTTCTGGTTAAGACCATCAGGACATTCTTTAGAGTTTAATTACCAGGGATTTACCACAGTCGACTTCCTTAAATGCTTTTGATCCTATTTTGTTTAGATGTAGGCATCTGAGTAAGTGCTTCTGCATGTTGTATCACCCTAACGCTATTTTCTGGTTTCTATCTCAGCTGTACTACAATATAAGATTCTTCAGCAGATGGATAGACAGAGCTACAGGGATGTATTTGTCCTATATCAGTTGGTCTAGGCTATGTGAGGAAAGTCCTAGTGCACACAGGCACATTTTATTCTCTTGAGTACATACATATTAGTAAAAGTTCTGAGCTGTCAGGTATACATACATTTAGAGTTGGTAGCTGCTACCAGTCTTCCAAGTGGTTGTACCAGTTTACATCCCGGACAGAATCTGAGACGTCAAGATTGCTCTGTATCCTCACCTACACTTGATATTGTCTATCTTAAATTTTTTTTTTTTAAGCTATACTGGTGAGTGTGTAGCAATATCTTATTTTTTAATTTGTATTTTTAAATTTGTATTTCTTCTGATGACTAATGATGTTAAGCCTGTTTTCATATATTTATTGGGTATTTGGATACTTTTTTTGGTGAAGTGGCTGTCTAATCTTTTGGGCATTTTTTCTGTTGGTTTGGTAGTCTTTTTCTTACTGATTTGTAAGGTCTCCTCTTGTTCTCTCTGTTTCTGTCTGTCTTTCTGTCTCTCTGCCCTAGAGTCCTTGGGAAGAAATAAACTATCAATATTGCTGAAATAGAATATAAATATTCCCTAGCTAAGAGTATTAAAGCCAAAATTTAGATCTTTTAAAAGATTAATAAGATACTTCTGCTTGAAGAGCTTCTTTTTCTTTATTGTGTATCTACTGGTGAAAAGTTGTCCCAGTATTTGTTCATCTAAAACGTTTTTATTTTATCTTTACTTTTGAAGGATAGTTTTACTGGATAAGGAATTCTAAGTTAGCAGTTATTTTCTTTAAACCCTTTAAAGATTTTATTACATTGCCTTCTGACTTCATTGTTTTTTAGTGAGAAGTCAACTTTCAAGTTTATTGTTTCTCCTTTGGAAATCATATTTTTTTGGTCTGGTTGCTTTTAAGATTTTTTTTTTTTTTTCTTTTCCAGAAGCAACTCTACTCTGATGTGCCTAGGTGTGATTTTCTTTGTCTTTGTCCTGGTTGATCTTCAAAGCACTCTTGAACCTATGCTTTAATGTCTTTTGTCAGTTTTAGAAAATTCTTCACCTTTGTCCTCAAATATTGCTCTGTCTCATTCTTGCTCATGTCTCCTCATGAGACACAAATTATACATTTTTTAGAATGTATATACATATACATACGTGTGTGTGTGTATATATATATATATATATATATATATATATATATATCTTTGTTTTGTTTTGGTTTTTTTTGCCTTGGCCTGTGTCTTGCAGGATCTTAGTTCCCCAACCAGGGATCGAAGCCACGTCCAAGACAGTGAAAGTGCCAAGTCCTAACCACTGGATCGCCAGGGAATTCCCTACATTTTTTTGTTTGACATCAATTTTTCTCTCTCTGTTTCATTTTAGATATTTTCTATTGATCTATATTCCAGTTTATTAATTCTCTGTACAGTTGTGACAATCTGCTTTCAAGAACTCTACTGAGTTCTTAATTTCATTTTCCAATTCTAGATATTCCATTTGTCTACTTTTCTATACTTTCTAATTCTCTGTTGATATTCTCCATCTTCTAATTTCATTTTTCCAACATATTAATCATAGTTATTTCATGGTCCATGTCTGTTAACCCCATCATCTGGATCTGCTGTAGATGTTTCTATTGTGTTTTTGAATGTTGGATTAGTTTTGGTTGAATGCCAGATTTATATGTAAAAAAAATACATATGGATGATGTTATCTTCCTCTGGAAAAGATTTAGGTTTGTTCCTGGCAAGAACAAGGCTTGTTTATGTCTGGTTTACCTTTATCTCAGGTTGTATCCATTAAGGGATCATAAGGGAAAGTATGGGTTTTCTACTGAGGCTCCTCCTTTGTAACAGGACTGGACTCTAATTTTTGGTCTCCTAGCCCTGTGAGACTGCTAAAAACTCCATGCAGCTATTCAGCCTCTGAGCTGCAGCTTTCTCCTTAGTTTAGCAGCCCTTCAGCACATTAAAAGAAAAATGTTTTTTTTCAAATTTACAAATAACCTCAAGGGCAAAAGCATTACCAAACGTTGTAATCACTACTTTAGACTTCCCTTTTTCTAGAGTCTTGGGCTTTCAAATTTCCATGGCTCTGAATGTTGTCTGATGCTCTCAGAAATACTTTTTCTTTTAACTTTGTACAGCCTTTCTATATGTCTTAGTGGGAGCATTAGTGTGAAACCAGCAAATGTGTCATGGCCAGAAATAAACAAACCTGATGCTAAATTATTAGCTTTTTGAAGGCAGATTATGTGACTAGTGTTTTGTGTCCCTAGTAGCACACAACATATTTGGCAAAATATAGACACTCAGTGAATGCTGATTTTGAATGAATGAATGGGTTTTCTGATTAAAATGGTGCAAAAATAAAGCAGTACTTTGTAGAATATTGTCCAAAGTCCACTAGAGAGATTGGCAAGATTTTTTTTTTTTAATCATGAATTCTGACTCGCTTTCCATGACTATGCATGTTTCTCATTTTTCTCCTTGTTGTTTTTTCAAGTAGAAGATTTGAGCTAATGAATGTAATGGAATAAGAAAAGATAGAACTGGGAAACCAAAAATGATTTAACACTTTTATGGTTGCAAGGTTAAAGGTGGTTCTTTAAAGATTTCAGATAGCAAAATATCTAATTGGGTATATGCTAATGATATGCAAATGAACACAACTCTTGGGAAAATTCTAGTGGGGCTTCACCAGACAAGAAGTAGCAGCTGTAAAAAGTCTGGTTTTAACAGCAGGCTGGACTTCAGGACTCCAAAAGGCTTATTCATTTTAAGTTGTCACATGGCTTTGAGGGCAGGGGTGAGAGAGTGGGAACTGTTTTGGCCTTCAGTCATTCATGTCATTAACATGCCAGGCATGTTGGGATATGTCTTTCAGGGCATCCTAAGAGTGAACTCACCTCTTCCTCCTTGTCCTCTAATTAGAAAAAGCAGAACAAGTGTATCAGCACCATTCGAGGCTGTCACTTTTTTTTTAAAAGATGGTTTAGGAAAGCAGTGACCCTTGTATTCTTCTCTCTTTTCTCTTTAGAAATTGCCTGCGTTCTGCCTGCACTGATGGAGGGCATACAGAGTCATCCCCACAAACCTTTCTACACCGTTGGTGAGAAGGTGACCTTTTCCTGTTCAGGTGGCAGGTCCTTAGAAGGTCCTTCGACATTTCTCTGTGGATCCAGCCTTAAGTGGAGCCCTGAGATGAAGAATGTCCAGTGTGTGCAAAAAGGTGAGTGGCTCTTGGGTCTGTCCAAGGACACGTACACTCAGGGAATGAGAGTCCTTGCGGCAGTTCCTCAAGGCACTGAACCTCCATAACGGAGTCATTCCCTCCATGCCTACCCTGCTACAAGAAGGAGGTCAGTTCATAGAGTGGGTAACAGACTTTTTTGCACATGGCACAGATAGACTCACAGAATTCAAGGAAAGGCAAGAATTGCCCTGGGGATTCTGAAATTTTAACTTAAATCCTTCATATCAAAGATTAGCTTTATATTTATTTGTTAAGGTGCCAAGAAAATAAAGAATTTCTAAAAGCTGATTTCTGGTTTCCTCCTGATTTTTAAAAATGTACTTTTATGAAGTACAGAGTTGAGATCATAATTTATATAAAATTCTGTATGTTTCATTTTTGGGCTCTTAGAGTTCATTAGTGCTATTGAAATTGAAAATTTAAAAGCGCTTACATATAACCCTGCAAAGCAGAGTTATTGAAGGAAAAGTATTGTGGTTTGTGAAGTTGTTCTTAATAGTAGAAATCCAAATATCCAGTATTTTGAACACATGGCAAATTAAAATAGTTTTTTGAAAAAAATTTTTATTGGAGTATAGTTGGTTTACAATGTTGTGTTAGTTTCGGGTGTACAGCAAAGTGAATCAGTTATACATATACATATATCCACTCTTTTTTGGATTCTTTTCCCATATAAGCCATTACAGAGTATTAAGTAGAATTCCCGGTGCTGTACAGTAGGTCCTTATTAGTTATCTATTTTATACATAGTAGTGTGTATATGTCAATCCCAATCTCCCAATTTATCCCTCTCCCCCCTTTCCCCCGATAACCATAAGTTAGTTTTCTACATCTGTGACTCTATTTCTGTTTTGTAAATAAGTCCATTGGTATCAAATGGTCTTTTAAGAAGCTAAGGCAGGAAGAGATTTAGAAAGCCAAACTATTTCTTTTAGAGATACTTAAAATGGGATAGATTTATTTTCAAAATAACCTCCTCTTTCTTCTTTGTGTACATTTTTAAAAAAATTTTATTTATTTATTTATTTTTGTCTGTGTTGGGTCTTCGTTTCTGTGCGAGGGCTTTCTCTAGTTGCGGCGAGCGGGGGCGACTCTTCATCGCGGTGCGCGGGCCTCTCACTATCGCGGCCTCTCTTGTTGCGGAGCACAGGCTCCAGACGCGCAGGCTCAGTAATTGTGGCTCACGGGCCCAGTTGCTCGGCGGCATGTGGGATCTTCCCAGACCAGGACTCGAACCCGTGTCCCCTGCATTGGCAGGCAGATTCTCAACCACTGCGCCACCAGGGAAGCCCTACATTTTTTTTTAAGAAATGGAAAATATTATGTTTGTAACAATTAAAAACAAGAAAGAAGAAAATCGCACTTGCATTCTATTTTATATGATATTCTTATTTGTTGAGTATATAATTTTTAATTCAATGCTGAAATTTATCTTCTATGGTGAAGATGAAGGAGTTGATTCCATGAGTAGTAATATTAGGTGAATTCGATCTTCACAGCTGAAAAGAGAGCAGGCTGTGACTGATGGAGCACTCTGTGACTGATTGTGTTAAACAGATCACAGAGGACAGAATGGGAGGGCTGCGTGTCCAGTGGAGTGGCTGCCCTGCCTGTTCTCACGTGCTCTGTAGCTGTCACAGAAGAGACGGCTGCTTTGTTTTCTACATGCACTGAAGTAAAGCTATGAGTTTATTTGGGATAAAGTAATGGACCTGTACCAATAATGCTAAAATTAAGGAGAACAATGTACAGTTGATGAGGTTGCTCTTTTCTTCCAAATGAGATTATATACTTTATATACTTGTTTTTTTCTGAAATGTCTTTTTCAGTCACTTTATAACACATTTGGTATGAATTTTCTCCCACTCAGTAGCAAATCCTATTAAGGTTTTAATTAAGGATGTTTTTCGGAAGACTTAGATAACAATAATAACTACCCTTAAAATAAGCCTATAACAAACCAAAAGTTCCAGGTTTGTCAGCCTCCAGAGTTTTAAAATACCTGATGTACAAGTATTTAGTCTTTTTTATATTGTGGTAAAATATACACAACATACAATTTACCATTTTAACCATTTAAAAATGTGCAATTCAGTAGCATTAAGTACATTCCCATTATTGTTCAACCATCACTGTCATCCGTCTCCAGAGCTTTTCCATCTTCCCAAACTGAAACTCTGTATCCGTTAAACACTAGCCCGTTATTTATCCGCACCTGCATCAGTACTTAGTCTTGATGTGAAGATATTTGATTTTAAAATAGTAAACGTATATACTGTAGGTGGGTCCTAAGAGTGTGTTTACTTGGTTAGTCAAGCCATGAAGATAACAAAGCTATATTCTTTTTAAATGCAAAAGTCTTTGGTCTAGGTAATTCTACAAGCGATTTTCTGCAAAGAAATTATAATAACTTTTAGAAAATATTTAAAATTTGAAATTCTATCCTTATGAACGGTTAGCAAATAAACTGCTAATAATAATGCAGAACTAATGTACATGACTTAATCACTGAACTTCAGTTTTGGTCCATTTAGATCAGACTTTCCCAACCCCAGCACTACTGGAATTTGGGGCCTGATAATTCTTTGTTGTGGGAGCCTGTCCTGTGCCTTATCAGATGTTTGGCAGAATCCCTGGTCTCTGCTCACTAGATGCCAGTAGCGTCTCACAGGGGTGACAACCAAAAATGTCTGTTGACATTGCCAAATGTCCCCTGGGGAGCAAACATTTGCCCCTGGTTGAGAAGCATTGATCTAGATAATACCATTAAAATATTTTATTTTGGAGTTACTTAGGATTTCAGAAAATTTGCAAGTATAGTTTCCATATACCCTTTACCCATCTTCACATAATATTAACACATTACATACCTTGACACAATTTAGTTGGTCAAAACCAAGACATTAATATTAAACAGGACCATACTATTGACTACCCTACAGACTCTATTCATACATCACCAGTTTTTCCACCGATATCCTTTTCATGGTCTAGGATCCAATTCAGGATACTACGTTGCATTTCAAATTGGGCAATTGGGATTGACATGTATACACTGATGTGTATAAAATTGATGACTAATAAGAACCTGCTGTATAGGGCTTCCCTGGTGGCGCAGTGGTTGAGAATCTGCCTGCCAATGCAGGGGACGCGGGTTCGAGCCCTGATCTGGGAAGATCCCACATGCCGCGGAGCAACTGGGCCCGTGAGCCACAATTACTGAGCCTGCGCGTCTGGAGCCTGTGCTCGGCAACGAGAGGCCACGATAGTGAGAGGCATGCGCACCGCGATGAAGAGTGGCTCCCGCTTGCCACAACTAGAGAAAGCCCTCGCACAGAAACGAGGACCCAACACAGCCATACATACATACATACATACATGAAAAGAATGTAAGCAGACAAGAATAGCACTAAAAAAATATATATTAAAAAAAAAAAACCTGCTGTATAAAAAAAAAAGATAATACCATTTCAAAGAAAATGTTTAAAGAATAAGTACTTGCTAGAGACCTTGCTGGACACGGCAGGCATACTTCACCTTGCTACCATTTTTACAAGTTCATGCCTTCCTTGTTCATGAGATTTTCCTGTCATGTCTAAAGCTCTTATGTTTTCTGAAGTAAGGAAGTATTCCATAGTTTGTGCGCCCATAAAAACACATCCTTCAGGCAAATGACCTTTATAGATATATCCAGCAGGTAGCTAGTTTTATGATGCAAAAGTATATGCCACTGAATTCCATTGTAATGAAGCTGGCAGGAGGTGGAAATTGCAGGGTGGTATAGACTGTTCACGTTGTAGACAGGCATAGCCTAGGCCGTGGCAAATTATGCTCTTGTAAGTTGGACCAAAGTGTTTTCCTGTCAAAACTGGAATGATGATTGGCTTTCTATCAGTTTGTAGGAAACATAAAATAAAGGAAAGGATTTTATTAACGTAAGTACCTCCAGACATTTAGTCACTGTTGAGGGGAGACCACTTGGACATTTACATGTAAGATATTATTATAGTTGTCCTTGAGATACTGAGAGCTCTTCTTATATAGGTCAAGTGATGGTATGCTTTCTGTCTCATTATAGGCACAGTGGGCAAAATGCGTCCACATAACAAACAGTTTTTAAACCCCCATGTACTTGATGAAAGGGAACCTACTCTGTGGGCCTTCAATTCAGACAAACATGGACTTCAATCCTGGCTTGGGCAATTTGTTAACTAGCATGAATTTCCTAACTTTTCTGTCTCTTAGTTTCCTCATCTCTTAAACGGGCATTTATTAAGGGGATTAAATATCACAATGTATAAAAAGGGCAGGGCCAAGAGTAAATGCTCAAGAAATGGCGGCTATTATGACCAATGAAATTGGGTGGTCCTAGGAATGCTCTAGCTCTTGTAAAATGCTTTATAGCTTTATTTTTTACTGTACAAACTTGTTGCAGTTGAGACTATTACAGAGCCTGGTTCAACAATTAAAA
The DNA here is from genome assembly GCF_009873245.2 of Balaenoptera musculus. Classification (NCBI taxonomy): domain Eukaryota; kingdom Metazoa; phylum Chordata; class Mammalia; order Artiodactyla; family Balaenopteridae; genus Balaenoptera; species Balaenoptera musculus. The sequence goes on from NC_045787.1 coordinate 32,821,481, forward strand.
TAATACCTTGTTTGCTATAAAGAAGCTTTTCACCTAATGATGGCCTCTCCATTATCGTTTTCTTTTAGATGCCCCTTTGGCACCGGAAGTGCCTGAATGTCAGCGCTGGGAGAAACTGCAGAATTCAAGATGTGTTTGTAAAATGCCTTATGAATGTGGGTAAGCTCTGTCTTCTTCTCTGTTTTATTTTATTTAAAATAGATGGGATGATTTCTTAATGCCATTTGAAGCAACATGGATGGACCTAGAGATTGTCATACTAACTGAAGTAAGTCAGACAGAGAAAGACAAATATCGTATGATATCACTCATATGCGGAATCTAAAAAAAAAATTGGTACAAATGAACTTATTTACAAAATAGAAACAGACTCACGGACTTAGAGAACGAACTTATGGTTACCGGGGGGAAAGGGTGCAGAGGAAGGATAGTTAGGGAGTTTGGGATTGACATGTACACACTGCTGTATTTAAAATAGGTAACCAACATGGACCTTCTGTATAGCACAGGGAACTCTGCTCAGTATTATTTAACAACCTAAATGGGAAAAGAATTTGAAAAAGAATAGATACATGTATATGTATAACTGAATCAGTTTGCTGTACACCTGAAACTAACACAACATTGTTAATAAACTATACTCCAATATAAAATAAAAAGTTAAAAAATAATAATTAAGTTAAAAAAAATAGATGGGATGATTTCTTAGATGCTAGTCTCTGTTAGCTCAGAGGTGTTACTTACCACGGGTTAAGGGTCTTTGCATTTCAATCCAGCCCATTTGCTGCTTGTTATTTGCCTGGGTCACCAGGGCTGACCATTGGTGACGTTAGGCAGTGTTCTAATCTGGCTGGTGAGAAAGGCTGAAGGACTGCTTGAGATTGCTTGTTCTCTACATAAAATGGGGCAAAATGACAAAACCATCACTTGAGGATTTAGAGCTTGAGGAGATTAGGGCTGAAATTCCCATGAGACATAAACTCTTAAAGATACCAAGAGAAACAAAAGCAGCTGCTTTTCTGATTCTTGAAATATGTTTATTTCTAGATTTGCATTCTAAGAACACTTGAAATCACTCCACTGTAGAAAGATATCTGAAGTAATTACTGTATGTTGGATACAGATGGCATGATTAAATTGGGACAAGAGGAGGTTTACTGGTGGTACTATTTACAGAAATGTGGGCAGAGTAAAGAAAACTGCAAGCCACAGGGCAGTACTCCTGGGCTGGTAGCAGTTCGGGTTTATAGTATCTCCATGCCCAAGCCAGAAGGTGTGAGAGAGGAGCACTTAGGAAAACCTGTTGACAGAGGGCTAGTTGAGGAGGAGTTGAGTCCCTCATTTGGGGACCTCAGAGATCCCCAGCAGTGAGCCAGGGGAATAAAACCCCCCATTGTACCCTCTTCTCTCCCTCCAGTCTCTTGCCAGACTCCCCCATTGATCAAACACCCCTGAAGCTAGAGGACAAGGAAGTCTATTGATGTGGTCCATACGTGTCAGCCTCCCAGGCAGGGTGGAGAAGAGTGGAGGGTGGATCGGGAGAGGCAAATGGAAGATATCCAGTCCCCAGGACTTACTGGCCATCTTTAAGGTTAAGAATCAAAACACAAATTATTAGCCAATTACTTGGCTTTCAATTACTATGGTCACCAAAACACATCTCCTTGAACACCTACATTGGGTAATGATGACTATGGTGATATCTTATAAGAAGTAACTTCTCATGTGAAGGAGAACATAAAACTGAATAGCATAAATGGAGATGGTCAGCCCAGAATCTTCTGACTGTGCTGTTATTCTCTATTAATCATTGTTTACTTTGACTCACTTTCATCCTCTTTCCAACTTCTCTGATTCATTGAGTTTATCTGCAACCTGTTTATAAATACGGTAAGAGTTTTAATATCAGATACTGATAACAATCAGATAGATGGCCTTGTAAGTTCTCTGCCCTTTAAGCTGTTCTGAGTACTTCTATTTAAAGTTTAAATAAACAGATAAAAAAGAGATACTAGGATTTGTTTCTGTTATGTAAATGTCCAAATAAATTTAACTCTTGGTCAGAGAAGTAAGCATTAGAGCTAAATATATATAAGTAAATATAGATTCTGTTTACTATTCAAAAATGCCTTGTTGTCTAGGGTTTCACTACAGTAATTGTTTCCTTACCCATCAGCATTCAGAAACGTGGTTGTTTTTATTAGTGACATTTCAAATAGTTAGCACTATTTTAACACCAATGCATACGAAAAAAAAGTAACCCATTTTATGGAGATATTTCTAAACTATTTTGTAAATGTAGATACTCTAAAAATAGCATTGAAAAATAGAGTTCATTTTCCCTTGAGGATTCAGTCATCAGCTATGGATAATGCTATAATATGGACCTGAACTCTCAGGGCTGCTGGCCTGGGAGGAGGTGCTTTCTTCTGCAGTCAGTGGTCCCATTTGACTACCATTCCTCTGAGTGTTTTGATCTTTGCTAATTTTCTGTCTCCTTCTTTGTCGTCAGTCTACCAGCTGTGGCTAGCAGACAGACGTTGCCTTCTCTTCTAATTTGCTGTATCTGATCTGTTCTAGATGAAACTACATTGACACTAGATATCTAAGCTTGTAAAATTTGTGAGTAAATAAAGAACAAAATATGTTCATTTTGAAGATTGGAGGGGGTTGGCCCTAGTAATGGGGGGCGTTTGCATTTCTGTTCCATCTTTTTGCTGTAGGTGACAACATCTGAGGCACTGAACCCAGAGCCTCACCTTTCACTTCTCATTCTCAGCTTTGAAGAAAGAAAATCTTGTAAATAAAGTAATTTAAAAAATTTGTTTCAGATCCTCCTTGGATGTATGTGCTCGAGATGAGAGAAGCAAAAGGATACTGCCTCTGACAGTTTGCAAGATGCATGTTCTCCAATGTCAGGGTAGAAATTACACTGTTGCTGGTAGGGAGAGCTGTACTCTACCTGCCTCAGCTGAGAAAGCTTGCGGTGTGTGTCCACTATGGGGAAAATGTGATGGTAAGGGGCATTTCATATTTGTAACTATAAAAATGCTAAAGTAATAGGAGTGAAGTTTTCAAACATGTAGTTTTCTAGTTTAGCAGCAGATCAAAGCACATCCCTGAGGGTGTCAAAGACCCCGACTGGTCTGAGCATGCACTATCCTCCCCCACTGCCTTCCCCGGGGAGGGGGTGGATCAAGAACTCTCCCTGATGGTCTGAATGTCCTCCCAAACATCACGTTCCACCTTCACGATCTTTGCTCTGTCCTTGTATTATCCATACTATGTACTCATTGAGAAAGAAACAGACTCCCATAAAAATAACAATTTTTAAAAGAAGAAACTTTATATCACATCTTTAATAGGAAATGTCCCTTGCCTTAAATATTAGGTAACCATGAAAATACATACAGTGAAACAAAACAAGGTAGGAGATTCCAGCCAGATGCTGCTCAAAGCTTGGAGGATGATGCTTCCTGGTGATAAAGGGTGTTTAGCAAGTGTCAGGGACGTGCTGAAAGCACACCCGTGCCAAGCTGACACTTCCTCCTAGAAGCAGTCAGAAGGATGTGAAGAGAATAGGAAAGGAGGTACTACATTCTCAGGCTGTGATTCCATACTTGCTGGTGCCGTGTCCAGGGAGCACTTAACAGTGATCTTGACAACCAGCACCGGCCAGTGCTCCTCCGCGGGGGGAAGAGTTGGGTCGCCAGAGCCAAGTCACCGTCCTCAGTTTCCCCATCTGTCAATTTGGGAGCCGGACTGTGCGATCTTGATCTGTAAGGTCTCTGCTAGCTCCTCAGGCCCTCCTTTTCCTGGCCGGTACCCGCTGGGCACCTTTCCCCTCACTCCCGTCCCATTTGCAGCAGAGACGATGACACATATAGCCGCGTCTGGGTCACTTTCGGCTTGGCAGTCACCACAGTGGTCTGGCAGACCTGGTTACCCTCCTTCTGGGGACGCCCGGCTGGTGCGTTCCAGCCTCGCACCTTCAGCGCACACACTGCTTTCCTCCCCGACTCGTTTCTGATGGGTCTTTACGGGACATGAGGCCTTTTGCATCCCATGCCCTCTCTCTCTCAAAGCAAGTTAATTCTTTTGTCTCCCTCTGTTTGAGCCTTGCCGCCCGGCTCTTTGCTGAGGTCTCTGCATTTGGTCTGGGCGTTGAGGGATCACACCGGGGGTTTGGGACCCCCCCCCCCCCCCCGTGCAGCACGTGGAGGAGAGAACCGCTCCGCGGGGGTCCCATCGATAGGAAGCCTGGCAGCAGCCTCAAAACCTGCTTATTCTGTCGGAGTGGAGCGAAATGCCTCCCTTGCCCAATCCTGCGGCTTTTCCTGGGGGTCCGGGAGAGGGGAGGGTAGTTGATTACATCACACGAGGCAGGAGCGTCTATAGCTCTCCAATCACCAAACATCACGACTTTGGACGTGATGCGCCTTGTCTTCCCCACGTCCACCATGGGCCACCAAGCCTCTCTCGCCTCTTTTTCCAGCCCAGAGCAGCAAATGTGTCTGCAGAGCCGCCTCGGAGTGCGAGGAAACAGGGTTCAGCGTCTGCGTGGAAGCGAATGGCAGGGAGCGGACGATGACAGAGTGTGAGGCCGGTGTCCTGAGATGCCGAGGACAGAGCATCTCCGTCACCAGCATCCGGCCCTGCGCCGCCGGAGCCCCATAGCTCCTGGCGCCGGTGGGCCTGCTCGCGATCCTGCAGCCGCGTGGCCGAGTTAGAACCTCTGCACGCCCGGCCCTGTAGACAGCTTCTCAGCACGCGGGCCCATTCTTTCTCCTTCCGCTCCGTGTCCACTTCTCGCAATCCCCAGGCCCTGCATAATTACACAACCCTTTGTTCTCCCAAACCTGAATCCAGATCCTCTTTTTCTTCTCTTTTTAAATGTCAGTCAGGCTGAAGGCTATTGATGAACCTTTGAAGGAGCTGTTATGTTCTTGGAAAAATTGCTGACTTCTCTGGACCTTGACTTCTTTTTAATCTGAAAATTAGAGGGTTGGACTAGAGAAATCTGAATGCTCTATGATTCTTTTAAGTATGATTAAAAGAACCGGCCAGAACACACTCTACAAATTGATTACAAAAACAGAAAGATTAGAGAGGCTGGCTTCGCTCAGTGAAACCGAGTACAAAGGGGACCTTGAGTGGAAAAAGGCAGATACAATTATTCCATCCCAGGCACCACACCTAGAGATCCCTAATCTTGTCAGGAGGTTGAATCACTGCTATCAGAGTGGAATCCATCACGTTATGGTCACAGGGGCACCTTCTACTTTCTTGTCTGAGAACAAGTATTTACAATTGAGGCTTCTCTCTGGAGCTTTTCTTGTGTTTTCCAGACACAAGACCTGCAATCTGTCCCTCTCCTCCCCTTTCCTTTTGCAGGAAGCATCATTCGTGCCTGAGCCGTTGAGTGATTGTGTATTTGGGAGAACAGCGCTCTCTAATGTGGACACACACCTAGTCTTTTCAGGGGGCTCTACAGGTAGATCCATGTGAGGCATTAGCCTGCTATTTAGTCCCTATTCATCTTTCATCAAAACAAAATAACAGCTGTAGGTGATGAAATGAGTGGGCTTCAATGGAATTTAAAATACGCTTTTATATACAAATAATATCTCTGTATTTTTCTGATACATTTCAATGAAACTTTAGTTTAAATGACAATGATTAAAAAACTCATTAAAGAGACTATACTTTGGAATTTTAAAATCTGTGTTATGTTTAATTTTAAAGACTTTCCATGAAGGATGGCTAATGTGCTCTTTTTTATATTTTTAAAATTTTCAAAATACTTTATTGAGGTATGATTGACATGTAAAGATCTGTACATGAGTTTGGGGATAAGTGTACATCTGTGAAACCATCACCACCATCCAGACCATAAACATATCCAACATCTCCCAAAGTTTCCTCCCACCCTCATTATTATTATTATTATGGTAAGAACACTTAACATAAGATCTTCCCTGCTAGAAAATTTTAGGTGTACATTATAGCATTGATAGCTACAGGCACTGTGCTATATAGTAGATCGCTAGAACTCATTTATCTTGCATAACTGAAACTTGATATCTTTTGACCATCACTTCCCCATTTTCCCCTGCCCCTAGCCCCTGGCAACCACCATTCTACTCTTTGCTCCATGAGTTTGACTGTTTTAGATACCTCCTAAAAGTGAGATTATACAGTATTTATCTTTTTGTATTTAGCTTATTTCATTCAGCATAATGTCCTCCAGGTCTATCCAAGGGATGAGTGAATAGTTGGTGGAGAAGGAGGGGACCAGTGAATGAGGTTGCAGAGAGTTGCTGTCTTGAAATACGAAATTTCATGCCTTTTTAAGTTTTCCGAGCATCCTTATACTTGACTTTTCCTCTAGTTGGACAGAGACCTTCACAATTGACTATGCGCGAATTAGGATCGTGGCAGCAGGGCTGCAAGAAGAAAGTAACTTTCAACATTAAGACTTCAAACACGTTTTGAAACTTCCAAAATAAGTTCTTGAACATCTGAAGAGAAGGCTTTGAGGAAAGCTGGGAGGACTGTTTATGCCATGAAAATTGACTGCAATGAGAGCAGAGGGAGTGTGAGAATGTCCCCATCTGCCCTTCCCTCTGCCTCAGACCAGGTGAGGGACACCTGGGCTGGGCTGGGATCTAGCCTTGGAAGAGAAGGCAGAAAGTGCTGAAGTTAAAGTCATCTGGACCTAGCAGGGGACAGAGGGAGAGGAGGGAATCAGCTGGTGCATTGACCAGTTTCAGGGAGCTACATGGGAGCCCAGTCACATCCTACTGGCCATCACTCAACATTTTCAGTGGACACTGTAAGTCACCTGGGCAGAGACGCTGCTTTGGAAGGTCTCCTAATTGCGTCGGAGTGTGCCTTATTGTGACACTCCACACATTTCCTAATACTTGACCAACAGGAGTGCTGCTTATCAATGCCCTGAGATTTAGTGAGCGCCATCCTCACTGCTCTGTATGGAACCTCCCTCCCAACAGCAACGGTCCAGGGTGCTTGTAAGTCCCTTGAAACAGAGGGAATATTCCTGGTATTCAGGTGGGGGTACGGTGGGGACGCGGAGTGGCAAGAGGAATATCTGACAAATGACTCCTGGAACTCTTGAGTTGCCTAGCAACAAGCCAGGTAACTGGCTCATCGGACTGAGAGCTCCCCCTCTCAGCTAGGCAGGTCATTGCTAATCTCAGCTTCATATGGGACTTGTGAGTCCCTCCTGTTGTGAAGTAGCCACTCAGAGCTGCAGGTGCTGAGCGGCTGGTTTACTCAACATTCCCTGAAACAGCTGCACATGAATTATTCATCACTTTTCCTTTTGGTTAAGATATGTGGATTCATCAATATGTTTGGACCGATCCCACAGTTTATCATTTGTTCTATATTTTTTTCTATACCTACCAACATTCCTTACACCCTTACACTCATTCCTTACACTCATTTCATACTCACACACATACTGACTCACCACAGGCGTTTGGATTATTTGTAAGATGAGCAGAATAGCTAGTGAAGGTGGTCATCATAAATTTGAAGATAAAGGAAGATGTTACAAACTTAGGGTGTTCAGGTGTATCTATGACTCTTTCTCTGAGGTAGGAGAGGAGGAGGAGACACAAGAGGAGAGAAGAGAAATGCAAAGAAGGGAGGGAGGGAAGGAGGGAGGGAAGGGAGGGAAAGATTGGAGCATCCTTAGTACAGGAGGGGCAGAATTGAGCCGCTGCATTAGTCCTGCTACCCACCAGTCCACTGAGACTTTTCCCCCTTGATTGACTAGTTAAAGTGTATTCAATACTTTCGCTAGAAATGGAATGACCCGTTCTCTTTAAGAACACTGAGCCAGAAAGCAACCGCAGTAGGAGGCAATTTCCGTTAATATCTGAGAAACCCGAGGTATATGCATGCTTTTCAATTACCTTGGTCTTTCAGGCAGTTCACACATTTGGGGACAAGAAAGCTGATGGCAATGATAGGAGTCCCTGCTGTGACCACCAAAGCACCTACAATTTGTCTTTTTATTTATTCCTGTCAGGCAAAGCTCCAGCTTTATCCTCAAAACATCAATCATGTTAAAAAATTTGCTTTTTTCAAACAAGGGTTAACAAGACTAGATGGGAAGACTGTCGTTTCAGAAGGGGTGGGCTGAAGGTGAAAAGGTGGGCTCAAGAAAGAACAATAAAATGTTCTTTTTGATTCACAGGCTGAGGACAATTTCCTGTGAAAGGACAAACATTAAGAACTACTCTGTTATCACTTATTTCCGTGCATCCCTATGAGAGGGGGCTGGTACTGAATCCCAGGGGAGGGGCCTCAAGTACATAACAGATCAATGATGTTCAAGACAGAGAAGCATTGATTGAAAGAATGAAGCAGATATGCTGCTGGATGAGGGCCTGTTATGCAATAATGAGCTGACCAAGTGGGCTGGGAACACAGACAGGTCAAAGGAATTTTCTGTAATAGTGAAGTGGAATTTTCTCATCAAAGGAAAGTTTTACCAGGCATCCTCAGGAGAAAGTGATTAACATGAAAGTCTCAGGATTGGTGTATTATTAGATCATATGCAACCCCAGTGTGTACCATGACAGTAGTTCATAAAGGGCCCCCACTGAACTCTAAGTCCAGAAACTCTTCTCTGCACAGACACTGAGCACCGGGGTGTTGAGGGGGGAATTGCTGAAGTCAGGTGTGGTGTAAACCTGGACAAGCTCTCTGATGGGATGATTGTGGCCCCATAGGATTAAATACTTTGGTAGGATGATGAGGAGATTTCCTAAGTGTCTGGAGTCTCTTAAAAATGCAATGATTGGCTGTTTCCCATGGACGTGGTACACAGATTCATTAAATGTGGGAGAAAGCCACCTTTGAGGAGATCTGGTCCCCAAGCCTCCTCTGGACTGGTGAGGGTAGGGACTTGACGATATGGTTCTGTGCCCGCTGTGACTCAGGACACTGGCTGTATATACTCAATAAAACGGCCATTTTCCAGTTATTATCCATTGTGACACAGCTGGTTTACTCCAGAAATGGCTCTTCTGCCTCCCAGGGGGGTGCTCATCCCGTTTCACTATAGTGCTGGCCCCTTTACTGTCCTGTGGACACATGGCTGTTATGTTTGGGTTGTGTCTTGCCAGGCAGGGGCAGGTTCATGTGCAGCGTGGGAGTGTTCTCTTGAGACACCCACACGGCAGGTATTCTGAAATACTAATCTTTTGTGCCATGGAAGTGTGGGCCTCTTAATTCTCTCCCTTTTTTCTTTTGAATACAGTTAGGAGATTTTGTCTCATGTCCCCTGTGGAAGATTGATGGAGGGTGAGGATGCCCGCTCTTGAGAACTGCAGTAGAGAATGAGGCAGAGGACTTAAGGGAGAAACAGAAATTCCTGAGATCCAAACGATATTGACAAGCAAGGCTAAGTTCTGGGAAAGTTGATCTTGGGATGCTGGCTTATTAAGAGATTGTTTTTCCTGCTTCTAACAGTGGGGGTGGCTGCAGCTGATGGTTCCCTGGAACGCAGACTGAGAATTCTAATCTGTGATCAACAGTCTTTCCCATGTTGGTGGGAGAGAGAACACGAATGTCTTAGTTCTGGCTGCTATAACAAAACACCACGGACTGGATGGCTTAAACAACATTTACTTCTCACAATCCTGGAGGCTGGGAAGTCCAAGATCAAGGTCCCAGTAAATTGGGTGTCTGGTGAGAGCCTTCCTCCCGGTTTGCAGACAGCTGCTTTCTTGCTGTATCTTCACATGGTGGAAAGAGAGGGAGCTCTGGTCTCTTCCTCTTATAAGAGCACTAATCCTATCATGGGGGTGCTACCCTTATGACCTCTGACCTCTTCTAAACCTAATTACCTCCCAAAGGTTCCATCTCCAAATACCATCACCTTGGGGATTAAGGCTTCAACATATGAATTTTGAGGGGACACATTTAGCCCATAGAAGGGACCATAAATTACTGTAATTTATTGGTCAAGCCTGTTGCTTCATCCAGTGGGTTGGTGAGGAATCTTATCTCACGAGCTTGCCCTTTGGCAATCTTGGCAAATAATGGAAAGAAAGCAAAGTAAATTTATGGAATGTGATATATTCTCTCTACATATTCTAGGAGACATTTTTCTCTCACATTATAATGACAGCGTTTTAAATGCCTAATACAAGTCCCAAGCAACTCAGGCTAGGATATACCATCTCTTCTGAGAAGGAACATTGGAACTCAGTCTTGGGCTGTGGATTGCAAAGACACAAATGCAGGAAAAGAGCAACATTAATATTTAAACCTAAACCTGCTGGGAGCACTTTACCTATATTAACTCATTCAATCGGCTCAAGGACACTAGGAATAAGTACTATTATTAGCCTCGTTTTACAAATGAGGAAATGGAGGCATAGAGAAGCTAAGTAAGTGATTTACCCAACTTCACACAGATAACAAATGGAGGAAACAGGATTCAAATCCAAGCCCTTTGGTTCAGTAGATCATACTCTTAACCACTATTCTGATATGTTGAAGATGGTAATAGCACTTCTCATTGATAGAGGACGTTAACAGGTTCTAAATTTTTTGCAATACTTTGTCCTATTCAAAATAAGCCAACATTCAAGATAAGATTTGGTTACTGAAATAAAAATACAGTAGTTAATTTCCATAACTTTTCAGAAAGATTCAGCTGTATAAATATGATGAATTTCTCAAACTGATATTTTAAAATGGATTGAAATAAATTTTTAAAGCTCTAATGCTCCATGAATCTAGTGTGTGTGTGTGTGTGTGTGTGTGTGTGTGTGTGTGTGTGTGTGTGTGTGTGTGTGTTTGAATGGGTCTGGGGTATACTCACCTAGGAATGAGACTGCCAAGATTTTGATCTTGAGGATATGGAGCTTTAATAAACACTGGCTTGTTCTTTATTGAATAACATTTAATTCTCTAAATATTTTGGAGATTTCAAGATATCTTCCTGTTATTGATTCAGTTCAATAGTTCAATTCTACTGTGATTAGAGAACGTACTTTGTACAATTTCAATCCTTTTAAATTTGTAGGGATTTGTTTTATGGCCCAGAATATGGTCTATTTTGGTGAATGTTCCAGGTGCACTTGCAAAGTAGTTGCTTTCTGTTGTTCAGTGGGGTGTTCCACACTGTTAATAAGTTCAGCTTGGTAGTGTTGTTCAAGTCTTCTGTATCCTTATTGATCTTCAGACTGCTTTTCTATCAGTTATTGAGAGTATTGAAATCTCTAACTTTTGTGTGGATTTAGGTGCATAAACTTTTAGGATTATTATGTCCTCTTGATAAATTGACCCATTTGTTGCCAGTCAAATGTCTCTTTGATATATTCTTTGTTTTGAAGTCTACTTTGTCTGGTATTACATAGCTACTTCAGTTTTCATTTGATTTTAGAAGTAATGTATATAAATATTGTACATATAAGTAGAGTGTATTAGTTAGGGTTCTTCAGAGAACCCTATAATTATATATATATAATTTATTACAAGGAATCGGCTCATGTGATTATGAAAGCTAAGAAGTCCTATGATCTCCCATTGCAAGCTACAGACCCAGAAAACCCCTGGTGTAAATTCCGGTTCAACTCTGAAGGCCTGAGAACTAGGAGTGCCAATGGTTTAAGCCTCATTCCAAGGTCAGGAGGAGACCAGTCTCAGCTCAAGCAATTAGGTAGAGAGAGAGAGAGAATTCAAACTTCCTCTGCTTTTTGTTCTATTTGGGTCTTCGATGGATTGACTGATCCTCACCTACACTGGGGATGGCAATCTGCTTTACTCAGTCCACCAATTCAAATGTCAATCTCTTCTGGAAACACCCTCACAGACACACTCAGAAAAAATGTTTAACTAGATATCTGGGCATCCTACAGCCCAGTCAAGTTGACGCAGAAAATTAATCATCTCAAGTCTACCACTTATTAACTTGGCTTAACTTATTAACCCCCATACACATCTCTATAAACCATACTTAATCTCCAAATAAAGATAATAATAAGGTCAGAATTCCATCTCACATGATACAACTATCTTACATACAACTGAAAACATACTAACCTTTCCCCAGAAGAGGAGGTAGAGAACTTGAGGGATGTTTACACTTCCCCTTGATATCCTGTAACTTAAATACTATGATATAAAATGAACAATACTTAAATACTATGATATAAAGTAAGTAATCTTATGTTGCATAATAAGGAAATAAGAGAGGAAAGAAAATAAATGATATTTGCTTAATATACACACACAAATTCATAACAAAATAAAGAGGAAATATTCAGGACAATTACAGTCCTCATTTCTACAACTGGTCATGTGGTTGTAGCTGGTATTTTAACTCTCTTCTTCAGCTACCAAATCTGTATTCCCTTTGCCTTCAGCAAGCACCTCAGCTATTTGTGGTTCTTTACATGATGCAGTGACCCACACCTTCATTCCTGAATGGTCTGGGCCATTAGTAGTCCTGCCTGGATTGGGATTTTGTTGTTTTCCATTGACCTTAATCACAGGGCATGGTATCACTAAGAGAGGCCCTAAAGGATCTCCTGTACCCCAGACATGCTCTTCCTTACCTCCACTGTGGAGGAGTACTCCAATTTCTCCTCGGTAGTCAGGATCAGTCACTCCAGTCAGCCCAGTTACTTCCTTCCTTGCCTGTTGATTCAGAGACCTGAAGAGCCCAAAGCGGCCACGTGGCAGTCTTAACTTCCCATTCAATGGAATCATTTTTGTGTCTCCTGGTGGAAGCATTCACCCTCTGGAACTAAGACTCCTAGGCCATCAGAGCATAAGATCATGGGAGCAGAAAGCAAAAATTTTGCTAATGGATTACTAGGGATAATAACAGTGAGTGATGCCAGTGAGTGAGTGATGCCACTCCCATTTCCATCCCTTGGTTCTTGGATCTCTGAATAGTGGATGGGAGAAACAGCACTATACATTGGATGCTGATTCAGAGCATATACAATCTTCTGCAGATTCTTGCCCCAGCCCTGCAAGGTATTGCCACCTAGCTGGCACTGTAACTAAGTCTTCAAAAGACCAGTCCACTATCTTGTCAAGCCAGCTCTCTCAGGATGGTGAGGAACATGGTAACACCAGTGAATTCCATGAGCATGTGCCCAGTGCGGCACTTGCTGTGAAGTGAGTTCCTAGATTGGAAGCAATGATGTGTGGAATACCACGACAGTGGATAAGACATTCTGTAAGTCCACAGATGGTAGTTTTAGCAGAAGCTTTGGATGCAGAGAAGGCAAATCCATATGCACGCTTAGTGTCAATTTCAGTGAGAACAAAACACTACCCCTTCCATAATAGATGTTTTGTTCAATGTAATCAATGTGCCATCAGGTAGCTAGCTGATCACCCTGGGGAATGGTGGTATTGAGGACTCAGTGTTAGTCTCTGCTGCTGGCAGACTGGTCACTCAGTGGTGGCCGTGGCCAGGTCAGCCTTAGTGAGTGGAACTCCATGTTGCTGAGTCTAAGCATGACCTCTATCCCTGCCACGATGGCCACTTTGTTCATGAGCCCATTGGGTTATGATGGGAATGGCTGGGGAAAGAGGCTGACTGGTTCCACAGAACAAGTCATTCTCGCTACTTGATTATTAAAGCCCTCTGTTGCTGGGGTCACATTTTGGTGAATATTTACATGGGACACAAATATCTTCATATTTTTTGAAAATTCAGAGAGGTCTATCCATGTTCCTCTTCCTTATATTTTCTTGGCACCAATTTTCCAATCATGTCTTTCCAAGTCCCCGACCATCTAGCCAAATCATGGGACACAGCCCAGGAATCTGTATATAATCGCACGTCTGACTACTGCTCCTTCCAAGCAAAGTGCACAATGAGGTGCCCTGCTCAAAGTTCTGTCCACTGGGAGGATTTCCCTTCACTGCTGTTTTCAGAGAAGGGGCTGTAGTGTCACCGCTGTCTGCTCATGGGTTGTGGCTGCATGTTGTGCAGACCCGTCTGTAAGCCCGGCATGAGTTCCCTCTTCCTTTGTCAGCTGATCACGGTGCTCATCGTGTACCGTGGGGCCATAGGTGAACATGGGTGAGAGAAGGCAGTGTAGCCGGAGTAAGGATTATGGGCATTTGCATCACTTCTTCACATAACTTGCCAATCACATATACATCACTTCTATTCGATGATGGAGTGCCGCTGTGCATGCCCAAATTTCTGGCATGGTGGGTCAGATAACACCCTGTTCATGATGGGCAGCTCAGCTCACATGGTAACTTGGTGGCCCACAATTAAGTGTTCAGTCTCTACTAAGGCCTAGTAGCAAGCCAAATGTTGTTTCTTGAAAGAAGAGTAGTTACTTGCAGAGGATGGCAGGGTTTGGCTCCAAAATACTAAGGCCTGTTCCAGGACTTTTTAAAATTTTTTTGCTGTGAAGTGAGAGGCCCACTAGGCGTTGTGTTTTCTTGGTTGTAGGAGTGGCAGGATGCAACAATTTATCCTTCACTGTAGATGGGATGTCTCCACATGGCCCCACACCATTGGGCCCCTAGAAATTTCACTGAGATACTCTCAGTTTAGTCAGATTTATTTCCCAACCTCTAACATACAAATGTCTTACCAATAAGTCTAGAGTAGTTGCTATTTCTTGTTCACTAGGTCCAATCATCATGTCATCAATGCAATTGGTTGACATGATATTTCATAGAAGAGAAGGTTGATCTAGATTCCTATGAACTAAGTTATGCCATAAATCTCACTTAAACATATCGTGGTGTATGATCCTTTTAATATAATGTTGAACTTGATTTGCTAATATTTTGCTGAGGACTTTTGCATCTATATTCATCAGGGATATTGGTCTGTAACTTTCCTGTCTTGTAGCATCCTTGTCTGCTTTTGGAATCGGGGTAATGCAGGCCTCATAAAATGAGTTTGGAAGTGTTCTATGTTTTGGAAGCTTTTGAGAAAGATTGGTATTGACTCTCCTTTAAATGTTTGGTAGCATTCACCGGAGAAGACATCTGGCCCTAGACTTTTGTTTGTTGGGAGGTTTTTGATTACTGATTCAATCTCCTTACTAGTAATTGACCACCCTGTCATTTCTTTTTATAATAGTTCCTGAGTCCAAAAGTCTATCACCTACTGTCTGACTTACCAGTTTATCTACTCTGGTAATTACATGCTAAAATACTAAGTTAAGTTATTATTTTATTACCTTGTTCAAGAACTTCTTCTGGCTACCCAGTGTCTTCCAGATATAGTGTAACCTGATTTGTCATTCAATATTTGGCCCTTTGCTATTTAGCCGTCTTCATCTCTTAGTAACACATTTCTGCTATTGTCATGGGGCTCCATTCCATCCTCTATGGAAGTTACAGATTGGATAATGGCCCCACAGGCCTGTCTACCTCCATCCACAGGTCTGGCACATTCTCACCATCCCAGCCCTAAGCAGAGTCACTGAGGGTTGGATGTGGGGTAATTAATGACTTTCTTATAATTCCACTGGACTCAAGGTAAAGATAAATTTCAACTCCCCCATCTTTCCCAGAAAAATTTTAAATGTCCTGGTTAAACTGTCCTGCAGACTAATAAGCAATTCTCCAGGTTTCCCATTTTTAAGATTGAGCTTCTTTTTGACCAATGTTCAATTGAGGTGTTAGGGCATTGGTCAATTTAATCCTCAAGATTTACCTCCGTATATTTGGAGGAAGTGATAGGTAAGGTAGAAGGAAGGATTTCTTATCTTGTGTTTTTCGGTGGCTCCCAAATTGAAAAAGAAACTATGAGTCACATATATTTAGAAAATCGTGCTCTCCAAATTTATCTTGCTTTCAGGATAACCACATAATTCAATAAATAAAATCCAGGACCATGTGTCCAGAAGGAATACAAATAAGTAAGATTATTTTTTTGGATAAATAAAGTTTGACAGAGTAGAGGTAAGAAGTAAATGCCATTTCTCAGGTCATGACTTGGTGATTTTTATATGTACGCAAACACACATACATTTTTGTAATGAACCCCACTGTCTTTCCCTCATGTTGCTCGTGACTCTACCCATGTTTTCTACTGTCCCAGTCTTAGGGATACCTGCAGTAAATTAGAAAGAAAGAGAAATTCCAAGAAATGATAATTCCCAGACTGCAGCTATAGAAGATTGCTTGTCAGAGAGTTGCTTTCTGTCAGGGGTGTAGATCAAAGTTCCTGATTAGCTCACAGGATGCTACCATGTGTGACTGACACGCATTCTCTAGTTTTATACTTAGGTAATCTGAAGGAGAGTGGCAGGGTTGGGGACTAAATCAAGTGATAATAAAACACTTTTAGAAAATACTTTGCTGCAATCTTGGAGTCTCTTGAGGGCTCCAGAAGAAGTGCCTGGTCTTGATTTTAACTTTTAAAACTATGGCGGTAAGAGGACAATTCCAATGAAGCAATCCCCCTGGCTTCTTTCTTTGGAAGCCTATTTCTTTCTTCCCATCTGTGATTTTTTGTTTTCCTCTTTTCTGGTAAAACTGTCTTCTTAGCAAGGTCAGCCAAGCTAAACGTCCCTGATTTACCAGCAGAACACTGGCTCTCATTGTTGGGTTAAAGGGCAGAGCGCTGAATTGCAAAATAATGTGATTCAGAGCGCTTCAAAGTAGCGCTGGCCCATTAAGCAGTCTGTGAACATCGTTGAATCTCTATCCTAAAGTAAACACAAGTTGAAAAACGATTACATGTGCAAATAATAGTGAGGCAAGCAGCAGGAGTAACAATGAAAAACAAATCTGTAATTTCTTCACGAGTTCTTGAACATAATTTTTCTCTAGAACTCTCCTTCCCTAAGACCCTCAGTAAGTCTCTCTGCTCCAGGTAACATGGCTGTGTTTGAACCATAGAGATGAACCACGGAGGCCAGTGGAGGACTGACGGAAAGAGAGGCATCAAGGGGGGCGGGGGCAACTCTTTGAGAGCGGATGGTAGTGGTTGGGAGGGATTACGAGAAATAATTGTTGGGGAGAGCAAATAGGTCTAAATTTCCCCTGTCACACAGCCTGACTGTGGCTTATTCTGTATGATAAGACAGCAAGTAAGAAGGCTGCGATGGGGAATTGCAGTCAGTAAGCGGCCGCCAGAGCAGCTGAGCTGGGATCCTCTGACTAGAGGGGCCGCCTTGTCTACATCCTCTCCAGAAGGGCAGCAACGTTCGCCGAGCCAGGTACGTGGCCACGTGGGGTAGGATAATCAGCTGGCTTTATATGCCAGTCGCTGAGTTTATGTTAAAATTTGTGATTCTAATAATAAATTTGTTACTATATTAATCTTTACATTGTATAGTTAACATTTGCGTAAAAATGATTCTGTGCGAGGTTCCTAAGTGCTTTACTTGCACGTTAATACATTTAATCTTCACAATAGCACCTTGAGGTAGATAATTATGATCCCAATTTACCGATGTGGAAATTGAAGTACAGAGAGGTAAAATGATTTTCCCAAGTCACACAGCTAGTAAGGCGTGAAGCTGGAATATGATAAAAAGAGTCTCGGAAATTCTTGTCAGGGTGAATCCTTCTAAGATTAGGGTTTAGACAAAGATTTAGCTGTGATGCCCGTTTTTTGGGGCCATTCTACCTAATTTCCACCAATCAATGATAAGGAAGGCCCTGCTGGTTCTAGGATGGGTGGAGAGTAATAGTGGGGATGGATATATAAAGAAGTATCAGACAAGGTCTTGTGTCAGTGAATTTATACTTTTTGAGAACGTCCTATAGTTCTGGGTGGCTCAGCCCAAATTCTGTTACGACTCTTTGCCCCATGTTCTGATATCGTCTTGTGCAATACTGTAGCTACTAGCTACATATGGCTACTTAAACTTAAAATTAAAAGCTTAATTCCTCCGATGGACTAGCCAC
Source organism: Balaenoptera musculus (assembly GCF_009873245.2). Classification (NCBI taxonomy): domain Eukaryota; kingdom Metazoa; phylum Chordata; class Mammalia; order Artiodactyla; family Balaenopteridae; genus Balaenoptera; species Balaenoptera musculus. The sequence continues at coordinate 32,839,382 of NC_045787.1, forward strand.
ATTTCAAGTGTTCAGTTGCCACACGTGGCTAGTGGCCACCATATTGGCCAGTGCAGATATAGAACATTTCCGTCATTGCAGAAAGTTCTATTGGAAATGTCATTTGACTTAACCCGCCAAAGAGGTCAACTAAACCCGCGTCTCTTGCCTTCTTTTTCTTGCTCTGTTTCATGTATATTATGCTTGGGAATAGCTTCTGACTCAATTAAGAATTTAATCAAAGCCATTACCCAGAAAATACACCTATGCAATTATGCACAGAAATTTGCATACGACTTTGAGTGGAATCACACTTTCTGTGTAATAGTTATCCACTGGTGCGTAGCAAATTACCTTAAAGCTTAGTGCCTTAAGACAACATGGATTTATTATCTCATACAGTTTTGTGGTTCAGGAATTCAGGAGTGGTTTAGCTTAGTGATTCCGGCTCAGGACTCCCGTTAGATTGCACTGGGGTTGCTTGATTTAGCAAATAAAAATATAAGATGCTCAGTTAAAATTGAATTTTAGAAAAATGATAAATAATTCATTAGTAGAAGTGTGTCCCATGCAATAATCAGGACATACTTTTACTAAAAAAATTACTCATCGTTCACCTGAAATTCAAATTTAATTGGGCAGTCCGTCTTTTATCCCATAGTCCAGTCAGTGTGTCAATTGAGGCTTCAATCATCTGAAGGCTTTACCCGGGGCTCCTGGATCCATTTCCAAGATGGCTCATTAACGAGCCTAGTAAGTTAGCTCTGGTTGTTTGCAGGAGGCATCAATTCTTGGCCACATGGACCTCTTTTTGGGCTGCTTGAGTGTCCTTATGTTGGCAGCTGGCTTCCCCCAGAGTGAGTGATTCAAGAGAGTGCAATACGATTTATGACCTTGGCTTGGAAGTCACACTCTGTTATTTCTGAACTATTGTATTGATTGCACAGGGCATTTCTGTTCACTGTGGGAGGGGGGTGCATAACCATCAGGAGGAAGGAATCATGGAGCCATCTTGGAGGATGGCTCCATCCTCTGGAATTTCTACACAGATGTCATAGAGTATAAGCTCCATGAGGGTAGAATTTTTCTATTTTTTTCCTCACAGTTGTAGCCCCAGTGGCTGTAACAGTGCCTTGTAAATTATAGGCAGTCAACAAATATTTGTTAAGTGAATGAATAAATGGGACTCTGGCCTAAAATCTCTGACCTAAAAGATTCCTTTGGTTCTTAAAATGTTTTGTAGAAACAGAAGATGCTTTCCCAAAGAGCTTGGGGATGAAGGGGTTAGAATACAGGTGACAGGGATTTATAAAGAGGAACATCAGTTTAATAAGTTGCCACTGTTTGAGTAAAGCATCCTAGAACTTGTTTGGAAAACTGGGGATCTTTGAAGAATGCACTAACCATTCTGTCTCTAGACTGCTGTTCTAATCTACAGATCCTGGACTTGAGCTGCAACATTTTCAGCCTGCAGCCAACCCTGCTTACTTCAGACTGGCCTCCACAATCCCAACTGGCCAGAGCCAACTCCTTAATATCCTGTTACTGTTTGTCCTGAATTCAGTGGTTTTTGTATACTGACAGACTCCTGGTTTTTCTCAAGTCTGAAGTTAAGGGGAGATTCTGTCAGCAGCCAAGGACCTCTCTGTTTGGTCCTGAACAGGTTTTTTCCTCCAGTTGCGTGGCTTGTCCCTATACTTGTGCTACTAAATGTATAAAGGTATATAGTTATGCCACCCCTTAGATTTTCTCTGATTATTTAACGTGCAATGTTAAATACATTGCACCCTTAAAGCTGTCTGTCCATTTATCTTTATTTCAAAAATCTGAACAAAGGGCCAGCATATACTTGAGTTCAGTGTTTGAAATTTAAATGTCAATAAGATAAAAATAATAGCAAAAAAATAATGTTGCTCATGAATGATCCTGATAGTGGTGGTGTTAAATGAGTCCCAGGCTCTGTGTTAGAAACTTCTTTGTCTGTACATGATTTCCTGTATGTAACCTTTCAGGTGTGCATTGTGAAAAAAGAGTGAAGAGTTATTATTCAGATGCTACGAAGGTCAACACACGCGCCCCTGCATACACACAGTTCAAAGGGATCAATGTTCTAGGATAAAAATGGAAAGGAAACTATGAGATTTAGTAGAATGTCAGAAAGGGGCTTTTGTAGAAAAGTACCTGGCACAGTCTCGACACATAAATTACAACTTAAGAACAGACAGGTTAAAGTTTGTCGTAAGACTATTTTTTAGAGAGAAAAGAGTGTGAGTAGTAAGCCAAAGCTGGCAAAGATATGAGACAAAAGGGCTCCGTGTGGAGAATAGCAGTGGTTCTCTTCTTAATGGTGACAGAATTGTTTCATGTTCTGTCAGTTTTTGATATCTGCTGGGATGTAAGCTTCCCAAGATAGAGGGCTGTCCTATACAAAGCCATGGGGCTGTCACCACTCAAATCACAAGTTATTCCTCAAGTGAATTGGTGGGCGTGGTTTTTGCTAACAGAAGCCACCAGGGAGAGCCTGGCGGGTAAGGAAGATACCACCACTTCAACATCCCCACGCTGGGTGCCATCTCTTTCCTCAAGATGTTGCAAGTTTGTGAGTTATGAGGATGAAGACAGGAGTCAGTTACAGAAAAAGCCTAGCGGTTTATTTCCTGATGGTTTACAGATGGATGCTCATCTCTTTGCACCTTCTCAAGAGGGTCTGCAAGGCAGCTTCAGCTACTCTCTGGACACTGATGCAGGGGTCTTGTCGAAGTGCTTGGAGCCCTGAAATGGAGAGAATAGCAATGTCCAGTGAATGAAGAAAGCCAAGGCCCAAGCTGTGCAGCACAGGAGGGCTACCACTGAGGGTCAGTGCTGGGCGGGGCTCAGGCCCCCATGCTCACGTTTTACCCTGAGAGGTAGGATTTGGATCCACAAATTGAGCATCTATTTTAACACTGAAATAAGGGAAGAGAAGATCCTGACCTTGTGAGCAGTAGGTTTATAAACATTTGGAAAATCGAAGTCTGTTGGGAATGATGCCTGCAATGGGATGGAGCTGGGGGTCACCTTACACTCTGGAGAAATTCCAGTATCTGGGGAGCACCAGAGACGATTGATAATGGGGTGCACTACGATTTTACACTATGATTTTACACTACAATTTTACGGCTGACATGGGACTTGGAGCAGCATTAGTTTCTCTTTCTCTAAGAATATAACAGTGCTCTGGGCAGAAACTAGGGTTGGTACTCACGTGTGGTCAGCTGTTCTCTGTCTATTAACTCCATATATTGGTAGGTCAAATTGAGAACAATGGCATCTAAAATCAACAGGAGAGAAAGTTAACTGATTTCACTGTAGAGCAACAGGCCACGGAAAGCAGGTCGGGGCACAGTCTGCACCTGGTAAGAAGTTAAGTGATCTAGCTAGTGAATTCACAAGCTATAGACTCCCTTTGCACCCCCAGGATGATGTGAGGGTGATGTCTATGGGGTCTTGAGTGCCACGTCTGGAAGTGGTCACTCACCCACTATGTATTTGGGAAAACTCACACCGTGTCCTCCAGGGGGCGCCAGTTTTCAGGGTTTCAAACGTGAGTAAGCTATGGTCCCTGTCTTCCAAAAAGTTACAGTGTAGTAAGGGGGATCCTCTACATGATCCAATAAGGAATCCTTAGGTTTTAACTCAATCTTAAATGTGGCCAACCAAGTGGGCCTATTTGCTGGGGGCTGGATTAGTTGGAACGGGTTTCGTGATAAGACTTAGAATTTCCTAACAGAAGGATCCTCAGAGACTCACTTACTTTCCTCTTTTATTTTATAGATCAGGTAAAGAGGCAACACAGAGAAATTAAGTGACTTGTCCAGAATCACACAGCAGAGCCAAGGTCTGCTGGTCCCCATGCCCACACACTTTCCACTAGTATCACATCGCTGCTAAAGCCCTCAGCTCGAACTGAGCTTAGAAGGTTGACTATGGTTTATATTAAGGGATGATGCAAAGGAAAACACTTAGGCAGGGGCAGCAGGCTTGGATCAAAGACTTGGGGAAAAGAAGGAGCAATGACTTGGAACCAGAAGAAGCGTGAAGGACCCAGTAGGGAGAATGGTCTGATGGAAAGAAAGTGAGTGTTGGCAATTCAGAAGCTGTTACTGTAAGTTTGCAAAGAGAACAGGTTCTTTTGAGGGAAGATGTTGTAAGACGTAAAATGAATTCTTTCTGGCTTTCTTGTTTTTCTTTTTTTTTTTTTTTTTGGTCTTCCCAGTCATATCGGCATTCACGCTGGGGTAGCTTCCAGGCAAAGCAAAACTGGCTGGCAAAGAGCAGACCTGTGAGTGGAGAGCGTGGACGTGCCCTCACCTGTGAGTTTGGTGGCCGCGCTCCTGATCATCTCCCAGCTGCTGCTGAAGAAGGTGAGTGAGTGTGTGTGGAGGATCCACAGGATTTCTTGGTTTTTCTTTGCCTGGAAGAGATGTGTGTTACAGAGAGGGCAACTGAAAGGGGTAGGGGGGTAGGGGAGGGAAGGACTGGAAGTTTGGGGTAGCTGATGCAAACTATTATATATAGGATGGATAAACAACAAGGTCCTACTATATAGCACAGGGAACTATATCCAATATCCTGTGATAAACCATAATAGAAAAGAATATGAAAAGAATATATATGTGTATAATTGAGTCACTTTGCTGTACAGCAGAAATTAACACAATATTGTTAAATATAGTTGTATACTTCAATAAAATTAAAAAAAAAAAAAGAGGGCAACTGAGAAGCGACACTTTACGAAATTCAGCATCCCATAGGCCCTAAGAAGGGACATCTAAAGGAGTGAGCACGCATACAGCCATTAATTGTTCTGTTGGAAGGTGTGTTACGGCCAGTTCATTCTAAATTTAATCAGGGTGGCACTGGGGCTTATAGGGCTAATCAACAGATGAGTTTTAGGAATCGAGGACAGATCCCAGTTGGGACTTGGGGACAGAGCAGAAGGTGATGCGACAAGATACCCAGAATCACTGCTGTCCTTCCCAGATGGTTCTGGCTCTGGCTGGGATTCCTTGCTATGCTGTTTGCCTTCTGGGATTTGCCTGGACTCTTGGCCTGCATTTTTTTGGAAGCAGCACCTCCTGCACACTCACCAGCTTTGCACAGAATTGCCTGTAGAAATCCCTGGCCCTTGGGAGATCCTGACCATCAGGGAGATGATCTAATACCCCACAGAGTTCCTGGAGGCCCAGAAAAGGAATGCAGATGATCAGGACATCACGGCAAGCCTGAAAAACAGAGTTTCCTGCATCACAGTCCGTAATGCTGGCTCCCCTTCCAGAAGGGAAGACACACTGACTGGTTGTGTGTGGGGAAAGGAGCAGTAAAAGTCAGTGATGTGAGGGCTTTACAGTCAGTGCTGCCACCTTCCCAGTTTCAAAGATGGAAGCACAAGCTCGGGAAGCGATGGCAAAAAAGCACCCAGGATGGGAAAATTGGTTTTCAGGTTCGTTTGAGAGTGGTGCCTTCAGACCTGGCTTCCGGTCCGGCTAGACCAGGCTTCCTGGCACCCTCTCGGCCGTGGGGAGAGGAGGAGGTGCAGGTGTCTGTGCAAGGGCCACTTACAGTTCTGATCTTGGGATTGGGATCCCAGAGGTGGAGAAGGAATGAAATTAGGCTCTTTTTAATTTCTTCAGCAAAAAAAATCTTCCACCTTCTTCCTGTTAGGGATGCCAGATTCTCAAATAAGAGGACGGCCGTCAGCCTCACATCATCCTGCTCCTGTGGTGACAGATGCGTGTTGTGGGTGAGTCCTCCACGCAGGCCGTTCCCAGCTGGTACCCCTACCCCACCCGCCCTTTCCCACTTCCGTGAAGGCAGGCTGGGGCCCTGGCGCACCTTTGGCATAGCCCCTGGGTGTCCCAAGGATGCCTTTCGTTTCCCAGCAGCTCTCTACCCACACGGCATGAATTTAGAGCTGGAGACTTGGTTTCTGACTCTGAGGAGCTAATGGGGAAATGTGACCACAGGAATAATAAACAGCGAGTGCTGGCAGCAGAAGGCCGGGGAGGGTTCTTGTTTATTCTGTATTTTGTACAAATTAGCCTGATTGCGTCATTAGCCTGGAGTTATGGGGCCTCTGATCTAAATTGCCCAAGGGCTAGGACTCTTCTCCAAGATCCCAAATACTTTGCAGAGGGATTACAGGAAGCTCAGAAATTTGGGCCTTGTGTCTCAGAGAGAGAAGATAAACAAACAAGTGCTTAGCCCTACTCTTGTATGTGAAGTCATGGAACTGCCTTGCTTGTCGTCCAGGAGGGTGGGCAGTGCTTTTTAGTAAAAGATGAAGGATGTATGCGATCTGAAGAGAAACCAGAGTATGGCAGTGCTTTTTAGAGCCAAAGGGTAAGGTGGTGGAGAAAGATGGCCTTCTATTATCTCAGACACTTTGTTGGTATGGTTCAGAGTTCTGGTGAATTTTCTGGAAGTGTTCTTTTTTTTGGGGGGGTATCTAGAAAACTAGTTTAAAATACCCATAGAAAGGCAGAGGGATGAGGGGAAAAGCCATTCTGAGTAGCAGAATATTATTTATTTTATTTATGTATTTAAAAAATAAAAAAAAAAATTTTTGGCTGTGCCTCGTGTCATGCAGGATCTTAGTTCTCTGACCAGGGATCGAACCCATGCCCACTGCAGTGGAAGCACAGAGCCCTAAGCACTGGACCACCAAGGAATTCCCCAGAATATTATTTAGGTTAGCAACAAACAAGGGCCAATTAAAAAGCACTCCTATGCATATGAGAGGGAGAAGATACAGGAGTTTATTTTGATGGCAAAATAAAATGTGTGAGAAGTGGGCACATACACAAAAATGCCATGAAAAAGGAAGTTAACAAAGATCTTCCATAAAAAAATCAAGATGGCTTGTTAGGAAAAGGCTAGAAAAGTTAATTGAATAACATGAGATGTGACCTCATAGAAGGGAAATGTAAATGTAGAAATGTTCTTTAAATGTACTAGGAGTAAGGTCAAGGTATATTTTTAAAAGATCTCTTTTTCGAAAAAGAAAGCAAACCAGTAACAAAGTATCTAAAAGGTAGAGAGGTATTTACTTAAAAGAGTCCTCTGAATTTTCTAAAATCAAAGACCTAATGATAGGTCAAGCGAGAATCAACCAGTTGGGATGATGAAAAAACAGAAAAGAGAAGGGGTAAAGTGTTTTGGGTGCTGGGAGAGATATTAAAGTTTTACTCAGGTGCCAGCGTGGGAAATAGCAGTGAGCAGGTCCTGGAGCATGAGACAGCAGCCATATTTTCTGTTCTACCACTTTTTCAAAGTGTAGCCATATTTTTAGATTTTCAAGAAATTACTTAAATATTGAAGAGAAGAAAGGGAAAACTTAGAGATTACAGAATTGTATGCTTAATCTACAGAAAAATATAGGGGCAAAGTATCATAGTTGAATATATTTGCAGAAAGAGAGCGTTATAGGACTGTAAATAGCATGTCATGACTAAGACTCAATTTTTGTCAAACTTTACGTTTATGCAAATGTGATGAAATTGATACCTATTAGGAATGCGAAAGGTCTAACCTAACAACCAGATAGACTTTAGCTTTTTTTTTTTTTTCTTATGCATTAAGACTGAGAAATATTCTCTTGACCACAAAACTCGTAGACGGACTTGTGATTATTGGAGGCTCGGATCCAAGAGAGTTACTATCATTGGATCAACAACAGTCCAGGGAAACCTAACAGGTGGGGCTCTGTAGGGCTGACTTTAGCCCTTTGTTGTTAAAGATTGTCATCAGTTACCTGTGTAATGAAAAAAAGAACATCTTCATTATTTTACAGAAGATACTAAATTGAGTGAGAGCCCAGTAAGTATCTTTGGGGACAAGATGAGAATTAAAAGTAAATATTGGTACACTGGAGAAAATAGTTGGAAACCAGCAGAAAGCTGCTCTCTAAGGCCAGGTTTAGGCTAGTACACAAACAAGAGAAACTGAAAAATACAACACTGGAGGACGATTGACTGAGGGCATGTGTTGCAGACTGCAGTCTGGAGGTGGGTGTGGTTAATAAATTGCTAAAGAGTCAGGAAGAAAGGGCAAGATTAAAAAAATTTGGAGTGAATAAATAGGAAAAGATTGGATTTGAGAGGCAATTTTTCTTTAGATTCTATTCAATACTTCTCAGGTCTCATTTAGGGATACAACACAGTCACTGGCTTGTAAAATATTTAAGGAGCTGAAAAATTAGGTTTATGGTAAATAATGAAGGAAATAAGGACTTTTCAGTCTGGAGACTATCAGGTGAAAAGGTAATTTAATAAAGCCTTAATGTTTAAGAAGGATGCATTGGAGGAGGCAGCCAGAAATTTCCATCTCCTCTGACCACATAACAGGAGCAGGCAGGTTTAGATCACAAAAAATCGGTTTAAGTTAGACGTGAAATAGATTTTTACATTGATGTCGGTGAATAAACCAAAATGAAATAATAAAATCTGGTTTCCCAGAAGGTATAAAGAAAAATGACCTTCCTTTGCCTAGGATTGTTGTTGACTGATCTCTTTTGAAATGAGGGCTATAAACCATGTCAGGGGTTGACAAAATTTTTCCATAAAAGGCCAAACAGTGAATAATTTAGACTTTGCGGGCCACACGGTTTCTGTAACAACTAATCAGCTCTGCGGGATGAAGGTGAAAGCTGCCATAGATAATATGTAACCAATGAGCATGGCTGTGTGCCAATAACACTTCATTTACAAAAACATGCTCCGGATCGAATTTGGGATGAGCCATGGGGCAGTTTACTGACTCCTGGATGAAATGAACCGCACAAGCATTTTGAGTCTTTGAAATCTTGCACGTGGAAAAGGTATTGTTGGAGGCAATAACATCTAGCCCTGTAGGGAGTACTGTCGTAAGCTGTGTGCCCCCAACAGCAGACTTTGTTTTTCTTTTTTTTTGAATTTTTGAACTTTATTTATTTTTTATACAGCAGCTTCTTATTAGTTCTCTATTTTATACATATTAGTGTATATATGTCCATCCCAATCTCCCAGTTCATCCCCCCCACCCCCTGTTTCCCCCCTTGGTGTCCATACGTTTGTTCTCTACATCTGTGTCTCTATTTGTACCCTGCAAACCGGTTCCTCCCAACAGCAGACTTTGAGATCAGGATTTAGGTGTAAGTCACTTATCTGGGAGGTGGGCCCAGGAAGCATGATAGGCAAGAGAGGAAAGCTACGAAAGGGAACATTAGTGAGTGTGGTACCCTTATGGGCAGGTGGAGCACCGTCCTTCTGAGGGGTGAGGAAGCCAGGGAGTTTATCTACAAACTCTCTCTTCTTGTTGTTTGAGGGTCCTTTCCCAACACATCCGGCCCACCTTGCTCAAACCAATCATGATTCCTGGGCCAGAGAATACCCTCAGGCAGACACACAGGAAGCCAACAGGCTGCACAGGAATCGAACAGGTGACTTCTGGGGCAGGTGATCTCCAGGGCAGGTGATCTCTAGGGCAGGTGATCTCTAGGGCAGGTGACCTCTGGGGCAGGTGACCTCTGGGGCAGGTGATCTGTGGGACAGGTGATCCCTGGGACAGGTGACCTCTGGGGCAGGTGATCTCTAGGGCAGGCCAAGGCATGCAAATGGACACCAAACTGGTCTGCTACAAGCACTACCTGAACCTCTTTCTGTTCACTCACTTCTGGGGAGGGAAGATTCCTGAACAGGCTCACTTACGTCTTCAAAGAAGGTTCTTGTTTGCAGCACTATTTCTTTGAAGTAGAAGCTTACATCTCGGTCTGTGAGCAGCTCCAGGATCTTTTTTAGAGCCTTCAAGCTTTCACAGACGACCTCGGTGCGGGCCAGGTGATAGAGGCCTCTGACGACAGATTCTAACATTATCTGCTTGTGCTTCTTTACCTATTTTGAAATAAGGTCTCTTAATCTCGAAAATTGTTCTATGTGTATCTGGAATAGGGTAGGAGACCCCAGACAAGGGGATTGACATTCTTATAGGGTCACGTGTCCTTCAACCCAAGAGCCACCACTTCAGCAACTTATTTGGATTTTCACTTAATTTCTATGCAACCACAGGGTGTGGGTTAGTAAATAATTATTTTAAAACTCTACTTAGATGAACTATTTTGTGTCCCCCCCCAAACTCCTTTTACCTTGTGAGGGGCTCCAGAAGCGGTATTGCCGAGCCCTTGGATGGCCATTTGCCTCAGAATGGCGTTGGAGTCCCAGGCACTCTGACCCATCAAGATCAGCACATCCCATAGATTCCCGTGTTTCCAAAGGAGTGGCTCCTTCATGAGCTGAAAATGAAACACTCCTCCCCTTTAGTTCAGGGAAGGGCCTCCCTTCAGGAGAGTTCCAAAGGCATTATAGCTGTGATTAAAGAGTAGGGCCTCAGCTGCTTGTGGGGCAGAGGAGGGAGCCCTTGGGTGAATTCAAATGTCTGGCAGGAACTAAGCTCTAGAAGTGAGCGCCCCACAGGTCAAGGTTATGTGGTGATGAGAACCAAAATACCTAGTTAAGAAGGTATTTCTAATCTAAATGGAAACATGGAGCAGGGAAAACAGGAGTTACTGACAATTTCCTTCTTTGCATTGGCTGGGTCAGCCTTTATCCCAGAGTTTGAAAGGACCATAATATATTTGTTGGTTGCATTTTGTTTTGTCCCTTCCAGGTTGATTCTCTACCCTTCTCTGTCTTGGGAGTTGATGTCTGCAGACCAGAGGGCAGGAAGAGGATGAGGCTGGGTTCTTTTTCCTCTCTCTTTCTCCCTCTCTCTGCTCAGGTACTGTGTCTCTGGCAATAGCTGGATCTCTCCATTTCCAGAGATCCCAGAGAAGGTCCCTCTTCCATGGCTCAAATTCCCACTGAACTCCTGAGAGAAATACCCGACTGGGACCCAACGAGCCTGCTGGGATGGCTGTGTTCCCTTGCCTCAGAGAAGAAAGCTGCGCCCGTTATCCGGTAGTTCTCCGAGGAGGAGGTCAGGGATGGGAAGAGTTGTTCCGTGATGTCCAGTATGACTCTGTGTTGCCACACTGCCATGCTCCTAGAAAACCAAGGCTCCCATTGTAGCAGAGACTTTTTTCTTTCTAAACAGTGGAAGACACTTTAGTCTATTTCTCTATCAGGAAAATAAATTATCCAAAAAGGAATGTTAAAAAGGAAAGAGCACCAAGGCTTAACTTTAGAATAGCCTATCCAAGTGCCCGACTGAAGTGTAGTTTGCCTAAAACTGTTCATTGTATCACTATTTTTTGCGGGGTTGGTGAGTTTGGGGCTGATCCTACTGTCTCTTCCCAACCCTTTTGCTCTTTCTTCCCTGTTTTTTTCTCCTGGACTATAAGTCCTTACTGAATCAGTTGCTCTCAGTGAAGTTGCCTGCATTGCATTTTTACTTTGTTTTCAGTTTTTTCCTTCGTATCCAGTTCTGGAATATCTGCACATTACCTGGCCAGTGCACAGACTCCTATGTGGTGCCTACTGGGACTGCTGAGGAGGGTCCACATGTTGTCCCCCTCGTCAGATTCTTTGGCCAGCCCTTCTTTCATGGCCTGGGCCTGCACACACTTCAGAGTTGTAATCGAGAGCCTGAAGGAGACAGTTGGCATCACAAAAGTAAGTCAATGCCATGCAAGGAATTGTGAATCCCCAAGTCCTTAATAAAGATCATCAAACTGTCTGTATTCTGTATTTTCACTTATTATATCTTGGGGCCCTATATTGATATGTGTGGATCTGGTTACTTGTAACCACTGTATTCTACAGAATAAATATAGCACATTGTGTTTCTTTTAAAAAAAAATGTTCCCTACAATGCTCCCTCACTCCTGGATGAATGGAGGTTGTTTCACTGGTTCTAAAACAAAACAGCACCTTGGAAATCAGGATGCCTCTCGCAGTGGATAGTGCGTTGCAATTGTTGGCCAGACGGTAGTTGCGATGCAGTTGCTATTGCCTGTGTATACAGTGCGTGTACATGCATGGATTTAGGTATGGCTCTTTGAGCTGTGGGCATTTTAGTAAAGTTACATGTATTATTGGAACTATGTGTGCTGAGCCTAACTGCTACTAAAAATGTCTTTAAAAAGGTTGATTTGACGTCGGAACAAAAAGTTAATGCAAAAGAACAGGAAAGCAGAGCAGTGTGATAAAGGATAAAAATCTATACCTAATAATCCTCAAAGAGCTTTTTGGATCAATATAAAATGCAAATTTAATAGTATGAGAAAGCACTGATTCATGACTTAATTGGGACTCTTTTTTTTTTTTTTTCCTTTCTCAATGTTACGCGAAATAATGTTGCTTCCTTCAACTGGAGAAGTCTTAGATTTGAGGAAATGTGGTATTTATTTTTATTTTATATTCTTTCCTCGGTGGCCTTGAAAATCACAGAATTCCAACTTTCCTTGAAAGGTCTCAATGAAAGAAAACAAAGGAAGTGGATTGGGCCCTCTAGGGAAGAGGACATAACTGCTTATTCGTTATATGACCGTTCTGGGCAACTCTGCCGGGTACCCAGGGAAGAAGAGCTACGAGGCTCAAGGATGCAGGGGCCTTGTCTCTTCACGGGTAGCTGAGGCCATGCCGGCCCCTCCTGGCGTCTGGGGTCAGGACTCTGGAAGCCCCTCTCCGCCTGGCTGTTCACCTGCAGGGGTCTGCGATCTGCTGCCGCTCCCCCTGCTGCATCACCCGCCGGCGGCGGTTTAGGGTCGAAGGGGGCATCTTCTGGCCCAGTGTGCAGCTGACCAGCTTCAGGAAAAGGGCGAACAGCTTTGGGTACAGGCCTGCGACAGGGGTGCCTGTCGACACCACTTCATAAATTGCACAGGCCACCTGAGGGGAGAAAGGACCCTGTGGTCAGGCAGGGCTGATCTTCCAGTTTGTTTTCTCTACAAAGGATTGCTTTCCAGGTTGACCACACTTGTGGTAAAAGCACATAGAAAAGGGAGGGTTTATTTGTCTGAAAACTTCTTAACTCCTGCTGTGTTTCTCTCTCAGGGCTGCCATGTGGGGCGACTCCAAACTCCAGGGGGCACCAGTATTGGGGTCTTTCAATAATGAGTAGATATCTTGAAGACTAATTTGGAAATACAGAGACACAGAATTTTCTTTGGGCTGATGAGAAATTTGCTTCTAAACATGATCAGCTGCAGACAAAATCACTGCCATATTTGTCCAAAATAAACTGGAATTGATTTAAAACCAGGGTATGAGAGGGGGAGAAGTGTGATTAATGCTACATCACCCAGTGCCAGGTGGGATGGAGTGGGACAGCATCCCGGGCGGGTGGCAGGTTGTCCAACTCACGGAGATCGCCTCTGTCCCTGCGAGGTCATCTTCTAACTCATTCTCCAGTTTGTCTATTAAGGCTCGCAGGAGTTTGCCACTGGAGGCTGGGTTCTCAGCCAGGGCCTTCCACAGTGTCTTTGTGTCCCTAGGGAAGCACGGCAGGAAGCCGATAAGGCTCTACTCCTTGGGATGTGAGCTTTTTCATCTGATCCACTCTAAAACCACATTATGACTAATCACAGTTGCAAGGATGGATGGACATGCCAACATGCCTGGGGATAATAAGGATGTTTTGTTTAACAATCTAGCATTCTGGCCTTGGGTTGCTGAGGTTTGTTAATGTCCATCAAGACAGAAACCTCTCATATAGATTCATTTTAGGCAACCAGAAAGGGGAGAAGTGCTCACTTTCTAATACTTATTCCTATTAAATAAACACACGCACACACACGCACACACACACACACACACACACACATCTAAAACTCTCATCATCCAATGAGGACATATATTTGAGAAATACTTGGAAAACCATTACCTGTGATTCAAACACCATTTTTGAAATTATTCAGGTGAAGTGTTTTCAACTTTTGTTTGCTATCTTTCTCTCAAAGCACAGATTCTTCCCCAATACCTTACAGAGTGGCCTTCCCTAGGAAAAGGGACCAGCTCAGTTAGAATCTACCTGTCAAAGGGCAGAGGCTTCTGTAAAAGGTTGGCAACAACTCCATCCACGTGAAAGCTGGCTATTTGGGAGATGGCTTCCAGCATAAACTGAAAACTTTCCTCCTTTTGTCTGAGGACCGGCATGTGATGGTAAATTATGCCCAAGATCTCCAACAGCTAAAAAGAAAAAGCCAAATCAAACACTCAGTTGCCATTTTCCCTCTACATGGATGGCTTAGGTCATGTACGGTCAGCATATTGTGGGTGGTGGTTGATGAATTAGAAATAATGTTAAAAAAGTAATTGATTCTACACATGGTCTATCTCTTGCTCAGGACGATTATCGATAAATTGGGCATTTATTCTTAAATCAATTTAGCAAACATTTAGCGAAAGGCTGCATTATGCCAGGTGCTGTGTTGGGCACTGTGGGGCATTTACCAGGGATGAATAAGATGTAGCCCTTTCTCAAAAGGAATGGGTGGTCTCATAAAGGACATCGGCCATATACCCAAGGGCTGTCCACAAGGCTCTGTATGGCAAATGGTGTACAAGAGGTGTACAGGACTGACAGGGGAATCCAGAAGTAACTGAGGTCACTGTAGAGGGACATCTGGTCTGGGTCTCAAAGGATATATAGCAATTCCAAAAGGCAAGGTGCAGATGGTGGGGAAGGTCATCCTCATCAGAAGGAAGAGCACAGGTAAAGATGTAAAGTCAGACGCCATGAGAATAGAGCACAGAGGGTTTAGAGAGCAGTGAAACTAATCTGTATGATACTACAGTGGTGAACATGTGTCATTATACATTTGTCAACACCAAGACTAAACCCTAACGTAAACTAAGGCTTTTGGGTGGTTATATGATGTGTCAATGTGCGTTCATCGATTGTAGCAAACGTACCACTGTGATGTGGGATGTGGGTAGTGTGGAGACAGGAGGTATACGGGAACTCTGTACCTTCAGCTCCATTTTGCTGTGAACATGATGGCTGCAAAAACATAAAATCTATATAGAAAAATGGCATGAGAGCATGGTAGAGGCAAATGTGGAAAAGGTTTATGGAATAGGAGAATGGTCCAGTTTGGAGCCAAGAAAGAACGAAGGTGATAAAAGGAAAATAACTTGATAGCAAAGATGAAGCCAGATGCTAAAGGGCATTGAGGGCCACCTTTCTGAGTTTGGGTGTTAATCTGTGTGCAGTAGGGAATGATATTACACATCTGGCTTTTGACATGGATAAGGGCATGTTTCCATGCTAAAGAACCTTTGCTTCCAGTGGAAATTCTTCCCGTTTACTTTGGATAGACACTTTTAGGTAAATATAATATTTTCTCAGAATTATAATTCCTTAATCATAAATATCCTGCAAACATGAATACCACACAGTCCCATTTCAATGATTCTTGGAGAGGATTTAGGTCCCTATTGTAAGCCTTTACTTAGTGTGTGAACAACTTCCCCTTTTATGCTAAACACAAAAATACATGGACATTCCAAATTTATTAACCTTTGATTCTCTCATGACTGGCCCAGGGCCTGCCACATAGTATGTACTCAATGAATGATTTTGAAAAAAGCTGATTGGACAGTAATTAGCACAGAGGTCATTTCTAAAAGTCATGCTTTGGAAAAATTTTAAATTTAGGGTGGTTGATTCTGGGCTATGGGGACCATAACTTCCTCCTCCTGTTCCCCTTGGAAAGGCTTTATTGAGTTAAAGATTCTTTTCCTCCTCAATCTCTGAATTGCTGGTATTCTGTTTCTGACTTTAAGAGAGAGAGTAGAGTATCTCCATGTGGAGCTCTTAACCAGGCTTCCTGAATTTAAATCCTGTTCTCTCTGCTTAACTTCCCAGTTGGGAGGAAGGACTGAGACTTTTCTTTCAGTCAATTCCCCAATGACAGCTTTCTTTACCAGAAAATACCTAGGGGGTGTGCAAGAGCAGCTCGCAGAGTGGCAGTGGGATTAGAAAACTCTCTTGGCCCTCAGTGGCCGTCTTACAGGCATTCGTTCACAAGGTCACGCTCATCTTGCAGACCTCACAACCCAGTTTTCCATGACCCACATGCCTCTGACCAGAGAGTGGCAGTCTGTAAAGTTCTTATCAGCACAGACTAGAGAAGCAGTTGAGTCAGGCTAGACAGGCACTGAGTGTGGGCCTGGCTGTCCACACGCAGCTTGGGTCTCTGTTGAGGCCTCTTGAGGCCGTGCGCACTCCCGCCTGTGGCCCATCAGAGGACCAGCTGCGAAGTGGCCACCTACTTCTGGTATTGGCATTTCAGAAGCGTTAGAATTCTGCTCAGTTGTCAGATTGGCTCTTGGTTCACCTGATCTTCTAAAGCAGCTCCCTGCTCCTTCAGGGCAGCGATCATCCAGACGCCACATGCCTTTGTACACGTGGGGTTGAGGCTCTCCAGACCATCCAGGGTTTCCCCCAGGAACATGAGCATTTCTTCACTTGGGATGAGTCTACTGACGACCTGAGAATGAACCCGGAAAGACTCATGTCATCAACCACCTCACTTCGTATCTGGACACCTATTCTTTGTTTTAGGATATTAGAAACCACTGGGCTTTCCAAAAAGTTAGCATATGACCGGGGCCACAGAAACCAGAGAGAATACTAAAATAGGACATAGACATGACCTGTCAACTTTAAGTAAACTTTCCTTGAAGTTATCTCTTGATCATTTCATTATTTATTAAATTCCAGGCCTGCCAAGGCAATTTCCTCTCCAAACCTGAAGTTACATCATACCCCATAAAGGAAAAATAATGCATACTGTTTATATGCCATTTTATATGTTGTAAAGTACTTTCACATACATTTCATGTATCATAGAAATAAGTCTTGTGTCTGCCAAAGAATAGCTAGGCTTGAAAATTCAGGAAATCTATCACCGTGTACTAAGTGCTGTGCTAAATACCCGGTGCCTCACAGTATCCATACAGAGGGTGAATTATTATTTTTTTTAACATCTTTATTGGAGTATAATTGCTTTACAATGCTGTGTTTCTGCTGTATAACAAAGTGAATCAGCAGCTGTACATATACATATATCCCCATATCTCCTTCCTCTTGTGTCTCCCTCCCACCCTCCCTATCCCACCCCTCTAGGTGGTCACAAAGCACTGAGTTGATCTCCCTGTGCTATGCAGCTGCTTCCCACTAGCTATCTATTTTACGTTTGGTAGTGTATATATGTCCATGCCACTCTCTCACTTCGTCCCAGCTTACCCTTCCCCCTCCCCGTGTCCTTAAGTCCATTCTCTACGTCTGTGTCTTTATTCCTGTCCTGCCCCTAGGTTCTTCAGAACCATTTTTTTTTTTTTTTAGATTCCATATATATGTGTTAGCATATGGTATTTGTTTTTCTCTTTCTGACTTACTTCACACAGAGGGTGAATTATTATAAACGCTGTCTTTTGCTTTTGCATGTTTCAAGATCAAGAGTAGTCAATAAAAAGTGAAGAAAATAAAAACTTGGCAACTTTGGTCTCTAAACAAGAACTATACACAATGTTTGGTTGTATATGTCTCTCCGTGTGTATGAATGAAAAGGCAGGCAGGGGAGGTGAAAAGTTAGAAGTTTGAATAAAGTCCAGGAGCATTATCTGGGGCTTTAGCCAAGAAAGATGGTCATGATTATGAGTTTGTGGGTATGAAAACATTCCTATTCACAACCGACTTCCTTCAGTATTAAATGGCCCGATGATGTTTGGTAGAACCATCTTTGAGAGGAAATGAGTTCCTTTTCACGAGTAGTTGCATATCCCAGCCGGTTTCTGAGTTACCATGGCTCCAAGATCAAGGCCTAGACTCGTGCCTCTGTTCTGTATAACACGAAATGCCTGCCTGGGTCCAAGCTCAACAGTTATGTGTTTTGTTTTGTTTTTTTCATATTGGGATGGATATTGGTTTAGGAAGAAAGGGAATTCATGTTTTCGGAGCACCTCTCATGCATCAGACACTTTCTTAGGCATTTGACGTATGTTCCCTCCCTGTCCCCCACGGGCTTGTCTCCTATGTTCTCATCACCTTCTCATCCCCACTGCTGCCTCCTTAGTCCAGGCCACCTAATCTCATATGTAGATTCTTATGGTTTCCTTCAAACTAACCTCACTAGTTTCACTCTTGCCAGCCTATAGTCTAGTCTCAACATGGCAGCCCGATGACCCTTCAGAAAATATAAGTCCAATCACGTTCCTCCGCGCAGAACCACCACTAGCCCATAAGGAGCTTTTGCAAATTAGGAAGAGTGCCCTGTTCTCAAGAGAGTTCTCTGTTATTGTCACAGTGACTGAGCTTGTTGGACCCTTTACTGCCCTCTGTGGATAACTGCCATAATACACATATAAACCTATAATGTCCACGTTAGGAATGATGCTGCCTCACTCAGGGGTGCCCTTGTACATTTCACAACTGCCACATTGTACCTAGTGGTCTTGACTCTTCTGTTCAAAACCCTCTGCTGGCTTTTGATTTCAATTGGAATAAAAGCCAAGCTCTTTAACAAGTCCTGGAAGGCACTTCAATCAGCTCTGGGCTATCTCTTGGATCTCATGACCCACTTCTTTCTCCACCTCAGGGCCTTTGCACATGCTGTTTCCACTCTGCCTGGAATGTTCTTTTCTAGATGTCTCCATGGTTCTCCCTTTCAGAGGGGTCTTCCTAGGGGATCACCCCTCCCATACTCTTTATTCCCTTCCTTGATTTTATTTTTCTCAATTGTCACTACCTGACATCATATTTATCTGGCTGCTCCATCTATAGGATGCAAGCTCAATGAGGGCAGGCGTTTCTATCCTTAGAGCCTAGAAAAAAGTGTGGCATGTGGTAGGTGCACAGGGCATATTAGGCGAATGAATAAATGAATGACTTGATCGACCAGGCCTCACAACAGCTCCGAGAGGGAGGTTATGCATTTTTTTTTTTTAAGATGAGGAGACTGATCACCCAGCGCACACACTTCAAGCAGTGCACACAGAGTGCGTCTGATCGACCCCAAAGTCCTGTTCCTTCCATTTCACCCCACTGCCTCCCTCACCCTGGAGAGGGCCACTTGCTTCCCCAGGTTTCCCAGGGTATGAAATGATCAGTAGCAGGTGTTGCCTGTGCACATGGACCCGGAGTTAATAAGTGAGTGGACAAAGGTCTTTCATTCAGCTAGAATGGCTAGGCTGTTGCCCTCCTGGGTAGCGGGGTGTACACGGCTGACTCATTTGGAAATCAACCCGGAATCATCCTTACATCCCTTGGCCAGTCCTCCATATCTATTACCTTTGCTATTTTGGAGGAAATCTTGATCTGGACCTGCACATCATCACATTGCAGCCCTTCCTGCAAATCCTGTAGTCTTTCCACTTCCAGGCGAATGCCTACAATCAACAAAGGGCAACATAGGAGTTCAAAGAGCTGATAGGGGTTGAAGAGGCTGTCTGTATTTTGATGTGACACTAATTCAGCTGTTGGATGCCTTTAACAAACCCACTAAAGCCTGTCTGATTAGATGGTGAGCATAAGAGCAAACACTGATTGAGTAGTTTCTGCATGCCAGCAGCATGCTAAATACTCCACACGTAATGATCTCATTGCTCCTAAAAATGATCTGAGGTTATTTGCAGTTGAGAAAGCTGAGGCAGAGAGGTGTAAAGCCATTTGGCCAGATCACGCAGTTAGTAAAGATAGGAGAGCTGGAACCTGAACCCTGGTCTGACACCAATGCCCAGGCTCTCACTCCTCTGCTATACTGCTGTCTCTGTTGGAGTTCCGTTCTGCACTGAGCCACTTTGGAGGAAATGGTAAGGCAACCATTGTAATAGGAACATCAGCAACTGTGTAAGTGACTGTTGGTATCAATTTGTAAATGCAGACCTAAACGCTAGTGATATTCTGATTGTTGTTTGAATGGAGTATAGTAATTGTGGAAACTCACACCTGAACCACTCTGGAAGGCAGCCTAGCCAATGGGAAGACGACCTGGGCTCAAAGTCCAGCTCCACTGCTTTCAATTGTCCAAGCAACTGGTACATTTCTTAACCTCAGATCCCTCATCTGCTTTAACAACTGACTGAAAAACATCCATGAGTATTAAATGGGTGTTTCATTTAGTATCACACTAGTTACTTGTATCTAGTAAAAAAATAATCATCGTTTTTCTCTCTCTCTACCATATTTATTTGGTCAACCAAGAAAAAGAGTTAACGTGAATAATGAAGTATGGGATTTCTTGTTAACAAAGAATATTTAAGGACCTGAACTTTGCATGTTTCAGGAAAATAAAGGACACTAAAGGGAGAATAGGTAGAACAATAATAGAATTCTAATTCCTTTCTTCCTATGAGGTCCCTCTCTGGCACATTTCTTCTCTTATTAAAATGGTCCTTTAGTTCTCACTTCCTTAATTCATTTTTTCCCCCCCTGGCTTTGGTAAAAGCGTATACCCTTCATGAATTATCTTCCCATATCCCAAGGGACTGTCCTTTGACTGTCCCATATCCCAAGAGACCTATTCGGGCTCTGTTGAATAGTTTGTCCTTTTTGACTGACTCTACCCTCTGCCCCCAACCAAATCCCACCTTTTGGCTCAAAAGCTTTTGCACAGCAAATCTCACATACTTTTCTTATGCGAATCTTAGAATTATAATATCTCTGTGCTTCCAGCATCAGAACAGTGCCTGACACATGAAAAGTCACTCAAGAAATGTTTACCGAGTACCTAAGAGAATGAAGAGCCGAGCGTGGGCATGAGCTGCAGTCAACCTGGCTGAGTGTTCCTGGCTGCACCTGGTCTGCAGAGAACTGTGCATACGATGCAGGGCCCACCTCGGCAAAACACCTGCTGATTTCACCTGGATTTAATCAGGAAGCCCTGAGTGTTGGTTTCAGCCTGAGACTGATGTTTTAAAATTCCTTATATTTCCTGACATTGACAGTTATTCACATGTCCTGGCAGAGCAGACAGAGGTCCTGCTATGCAAGCTGGAAAAACCTCCACAAAGTTATCTCTCTTAGAAAACTCTGAAAGGCACTTTAGCACCATAATAATAGTGCAATTTCCTCTGGAAGAAAGCTGTGTGATAGAGAAAGCTTTGCTAATATGCCCAGTTGCTGTGTGATTTAAATCGGACTCTCTCGAAACATTTTACCTGCTTTAATGACTCTTTATCATGCTCTGGTGTTATTATCTTTATTTAAAAAAACCAGAAGGCAGAGCCACTGAGGAAAAAGGATCTAAAAGAGAGACAAATTGTGTGACATAATTAAGGTAACAGAACTCAGAGATGGCTGAACTGGGGGAGGAGAAATAGAAAGAGAGAAAGAGAGAGAGGAGGAAGGAGAGAGATATAGATGGATGAGGAGAAAAGCTGAGAACAAAAGAAAACACGTATCTTCTCTGCATCTGTGGGTTTCACATCCTTCCCTCACCTTTTATGCAGAACAGACCAATAGCCGAGCTTGCAGCCGCCTGGCGGATGGAGGGCAGGGTGTCACAGGAGTGAGGAGCCAGGAGGCCGAGGAGTGAGCCGATTTTAAAGTTCTCTGGTGCCTGCAGGACAAAGGGGGACCCCAAGGTGATGGGGTGGCTTGACGATGTCCCAGGATAGTCCCAACACTGGATATTAAGTCCCTTGTTCCTTCCGTGCAGGCCCTTGGAATAAAATGGAATCTCGGACTTTAAGGCCGTTGGTCAAGTAAGCGAGCAGGTGAGCAAAGACGCTCTGGGTTAGGACAGACCTCACTGGTGGTTCTCCGGAAAGACTCCACCTGGGACTGGAGGTCCATCCCGCATGAGTTTTGGATTCCAGCGGCCTCAGAGGTCCCCGCTGTTAGCAAGCAGTGCCATCCATCCATTGTAGGGGCTTCCTTACCTCAATATCATTTGTCAGCACTTTCGCGGTGATCTGGAAGGCTCTTTCCCTTTCCCACTCTTTTTGTGAAACAAGCCACATTCGGAGAAGCTGTTGGTCAAAAAATAAAAGTCCTTTCCTTAGTATCCTCGTATTCATTCGCTCTCGTTCTCTCGCTCTCGCTCTGCCTCCTCTGGAACAGGGTGCTGGCCTCCCCACAAACCCTTTTTACGTGGGCTGGCCCTACGTGGTGGGCTACGTGGGTCGGGCTGGACGAGTCCCTGAGACGAGGATGAGGCAGAGTTTGGAGGGTGCCTTGGAGCACCGATTAGGGACCATGGGAGTCAGTTTGAGCAGCGGCCCTACTCACGTTGAACATTTCTTGACAGTCCTCTGCTTTCGCGTTATCCCACATCATGGCCCTCAGCAGCTTCCCCAGAGCATCCATGGATCGCTCGTAGAGAAACTGAAATCAGAGTGAGTGCGAGGGTCAGGCCGAGGGGAGCAAGTTCATTCACTCTACTCCACGCTTCACTCCCCTCGGGCCTCGCCCCCTCATACATGAATGTGCTCCTTGTCCTTGTCTGTCTCGCCCTCATTTTTGAGTTTTTCCAGAGGTGGAAGGGGCAGCAGCTTCCGAATGTTCTCCTCGAGAATATTAAGATGGTCATTCAGTGAGAGCTGAGGTTTCAGTTTACTGAAACGAGAACCACGTGGAGGAGTGGATATTAGGTTGACAAACAAAACATAACCCAGTAGAATTCCCAAGAACTGCCAGTCTGAAGGGGCTGAAGGGGTCAGGTACGTTTCTGATGGGTTGGGATGTTGAGGGAGGTGGTGATGGAAGTAGAGAGAGATTGGGGACATAGAACCAGACTGTAGCGATGGGCATAGTCTACACGCTTCAGGTCTAATTTATTAGAGTGATAAACAAACCATCACTTGCTTTGCATTACTTTACCCTTTATTATATGATCTAACATTAATCTACTTATTTTCTTCAGCACTCGATTGTGTGTGCGTGGGTGTGTGTGTCATAGAGAGAGAGAGAGAGAGAGATTCTAAGTTTGGAGCAGTGAGTTTTATAAATTTCATATGTCCTCTCATGTTATATGTAGTGTCACACATACTATAGGTTCTTATAAATGCACAAGTGAATAAATGATAATGGAATCTTCCTTCTTTTCTTCCTTTCTTTCCTTCCTCTCTCTCTTTCTTTCTTTCTGACGTATACTATAGACATTATGAGGATATAAACAAACCTGGACATAACTTGGAAAAATGCAAATGTTCAATAAACATGAAAAACTCCATTTGTTATTAAATAAGTGTAAATTAAGACAATACAATACCACTTGTCAGCAACCAAATTAACAAAGAAGTTAAAAATGATGACACTGTCAGAGAAAGGTGAAATTGGTTCTCTCACTGGAGAGTAAAAGTCAGTAACAGCTGGGACAGCTCTATTGAAAGTGTTAAATGTGTTGATAGATACTGAACAATCTTCTCATCCTTACTGTCTGGCTGGCTGTTTAAAAAACTCAACTTATTGAGCTATAATTTATGCACAACCAGCTGCATCCATTAAAGTGTGCAATCAAATGAGTTTCATACTCATGGAACCACCACTATAATCAATATAGAACATTGCTATCATCCCCCAATTTTTCCTCATGCTTCTTTGCAGTTCGTCTCTTCCTCTACCCTGGCCCAAGGCAACCACTGATTTGCTTTCTGCCATTAGAGATTAGTTTGTAAGTTCTACAGGTGTCCTGTCCATGTCAGGATAGCCATTAGCAACATGTGGCTATTGAACACTTGAGTTGTGGCTGGTTTGATTTAAAATATGCTGTAATTGTAAAACACACTGGATTTTGAAGATTTAGTATGAAAATCATGTAAATTATCTTATTACTTCTTTATTTTAAATACTTGAAATAATATACTGAATATATTAGATTAAAATTAATTATTAAAATTAATTTAACTTGTTTCTTTTTACACGTTTAAAAGTGGCTACTAGAAAATTTTAAATGACATATGTAACTTGTATTATACTTTATTTCTACTTGACAATACTGTTCTGGAGGCTGGTTAATTCTTAATTTATCTTCAAGATTTATTTGCACTTTCTTTAAACTTCCCTCATCTTTGTAAACATGGCAACTTGTGCCTTCCCTTATTTTACTTCTTATCGAGTTTTAGAGAAATTATGTGAATGTGTTTCGCATTTATTTCCCCTAGTTGACTAAAACTCCTTCAGAGCAAGGCTGTATTTTGTTCAACATTGTCCTTTTAAAACCTAGCTCAGTGTCTGATACATGGATGCAGCTCAATAATATTTATTGAAACAAATTGTCAACTTTTATAATTAGAAGTTCAGAGAACACTTTTTGCACAAGGGTGTTCACCAAAGTATTACTTATAGTTTTTAAAAACAATAAATAATTAAATGTAGCAATAGGAGGTTGATTAATAATTAAATGTAACAATATGAGGCATATCTATGCACCAAGATATTAGGCAGCCATTAAAAATGATGTTTGTTACCTCAACATAATAAATGCCACATATGAAAAGCCTACAGCTAACATCATGCACAATGGTGAAAGACTGAAAACTGTTCCTCTAAGATCAGGAACAAGACAAAGATGCCACTTCTATTTAACATAATACTGGAAGTTCCAGCCAGAGCAATTAAATAAGAAAAATAAATAAAAGGCATCCAGATTGGAAAGGTGAAGTAGATTATCTCTGTTTGCAGATGACATGATCTTATACATAGACAATCCTAAAGAATCTACAAAAAATATTAAAACTAATAAGCAAATTCATCAGAGTTGCCGAATACAGGGACTTCCCTGGTGGCTCAGTGGTTAAGAATCCGCCTGCCAATGCAGGGGACACGGGTTCAAGCCCAGGTCCGGGAAGATCCCACATGCCGTGGAGCAACTAAGCCTGTGTGCCACAACTACTGAGCCTGTGCTTTAGGGCCTGAGCGCCATAACTACTGAGCCCACGTGCTGCAACTATTGAAGCCTACGTGCCTAGAGCCCATTCTCCGCAACAAGAGAAGCCACCGCAGTGAGAAACCCATACACTGCAACGAAGAATAGCCGCCGCTTGCCGCAACTAGAGAAAGAGCACGCACAGCAACAAAGACCCAACACAGCCACAAAAAAAAAAAAAAAAAATTGCAGAATACAAAATCAACACACAAAAATCAGTTGCATTTTTATACACTTAAACAATGAACCATCAAAAAAAGAAATTAACAATTCCATTTACAATAGCATCAGAAAGAATAAAATACTTAGAAATAACCAAGAAGGTGAAAGACTTGTACTCTGAAAACCACAAAATGTTGCTGAAGGAAATTAAAGAAGACACAAATAAAGAGAAAGACATTCCATGTCCTTGGATTTGAGTATTTATTATTGTTAAGATGTCCATACAAAGCAGTCTACAGATTTGATGGAATTCCTATCAGAATCCCAATGACACTTTTTGAAGAAGTAGAAAAATCCATCCTAAAACTCACATGGAATCTCAAGTGACCCCAAGTAGCCAAAACAATCTTGAAAAAGAACAAAGTTGGAGATCTCACACTTCCTGGTTTCAAAACTTATTACACAACCACAGCAATCAAACCAGTATAGTACTGGCATAAATAAACAGACATACAGACCAATGGAATACAATAGAGAGTCCAGAAATAAACTCTAGTGTATATGGTCAGATGATTTCCAACAAGGGTTCCAAGACCATTCAGAGGGGAATGATATTGGATTTGGCAATGATTTCTTGGATATGACATTAAAAGCACAGATGATGAAAGTACAAATAGACAAATGGACCTACATCAAAATTAAAAACTTCTGTGCATCAAGAACACAATTTAGAGTAAAAGACAACCTATGGAATGAGAGAAAATATTTGCAAATCATATATCTAATAAGGGGTTAATAACCTTATAGAGAATAGACAGAATATAAAATATATAAAGAACTTCTACAACTCAACAACAACAAAAAGAAAGAACCAAAAAAAAAAAAGGGACAAAGGATTGAACAGACATTTTTCCAAAGAAGATATACAAAGAGGCAATAAGGCTATGAAAAGATGCTCAAAGTCATTAATCATTAGGGAAATGCAACTCAAAGCCACAATGAGATACCACCTCACACCCATTAGGATGGCTACTGTAAAAACAAACAGAAAATAACAAAGTGATGGCAAGGACACAGAAAAATTAGAACCCTTGTGCACTGCTGGTGGGAATGTAAAATAGTGTCACTGCCAGAGAAAACAGTATGGTGGTTCCTCTAAAGATAAAAATAGGCTTGCCATATGATCCAACAGGCCTACTTATGGGTATATACCCAAAATAATTAAAAGCAGGGTCTGGAAGAAATATCTGTGCACCCATGTTCATAGCAGCATTATTTACAATAGCCAAAATGTGAAAAACACCCATCAGATGAATGTCCAACAGATGAATGGACTAACAAAATACGGTATACACATAGAATGGAATATTGTTCAGCCTTAAAAAAGGAATGAAATTCTGATTCATGCTACAACATGGATGGACCTTGAAGACATTGTTCTAAGGGAAATAAGCCAGGTATCAAAAGATAAATACTGTATGATGCCACTTACATGAGTTACCTAAAGTATAAAATTCACAGAGACAGAAAGTAGAATGGTAGTTGCCAGGGCTGGTGGAAGGAGGGAATGAAGAGTTGTTTAACGGGTACAGAGCTTCAGTTTTGCAAGATGAAAAGAGTTCTGGACATTGCTTTGCACAACAATGTAAAAGTACTTAACACACTGAACTGTACACTTAAAAATGGCTCAGATGGGGCTTCCCTGGTGGCGCAGTGGTTGAGAATCTGCCTGCTAATGCAGGGGACACAGGTTCGGGCCCTGGTCTGGGAAGATCCCACGTGCCACGGAGCAGCTAGGCCCGTGAGCCACAACTACTGAGCCTGCGCGTCTGGAGCCTGTGCTCCGCAACAAGAGAGGCCGCGATAGTGAGAGGCCCGCGCACCGCGATGAAGAGTGACCCCCGGTTGCCACAACTAGAGAAAGCCCTCGCACAGAAACGAAGACCCAACACAGACAAAAAAAAAAAAAAAAAAAAAAAAAAAAAATGGCTCAGATGATAAACATGTATATTTTACCACAATCAAAAATTAAAAAATTTAATAAAAAATGACTGATGTCTGTGAAGAGTTGGTAATAACATGGGAATATGTAAGATGAAGTGAGAAAAAAAAAACAGGATAAAAAATCATATGCAGAGTAGAATCTCAACTCTGTAACCAACATGGAGGACTAGAAATAAAGACCTGGAAATATACCAAAATGTTGATAATAAGGGGGGGGGGGGGGAAGACTGGGATGATTTTTATTATTTTAAAAAACTTTCTATAGTTTCCAAGTTTTAACATTGAACTTCTATTTCTTTTACTGCAGGGGAAAAATATTATTTTAAAAATGTGCTTAAAATTATTATCTTCTTCAGGCTTATTGCTGCTAACCAAACTAGGGTGTGATTAAGGGTTTCATATATTTCTAATGGGAAGATTAAAATTTGCCTACAGTCCAAGATAAATTATTTTTGCACAGAAATTACAGTCCTCATATATCAATAAGTCTGACTCTTATAAGCAGCTCCGCTAGTCCCTGTGAGTCAACAAATGATCAGGCTGTCAGTCAATTCTGTCACTCTGGAAAGAGAAAAAGCCCCCATTTGAAATAACCTATTGATGAACTGTGTTCATGTTTGATCGGTGCACTAGAGTCTGCACCGATCGATAAGTCAGTTGATCAGAATGAGGAGATGGGGGAGGAAATATTTTTTCAAGGAGAACAAACAAAAAATTCTCTACCTGAGGTATCTGATGGCGATTAAGGCTTTCCACCTAACAGGGCTAGCCAAGGAATCCAGGGGCTCATCCCTGATGAAGTCCTGCAACACAGACAAGGAGGTGAGCTGTCTCAGGAAGGACCAGGGGAGTTTCTAGATGCAAAGAGGTGGAAACCTCATTGGACCGTTGGGCACCCTCAGGCAGAAATATGGCCAAGGTCTGTTCTTCGGGACTGGCGAGTTTTACCCATTACCTACACTCTCGGTAATGAACTTCTCAGGGTCTTGCCCATGTCCTCCCTGCACACTCACCAGCATGTAACCCAGCAGCACCTCCTTGTAGGAAAACTTGAACTTCTCATCCTCAGCATCTTGGACAGCAATGGCAATTTCTGTGATACTTCTTATAAAACTCATCTGCAGATCCATGTCCTAAAGCAAAATGACTCACAGTGCAAGCCAGGGTCTTAGGCACCACACCCGGTTCTACAAATAGGGTTGAAATATGTGCCCAGACAGGAGTGAAACTGCTCCTTTTGCCATCTCCACCTTAGTCTCGGATCCAAGTTGCAGGGAAGTTGAGAAACTAAGGTCAATCTCCAACCCCTCCAGCTCCCACCTAAATTGAGGTTTCTCTAGAGCAGTGGCTTTCAAACATTTTTGATCAGAAATCAAAATAGGGAACAGTTTACAATTCTACCCAGTACTAACATGCGCAATATAGTGAATATATATATATAAAATACATAACTGAAATAAAAGTTTTATGATATTTATTATTGCTATATGCATTATACTCTTCTATTTCTCTTTTATTTCATTACAAACATTTTGCTGGTTTTGATCTATTAGATATATTAAATTGATTTCATGATCTACCGGTGGTTTACAACCCACAGTTCTAAGAACACTGTTCTAGTTTACAGTCTAACTTCCAAACCACCTAGAACCAAATACAGCTCCTTGTTCTGTCTTAACTTAGACTCAGGGCTCCTGGCTTCAGACCTGGATTAATTAGTTATATTTTGGGATGCTTTCCTGTGGAATCAAATCAAGAGAACATTTATGCTTACTGTACTTCCAGGGAGCATGATTTGTATTCAAATATATTTATACTCAAACACAGGTATTCAAATATATCACATATGCTGCATACCTTGTTCATCACAGCCATGCCCAGAACCTGAAAAAAATCAAAGGCAGAAGCAGACACTAGAGCAGCCGTTAGAGTTCCCTCATCCCAACACAAAGACCCACCCATCAACCTGAAGGACAACAGTGAAGCAGGATGCTGAGTCTTTCCAGCTGGTGGGAGCTGTTGCCTCCCTCCCCCAGTTTCAAAGGGAGACCTTGTACACTGGTAGATTCTTTGCCCTGGGTGAATCATGACTAAACTACAGAAAGCAGCATAAAGATGTCAAGCCTTTGGGCTTCAGGCTTCTCATTTTAAAGAGGCTCTATCAGACTTTGGTAAGAAAAAGGGTATTAAGGCTCTTGGCAGAAAGAGCGGTGAAAAGTTGTAAAATGAAAGTTAATAGGGCAGCTGACTTTGGAATTGAGATATAGTTAGTTCTGCGACAACACCTTTGTTGAAAATGCAAATTTGTTCCAACGAAACTGATACATGAGGGAATACTTTTAGCATATTCTGAATTTTGAGTTTCCTTATGCACAGTTTTTTCCATGAGAGCAAAAAGGTGCAACAGTTGAACTGAGCCTCATAGGAAGACTTGCGCACATACCTCGAACATCCGTCAGCTGCCTTCGTTGACTGTGTGTGGTGAGCTGCTGTCATTCAAATCTGGCATTACAGCTGTTTGTCAGATTTCAGATAACCCTCTTTCCCACCACCATTTCATAGTAGCTCATAAATTGCACAGCTGACTTCAGGTGTTTTTCAAGGAAACGTGCCATCATTTTTTGGTAGTATCTATATATTTCCTAAATGTTTTTTAAATTACTTTTGAAAATTTAATTGTGGTTTTTTTTGAACATGTCATTGATGGGGTTTTTTGAATGTTGTTCCCCTCACCCCATTTCCCCCATAATCCCTGTGGTTTTTCTGGTACTGTCTTGTGCAAATGTTGCCTTATAGCAGCAGAACTAACCTCAAAGTGTCCAGTGATCTTTATCTGAAACATCTTTGTCTCTTTCCTTTTTTATTTTTGTAATAATTTTCCTCAATGATGGACTAAATATTAATGTAACATAAAACGCCTTTGAAAATTGTGTTTTCAGTTCTCATCATTGCTTATCAAATTTTGGGTATGTCAGAATCACTTTTTGAGGCAGGTGTTAAAATTACAGATTCAGTGATCCATCCTTGAAGACTGATTCATTAGGGATCTCTATTTTTAACAGGCTTTCCAGGTAATTGTCATGCAGCTGAGGTGTGGGGATCACTGCCCTACATCCTTCCACTAGCAGGTACCTATATCTACAATACCGTGAGCTCCCTATGAGTCCATTCTTCTCACATACACACATGAATAAATGTCAAGGGCACAGATTTATCAAACAGGTGGTTTGTGGAGGACACAGAAGATAAGATAAAGGAACATAAAGTACAGTCCCTAACATCAAGGTGCTGTCAATCTAATGGGAGAAGCAGATGTGCAGGTAATCAGCAAAAACCCCTAAACCTGGCTGTGAATAAGAATCATTCATAAACCTTTAAAAAATACAAATGGCAGACCCCACCCCAGACTTACTGAGGCAACCTCCCTGGATAATGAATTTGGGAAGCCATATTTTAAACTTGATTGCTAGGTGGGTCTTAGGTGGCTAACTTGGTACTAATCAGCAAAATGGCTGAACTGACAACATGTAGAAAGCATTTTATTAAAGACACAAAAAGTGCTATGGGGGACAGAAACAATTGGATGGATTCGGTTCTGTGGTTCTGAGGCAGAAGCATCCTTGGCATGTTTGAGGGGCGTCAAGGATGGTCAGCGTGGCTGGGATGAAGGTGGAGGGGGAATTAGTACAACTTGAGGTAGACTGAGTAGATTGACAAGTGATGCATTTTACTCACTTAAAAATACATAAATGGCTCCTACTATTTGTGAGGTTCTCTTTTAGATGGCTTATAAGTATTAGCCTATAAAAGGTTAAACAGCTACCATTAGCAACACATCAGAGACTATTACAGGGAAGTAATAAGCCAGCTGCCCTAAAGTAGTACAGGAGTCATTACTTTAAGTTTAAACGAGGGTGAGATCATGGTGGGTACAACTGGTCTAGGAAGGCAACACGGGAGTGGTGGGATGTGAACTGCTCAAGGTCTTAAGAAAGAAACAAATCACTCAACTCTGTTTCATAATAAAATGTTCTCTTTCCATAGGTTCTCATCCTCCAAACATACTATACCATACCCTATCTTTCCTTTGGTCTGTATCCTTTGAGCATGAAGATTTCCAAGAGCTGAGTCCCTCCAAGTTTTGGGAACCCCAGCCTTGGAAATCGAGGTGGCCCCGTGTTGGTCGTTACCTGAGAGCACTGGCCATAAAGAAACAGGACTTGGGATACAATGTCTTGATCAAGCCTGGTGAGGAGCTGCCTCTTGGGAGCATGGAGGGCCACGGCTCCATAGATTAGCATGATGTCAGTCTTGGTCAGGCTCTTTTTCCCAGAGAAAATACCCTGAAGAGGAGGAAAGAGAGACATAAAAAATATGACTGAAGGAGTTTCTTTTTCTCTCATATTTTTTCCTAATTCTATGGGCCACTACGGGGGTTAAGAAATGGGATTGAGATTATTACAATTAGTCTAAAGCTGATACTCTTGCTGATATAAATTTAAACACACAGGACGGTGTTGTGGATCTATCAGGCATTAAGAGAGGTACCTGTGAGAAGGCTTTCATTACTTTTTACTCATTAAATCCTTCTCCTTTAGGGGAAGCAGAGTGTACACAATGGAAACTGTCCATGAGGCCTGAGCAGCTGGGACAAACCTAGGCACACACGGAGCTCCTTAGGGCCTCCCAGGTCAGCATTAGTGACAGAAAGTGGAGGAGACTTGGTACCTAGCTGGTCATTCTTCAGGGCTTGTGTTTGGACAGTTCTGACCTGGAATAAAGACCTGGGGATGGGAGCAAGTATAATACGGAGAAAGGATATTCACTGAAGGAGTCAGTGTCATTTGCCTTTGCAATGACCAAGGGCTTTGGAGGAAAAGATTCTTCTTTTTACCTTGCATCGATTCATGAAAAACTTTTCCCGATCTTGGAATGTTTTAAGAACTTTTAAAACAATTTCAAAGTGGTTCTCGGCACAGTATCCTAAGATAGATGTTATTCCCTAAAATCGGAAAAGATAGGACATTTTGAGTTTATTCATCTATTCAACAAATATTTATTGAGCACCTATTATGTGTCAGGAACTCTTCTAGGTGCAGGGGATACAGGATTGAACAAAACACATCAAACTCCCCATCCTTTTGAGTGTACAACCAGGGGAAGTCATGGGGAAGTGACAGAGAAGTGACATAAAGTGAACACATAAATTTGATAAGCATGTAAATGTAAATGTATGTCAGAAGGTGATAAGTGCTATGGAGATAAGAAAAGCAAAAAAAAAAAGAGTAGAAGCTGCACATTGGGGGGAGTTGGCAATATAAATAGGGTGTCCAGAGAAGGCCTCAATACAGGGTGACATGGAGAAGAGTCCTGAAATAAGCAAGAGACTGAGCCATTGGACTACCTGGGAAGCAGAGTTCTAAACAGATGGAGTAAGTGCAAAGGCCCTGAGGTCTATCGAGGAGGGCAGAAGGAACAATCAAGGGGAAGTGCAGGATGAGGTGAGAGAGGAAGTGGGGGTTGGTCTGAGTAGGGCCTTTCAGGCCACAGCCAGTAATTTGGATTTCTAATCTTAGACTAGTGGGAAGCCAGTGGAGGTTTTTTTGAGCTAGAGTTGACTGTCATTTCTATAGAATCCCTCTCCTGCTGAACCCTTACTGTATCTCAAGTGGCTAAAATGTTGAAAGCTGGTAGCTCCTGTTTCATGTTCTATGGTCATATTTCCTCCCTTGCCCACATTCTTCCCACCTGTCTTGCTCGAGGCTCACTTCACTACTGTACCTTCATGGCAGTTTGTTTATGAGTCCTGTTATATTTCATCTGATTGCACAACCCTGCTAGAACCACCATGACCACTGTCACCAAGGTCTCAACCAGCACTGTTCTTAGTCCTCAGATACTAGGCCACATACTCTCCATTATCAGAAGATGCCTGGAAGAGATCTTTAAAGGCTTGTGGCCTGATGTCTCTGTGTTCCTTGGTCATGGCCTAAGATATAAACCTCTCTGTGTCTTTCAGCCTCTGGGTCCTGTCACCCCACAGTGCTCTGTGTTTCTCCTCTCCCAACCCATTTACCTAACGTCTTAACTCCTTCCCCTACTTTTCCACCTATGTCCCACTGTCTTTCTGTCATGTAAGTCTGGCAAAACCCAAGCCCTGGATAAATCTGACTCCCCATCTTGATGATCACCTATCCCTACACCTCATCTGCAGGAGGCTACTGGAAAAAAAAAGTGACCCCACTGAGAAAATAGGTGGCAGTAGAAGATGATTTCAACCCCCAGCGGGGCCCTCAAATCTGCACAGATGTCCTACATCTTTCCCTGAGTCCATTTTCTCTCTCCAGTTCCTCACAGTTGCAACCTCAGCTCTTTTCTCCTGAAACTGTTCACTAAGCACTATCCATGAATAAGAACTTTGAGAAGGGTTCTGTTTCCCCTTATTTTACTTGGAAGAACCTGAGGGATGTAGGGAGCATGTTGTAGAGGCAAGATTTGAATCCAGCTAGTCTGACATCAGAATCAGAGCTCAGGTGTCACCTGAGGGAGAGAGTCATGCTCAGGAGATGGGCGGCCAGCAGGCTCAGTGAGACTAAGAAAGTTACGTGCTAACACCTTACTCATCCAGAGGTCATTCACTAAGTGACTTGAGTGTGTGGGACACACTCAAGAACTTGAAGTAAAGTTAAGTAAAAGAGGAATTTGAGAAGCTCAAATGGATGGCACAAAGTTCATCTTTTAAAGTTTGTGAACCCCTCAGACCTTGAATGACGGCCATATTGTATGCTTATATCTGAAATAAACTGACATTGTTTCCTAGCCCAGCGCAGAACTAAAAGGGCAATTAGGATGGGAAAAATGGTGCTAGGAATAATGCCAATGAGAAATGTGAAGACTGAATATCTGAGAAGGAAAAAAGAACTAAAATAGCAATATAAAAACAGTTTCAAAAATTCAGTAAGTCTAGTGGTTTCTAGCCATTTACGATGGGGAAAGGACCCTAAACATCTGAGAATTTCTGAGAAGAGTATATAACAAGACAGACTATGAAAATTTATTTTTTACTAGCTGGTCTTTATTAGCCTTGGAGAGTTTTTTTTTTTTTTTTAAACAGATATCCTCTTTTTTCTCCCACATTCACATATGCTCTCCAGCTTAGGCTAGGGTAGGGAAGAGGCAAAAACACTCTGCAAAAGCTCTCCAGGTTATACTTATAATTTCTCTAGGTGGAAAACCAATGGTATATAAGCTTACTTTCAGCTTACAAGTTTAATGATTTTGATACTTACAATCATACTCTTAAGTTATAAAGCCAAGGTCAAAATATATTTAAAATACTCTCGTTAAGTAAGAGTGATTAAAATTCATTTTTCAATATTTTCACAAATCTGGTTAGATAATGAAGCATTGATATTTAAATAAGGAAGTTTCATTTTTCTGAGAAATTCTGTTGGACTCTCTTGAATGTATGCATGGATAATTCTGAATAAGTAAGACATTAACATAAGGACTGTCAGAGGTTTTCCAGAGGGAATTCATTATCGTTGTCATGAGAGGAAATTGAGAGAAAGGGGTCCCACCTGGCGTTGATCTCCCAGGTGGCTGAGAGCAACCAGGGATTCCTTAATCTGTGATCTTACAAAGTCTGTGTCTTGGCAGGATGCTAAGGTGGTTCCCAAGGCTTTCCAAAGAAATTTCTGGAAAACAAAGGACAAGCAACACAGTTAAAGGTTGGAAAGCAAGACTGATGAAAAATGGAAAGAGTTAAAACAGTCATTTGAAGAAAAGACATTGAGGTAACTTACGACTGCTTACTAACCATGTACTTTCCTATATTATCTCTTCTTCAAAGCGTTCCCCCCCCCCCCCCGCCAAGGCTCTGTCCTCTACCTGTGTTCTTCTGTCCTCCTCTATGCCATGTGCTCCACCATCATAATACATTTCACTCTCTACTGTAATTTTTAATTTTCTTATTTGTCGCTATGCTCAGAATTTCAGTTCT
Source organism: Balaenoptera musculus (assembly GCF_009873245.2). Lineage (NCBI taxonomy): Eukaryota > Metazoa > Chordata > Mammalia > Artiodactyla > Balaenopteridae > Balaenoptera > Balaenoptera musculus. The sequence continues at coordinate 32,874,355 of NC_045787.1, forward strand.
TGGCTGCAGAGGGTCTTATTGATTACTTCCAGTGGGCAGTTACTGGTAGCTAATAAGTGCTCATTGCATTAACATGCTCAATAAAATTGGGTTATTTTGAAGATAATGTCATCAGATATTCTCAAACTCCACAGTATATTGACTTAGTTTATAGTTTAGGAGATTTAGCGTACAGTAATTTTGAAAATAATACTTTGTATGCTCTACTATTATCTCTCTCCCAGGAGTAGAGTGAGTTGTCCAGAAGTGCTGCCAGAATGGTATTAGGAGTGAAGAAGAAAACTCACATAAGAACTTTTACATACGCATTGTGTCTTTAGTAAGGAACTCTAAACTGGGGAGGGAAAGCACCCCATGGAGGAACACTGGAGGCGGAGCATGTGGGGAATCATTCTGTGGCTTCCACTTCCCTTACAGGTGGTGAGAATGTTGGATTCATTATGCCAGCCCTACCCTGGTTACTTCTGCAGTGTCGGGATGGAGAAAAGGCAAGTAGGTAAGTCGTGTCTTCCTGTTATCTTCTGTTAGAGGCCACGTATGATGTAGAGCTATGCCTCGAGGTGTGGGGCAGCCCCTCAGTGGCTTGTGTTTGAACAGTATAGCACACGCCTGGATGTAAATAGGTATATGAACATGTGTGTATATACAGCTATATAATACCAGATTGGCATCTCTTTATTTAGACTGTCCATCTTGTTACACACAGGAGAGTAAAGTGGCAAGTTGGAAGTCCACTCTAAGGACCCTGCAGAGTTCCAAGGATTGTAGCTATGGAGTGGTCATTATTGATCAGAAAGGATGTTTGGCACAGGAGGAAAGGAAAATCTAGTAGTAACAAATGAAGTTAAATTAGTACATTCAGGAGAAATTGTACGCATTGGTCTGACTTGGGATGAGAAGGGGACCTAAGGTGATAAAACAGGTGGAAGAACTACCAGAGTAAGAGTAAAATCAGAGTAAGAATCTGACAAGGTAGCAGCCACTTCACTCTTGGTTGTCCAGGCAAAAGACCCCCATGATCATGGAATCATAATGAGGAAAACTGTTTACAGCGCTGGAGTAAATATTAATTAGGGTCAAAGCTGCTAGAGTCTATTTAACTCCATCTTGGGAGAAGGACAGGAAAGAGTCTGGAAAAGTCTTGTGCTGAGAAAAAATTGATTTGATCAGGGGGAAATAAGACTTACATGTGAAGGGCTAGCTAGCCTCAGTGGCCCCCAGTACTGCTGATCTGTTGTTTCTCTGCTGAATTTGATCAGAGTCAATGTATAGTGCATTCTTACTTGGGGACTTGGCTAGGAATCCCAGAAATCAGAAACCCAGAATTGGGGAAAAAAATGTCATGGATTGCAAAAATAGCCATAACCTTTCTATCCCACGTCTATCCACATCTCCCTGCTATGGGAGTTTGTAGCTCTTATCAAGACGAGTCTATTTCTCCATTCCTTGCATCTGGGCTGGTCTTGTGACTTGTTTTTGTCAATGGAATTGGTAGAAGCAATAGCATGCCCCTTCTGAGCTTAGACCTCAGGAGACATTGCATACTTCATCACCCCCACCATGAGAGCAAGCCTGGGCTAGCCTGCTGGAGGATGAGGGACTGCAAGGGGCAGAAAAAAGCTGTCCTAGTTAAGATCATCCCAGACCAGCCAATCCCCAGTACACTGCGGTGAAGCTAGTTGAGATCAGAAGACTGCCCAGTTGAGCCCGACTCAAACTGTCAACTTGCAAAATTGTAAGCTTACTAGGTGCCTGTTATTTTAAGCCACCAGGGGTAGTTTGTTATGCTTCTAAAGCTAGTTAGTACACTTACTTTTCTGGTGTTAAGTGTAAGGTTGAGAGCTATCTAAGCAGCTCATTGCTTGAATTGCTCTGCCTACTCATACAACCATCATCTTGGACTAATCTTGTGGGTTTGGAAGCTGTTGGATGAATGGTACTACATGAGATGCACAAGGCTAGTTCGTGTATAAGAAGATGAGTCATTGCTCACCAAATCTTCCTGATGGGTGTGTCTGCAGGCTGGATAGACCAATTTGGAGAATCAGTATTCTGTACCAAATTAGAGAGTCAATCAGTGAGGGGAGTTTTGAAAATTACATAGAAGAGTTGGAGGTTGCTAATAAAGAATTTGTGGGAAGAGACACTTAATACTGGGAACACTTAATGACTTAGGAAATGTTTTTTCCGGAAAAAAACAATTTAGGAATAATATAACCACAATGATAACCACCATCTACTTTTTATTGAACACACGCCACGTGCCAGGCACTTCACTTGGGACCTTATATACTTTATCTCATTGAACCCTCGTAACACTACAATCCTCAGAGGTAGATAAAATTTCCATTTTGTTGATGAGTATACTGAGGCTCCAGAGAGGTTAAAAAATTTACCTAAAGCTACATAAGCAGTAAGTAGCAGAAGCTGGATTCAAACCCCATTTGGAATGGATGGTTACAATGTGGAGGGTTTGGTAGAGGTCATGTGGAGAGAGAGGAATGAAAGAAGTGGCCTTTGAGCTTTCTTTTTTTTCAAGTTTTTAAAAAATTGTAGTAGATTATTTCTCGTAGTCAGCCTCACAAGACTGGCCCAATGGAAACCAAGGCATAAGCTGCATTAAACTAGTGCTATGGTAGGGGCTGCTATTTGCCTTCCAGTATCCATTTTTCGTCCTTCTCTAGAACAGAACCCCTGAATTTTAGTTAGGCATGTATTTACCTTGAAAACACTATACTCGGCCATTTTCCTTGCAGATAGATGTGGCCCTGTAACTTTTGGTCAAATGTAAGGTGAAGAGAAGGGAGCATTTTTCTAACCATTTCTCCCTCCTTTTGGTCATAAAGTAGAAGCTAAGGTCTCTGAGCTGAAAAACCAACCTTCTCAACAGAGGTGTTGCCATAACTGTCCATTTGCTGGTTGAAATCCCGACTCAGTTGAATGGTCCAGGCTACGTCATTGATCTTCCATAACGACTCTTTGAGCAACTGTTGTAGGAGGTGAAAGTCAGATACTAATGTGACGGTTTAATGTGCTTTCTTGGTGCTTTTTTGTTACAATGTATTCTAAAAGTATAAAGTATATATTACATGGGATTATTCCTTTTCCCATAACAACCTGTTCCGAGTTCCCATTAAGAATTAGATGCGCAGGAAGGGCAAGTAACTCCGTGTAAGTGCCTTCCTTTTTCCTTTTAAGTAAAAATTGCCGAAAAACTTAAAATAGAAACTCATCCAATCTGAAACTTAAAATTGAACTTAACATCTTTCAAGGTTTGGGTAGATTTGGAAAAAACTCCATTTGTCAAAGTTAGTTTGCTTTACACCATACTAAGAAAAAGGGACATTTTTGGAATAGTGAATTAAATGCCTTGAAGAACCAATTAGATATACAAGCACAAGTTGCCAACTTCAACTCGAGTAATGAAATATTCCTAATTTCATCAATTATTTTGAGTCAGGGCCACAATCAGTTGTCTGAACCCATGTCCCTCTTCATTGAACAATACATAAAAAGGTGTTTTTGTCTTTTTGGTGGACAAAATCCATTTGCAATTTCTAAAATCTACAATTTCTCCTGTGTTTTCTCTACCTTAAGCTTAGAAAGAACACAATGTCAAAACCAATGAAAAGATTTGTATTCATTTTCTTAATAAGAACTCGTTCAGTGGATCCTTTGAAGAGAAAAAATTGTACAACCTTGGCAGTATAAGGGAAGAAAGCAAATGCAGACAGTTTGGAAAAAGAAGCCAAGAAGTATACTCAAGATTGGAGGAAGGAAAAGAACTGTTCTCAAGGCTTCTCGAGAAAGAACCTTCCTTCCTAGTAAGAACAGTTATTTTAAAATGGTAGCAGGGGGGCTTCCCTGGTGGCTCAGTGGTTAAGAATCCGCCTGCCAATGCAGGGGACATGGGTTCAAGCCCTGGTCAGGGAAGATCCCACATGCCACGGAGCAACTAAGCCCGTGTGCCACAACTACTGAGCCTGTGCTCTAGAGCCTGTGGGCCACAACTACTGAGGCCATGTGCCACAATTACTGAAACCCGTGAGCCTAAAGCCAATGCTCCACAACAAGAGAAGCCACTGCAATGAGAAGCCCGTGCACCGCAACAAAGACTAGCCCCTGCTCGCCACAACTAGAGAAAGCCCATGCCCAGCAACAAAGACCCAATGCAGCTAAAAATAAAAAAAAAGAAAAAAGAAAAGAAAAGAAAAAAAAGGTAGCAGGGGAAAATAAGATAAAAATTTTGAGAGAGGGAGGGGAAGATAAAAGAAGCCTGAATATAGGAGGAGAGGTGGATCCCAGAGTTAAGGACCAGGAAGCATAGAGCCATTGCTTTCAAACCTCATATGGGATAAGATTCACTGTGGGTATCATTAAGACCTGTGAGCTCGCAGGTACCCCACTTAGAGATTCTGATTCTGGAAGGGGGGTGTTGGGGGTGGGGTGCTGTGGAGAGGTCACTGAAATCTGATATTTTAAAGAAGCCATAGTTCACATGAAAAGATGCTCAACACTGCTAATTATTAGAGAAATACAAATCAACCCTAAATGTCCATCAACAGAGAAATGGATAAAGAAGATGTGGTACATATATACAATGGAATATTACTCAGCCATACAAAAGAATGAAATAATGCCATTGGCAGCAACATGGATGGACCTAGAGATGATCAAACTAAGTGAAGTAAGTCAGACAGAGAAAGACAAATATCATACGATATCACTCATATGTGGAATCTAATTTTAAAAAAAGGTACAAATGAACTTATTTACAAAACAGAAGCAGACTTATAGATATCAAAAACAAACTTATGGTTACCAAAGGATTTGGGGGGGAGGGGGAGGGATAAATCGGGAACTTGGGATGATGAACACACGCACACTACTATATTTAAGATAGATGACCAACACGGACCTACTGTATAGCACAGGGAACTCTTCCCAATATTCTGTGATAACCTATATGAGAAAAGAATCTAAAAAAAGAATGAATATACGTATACGTATAATTGAATCACTTTGCAGTACACCTGAAACTAGCACAACATTGTAAATTAGCTATAATCCAATAAAATTAAAATATTTTAAAAATCTAGCAAATTTTATAATCAAATTCTTCAAAAACATTTGACAGGTATTTTTTAAAATATAAATTTAAAAACCATTAAAAATACCCTGAGCTTTCTCTAAAAAAACAGTTACCTATTCTATAATAAATAGTAATAAATACAAAAAAAACCCCACAAAAAAACAAAACCAAACTACAATAAGGTACCACCTCACACTGGTCAGAATGGCCATCACTCAAAAGTCTACAAATAACAAATGCCAGAGAGTGTGTGGAGAAAAGGGAACCTTCCTACACTGTTGGTGGGAATGTAAGTTGGTGCAGCCCCTATGGAAAACAGTATGGAGGTTCCTCAGAAAACAAAAAATAGAATTACTGTATGATCCAGCAATCCCACTCCTGGGCATATATCCAGACAAAACTATAATTCAAAAAGATACATGCACCCCTATGTTCATAGCAGCACTATTTACAATAGCCAGGTCATGGAAGCGACCTAAACGTCCATCGACAGAGGAATGGATAAAGAAGATGTGGTACATATATACAATGGAATATTACTCAGCCATAAAAAGGAACAAAATAATGCCATTTGCAGCAACACGGATGCAACTAGAGATGATCATACTAAGTGAAGTAAGTCAGAAAGAGAAAGACAAATATCATATGATATCACTTATGTATGGAATCTAAAATAGGACACAAGTGAACCTATCTATGAAACAGAAACAGAATCACGGACATAGAGGACAGACTGGCTGTTGCCAAGTGGGTGGGGCTTGGGGGAGGGATGGAGTGGGAGGTCGGGGTGGGCAGATGGAAGCTTTTATATACAGAATGGATAAACAACAAGGCCCTACTGTACAGCACAGGGAACTATAGTCAATATCCTATGATAAACCGTAACAGAAAAGAACGTTAAAAAAAAGAGTGTATATATATGTATAACTGAATCACTTTGCTGTGCAGCAGTAATTAACATAACATTGTAAATCAACTATACTTCAATAAAAAAAAAAATAAAGAAAGAAGCCATAGTTAATTCCTATATAGGTGGCTTATGAACCAAAACTCTGCTGGATTAAAAGCTCCCTGCCCATGGGTTCCTTGATCTCCTGTGGGCTCCTGAAATCAAAATGCTCTCTGTAAAGCCAATGTCCAACTCCTGTCTGCAATTTACTGTTTTGGGGATTTGACATTGTCTGTGGAACTGTTTGGTTGTCAAGGTCCAAAAAGTTATGGATGAGAGAAAGATTCTTTTCTCGAGAAGGGGTACAACATGGCCTTTTGGTGTTTAGACATCAGAAGATAGTGAGAAGCAGATAGAGGAGGAAATGGAGTTGTATTTAGGAGCAAAGAAGTGGAAATTATGTTAATCTCTGTTTCTTTTTATGAATGGTGAAAGAATACAATTGCAAGGAGAGGAAAAAAACTGAAAATTAGAGATTTAAGAAAGATGGAGAAAAATATTAGTAAGAAAAATATTAGTAAGTGATATCTTCAAAACTGTCTTAAATTCTGAATCAAACTGAAGACTAAAGATTGTTGTCCAAATTGTGGTGATTTAAAGAGCATAAAATTCTTACGTGATCATGTCTAACAGTCTAGTGATTTTCTCAAGAAAAGGAAATGTTGTTTCCTGTCCTTTGGAATCTAATTCTTTTTAGTTAAGATGGGTAACTTTAGGTGATTTCATCACCCCATCATCAACAATTAGTCTAGGAGCCATCTTTACCTGAAGCAGCATGGTCTCCCACAGCACGATACTAGTGTTCTTTCCTAGAAATAGAAATTGATGCAATAAGTGCTCAAAAAAACCCACCCCAGTATCCAGGTCAGCACCGGCTGCTACTGTTCCATTTCAAGCTTTCTCTCTATGCAGGATGGTTATTTCAGATTAAATTTACTATGCTGGCAATTCTAAATTGCTAGTCAGCTGGACAGAGTGTCTTCAATCCATGATAAAAATCCAGGCTTTTTGCCAATTTCAACAGTAACTACTGAATTACCATATCTTAATATTCTAGCATGGATGAATAATAACTTTTTAGAACAATACCAAAAGAGAGCTTCTCTAAATACAAAAAGCAAAGACCAGAGCAAAAGTAAAAGTTCCTGCTAAATATGTAACACACCTGGTCCTCTTATAATATCAATATAAGTATTTGGTAGAGAAATAGAACATAAGGAGTTCAGGACAAAATAGAGCTGTCGACCTTGCAAGTCAAGTTCATTGTTTTTATTGCCTAATATGAACATTAATGGCTTAAGACATAGAAGTGGTGCCTCATTTCCTTGTGTTCTTGTCTCCTTGGATAAAGACCTGATCCCACTCCCTTGTACCTTCCAGAGGCTGCAGGAGCTCAGGTATGCGTGTTTTCCATAGCTCTACCAAATTTGGGTGAATTATCTCAGGCAATATCTTCAAAAGTCCTATTGCACCGACCCCACGTAATTTCCCTAAGCTGGCGAGCATAGATATTACCTGGAGGAAGGAAGAAAAATTGCTAATCAACTCAGGGATATTTAAAAGGCTCGCCTACCTTTTCCTTTTTATCACTGTTCTGGATTCTCTTGAATCCTTCATTAGATAATCTTTTAACAAACCATCACGGTCTATTCTTACTTATTCTAGAGCAAAGCTAATACTTAGACAATCCATCTGCCCAATTTTCTTCTGAGGATAAAGGTGTAAAAATATATGGAAACCATCAACCAAAAATAAATGAAACATACCAACACTTAGATATATCTATTAATTAAATAAGGGCACGTGGAAATAGTGCTCAAGCACATACGTGGCCAAAAAGAGAGAGAGAAATCTAAACAACAGATGTGGAATTTGTTTGAATGGTTCTTATGGATCAGATTCAGTCTATGTTTATTTAAAAAATCATAAATGAAGTTTAACAAACATTTCAGAGTGAGAAGATAATCTTGCGAATAATAAATCTTCATCAGTGTATAGCAGAACATTTATTATGCCATTTTAGTGTTTCTTTTGTTTTGGAATATCTATGTAATTTTTATTATCATTTATTTGGAGCTGAATTGTCTATATTGGTTTAAATTCATACCACATTGGTTTTTCATAACTCACTCACCAGAAGTCTGGCCAGTAGCTGTTGTGGTGAAGGAAGTTTCACTAGAAAGAGAAAGCAATTTTCATTACTGCTATGGGGCCTAGAAAAAATCAGAGGGGGCTTGGGTTTACAAGCAAAGCCCTGTAGCCTTTCTGGAAACTAGTCTCTCATAAGAGAACTGTTTTGCTTTGTTTTTGAATGTACAAACCAGCTCCTGTAGAGAGGACAAGTGCTGTTGACTCCTTGGCATTATTCTTCTTCCTCTCCTCTGCCATAAACAGAATTCTGATGATATTAAACAGGTATTTCAGCGTTCCCGTATATTCTGCAGGTACCACAAAAGTCAGGATTCTTGGCCATAGCACCTGTGGAAAACATAAGGCAAGATGCAAGGATTGCTTATTCTTTTTCATTATTCCTCTTTGGTCCTCTCTGTGTGTTTCCCTCTAATCTAGAAAACTTTCTCTCACGTGTTATTATTTTGCTCTTCAGGCCAAATCGAAATGAAATCGTGAAACACAGTCTCTGCACAGCACATTCACTTTCAGGTGCTACTTGCAGTGAGTGTTGGTCAGTGTTTCTCCGTGAGGTTGCTGCTGGAATTTGGGACAGGACAAGTCGTCATTGTGGGTCACTGCAGGAAGGGCGGGGCTCCACTCACCAAGTGCCGTTAAACCCCTTGTCAATATGACAACCAAAAATGCCCCAAATATTTCTCCAAACTCCAAGACTGGAGCCGAACTGTCCAAAGTGAGAATGATGGGGAAGGGATGGCGATTGGGCTGCTGTCGCTGTCTGTGCTCCAGGTGCTGATCTTCTTCTTCTTCTTTAATTAATTAATTAATTAATTTTTGGCCATACCACATGGCTTGCGGGATCTTAGTTCCTCGACCAGGGATTGAACACAGGGCCCCTGCAGTGAAAGTGCCAAGTCCTAACCACTGGATCACCAGGGAATTCCCCAGGTGCTGATCTTCTTGCTCTGGAAATCTGCAACACCTGATTTCTGTAGTCTGTATGTTTCACGTCCCCTGAAAAACTCCATTATGGTTCACGTCCTAATGGAAACTTAGGTGTCAACTTGGACTCCTCCCTTTGTCTTGGCATCTGTATTTAATCACCAAGCCTAAGCCTAATCCTTTTCTTTTTTTAAAAAAAGAATTTTATTTTATTACTTATTTATTTACTTTTTGGCTGTGTTAGGTCTTCGTTGCGGTGCGCGGGCTTCTCGTTGCAATGGCTTCTCTTGTTGCGGAGCATGGGCTCTAGAGCGCAGGCTCAGTGGTTGTGGCGCACGGGCTTAGTTGCTCTGAGGCATGTGGGATCTTCCCGGACCAGAGCTCGAACCCGTGTCCCCTGCATTGGCAGGCGGATTCTCAACCACTGTGCCACCAGGGAAGTCCCAAGCCTAGTCTTTTTTAAACTGTAAGATTTCTCACACCCTTCCATATTGACCTTCCTACTATTATGACCCAGTTCCAGCCCCGATGAATCTCATCTCATCTCATATATAGACTCTTTGTGCTTAGTCTACTCTTAAATCAGTGTCTACTCTTAAATCAGTGTCAATACACTGATTTCCTACAGTTATCATTTAAAATGTTTAGCCTTTGCTTAAAATTTTCATTGGCTTATCAAGGACAAGGAAGGAATTTGGCATTTCAGAGCCTTTAAAGTCTGGCCTTGGACTACTCTTTCATCATTTACTACTAGATCAGAATTTCCCAAACTTTAATATGCATCAGAAATGTCGGCATTTATTTGCAGGCAGATTTATGGGCCCCATGCCCAGATATGCTGATTCATTTAGGTCTGGCATGTGGCCTGAAAATCTGCATTTTAAATATATAGCCCCAGTAATCCAAAACCCACACCTTAAAAAACCATCCCAGATAAAGCCTATGATCCCCTTAAACTGGACTTTTGATTGTCTCCTGGCTGTGCCATGTATTTCTGGCCATTAAATCCTTTTCCAGGTTGTTTTGCTTAAGCAAAATGCAGATTCTAAGGCTCCTCCCCTTGAGGTTCAGGTTATATTAGGCCTCAAGTGAGGTCTGAGAACGTGTGCTTTTAACACCTTCCCAGATAAATGGGGAAAGTTTAGCTTTCACTGCATTAGAATCACCACTTACAATACGTGTCTAAGTATGTCAGGGGAAGAAGAAAAATAATATTTTAAGATGCTTATAAACTGCCATTTACCATCCAGATATAAAAGATTATTTAGCTAATTTTACACCTGTTTTTGAGGAACTATTATGTGCTGGCACTGAGCATCCCAACATACTTCCTCTAGTCAGAGCATCAAAAACTGATGACCCATGGAGTACCAACTCGTATCTTTACTCCGAAATGGACAGAGCTTTAGAAAGGTGATCAAATTAACTATGAGTGGTGACAAAAGACCCCTTACCTGAGGCATTCCAATGATCAGAGGGTCCAGGGTTTTTAAGACCTCCAGGCTTGTTTCTTGGATACATTTCTCTCCCTTTTCTGTCTCCTGGGAGTTAGGTTTTATTGGTTTCTCCTTTAAGAAAGATGAAATAGGTGACTTGTTCATAATCCCTGCTGACCTTACTTGGAGGTGTTCTTAGCCTCTGGGGTGGAGGATGCAGTCACTCAACTTAAAGGACTTGTGGAATCCAGCAATCTTGGTCTCCAGTGTCTAATCCTGTTTTAAAGTGCTCTTTGGAGGAATGGGTTAGAAAAAAACACCCCTGGCTGAAGCAGAAAAGCAAACATTGTGAGGATCCTTGGACTGCAATTACTCCTTTTCTCCCTCAGGCCTTTCCCCTTTTTCTCTGGGGCAAAAATTTCCAAGGACACTGCTTCCTAGTGGAGGGGACTGTAATTTCAGTTGCAATGAATTTGCTAAGACTACTGAGATCTTAAGCACATGTTTTTCAGGCTCTTCATCCAAAGGAACCGGTGTAACAAGTATGAATGTTTCTTGTGTTCTAGAAACAATTCACTTTCTCTGCCTCTCTCCAAACCACCCCCAAGCTTTTGAGGCCAGGTTGCCTCCTTTTTAGGAAAAACTGATTTAACCTACCTTGGGTATATTATAAGTTAAAAAGGATATCACTGAAAGAGAACCGAGAACACTAGAAGCTGAAAAATTTATTAATGAAAGTGATAAGGCTGAAATATAACCTCTAAGTCAGTTTCTAACTTGGACCACAGATATTTTTTTAAAATCCAGTTGAGTCAACTGAACTTGCTACAGGGCAGTAATCAAAATGGCGCCCTCTTCGTACCAGATTCTTGTCGGACATTGCGAACTGGGAGAAGATGTAGTCAATCAGTGGCCAGCCTTCCTGGGCTTCAATGTAGCACTTTTCACACATGGTTTGGATGAGGAGGAGGGCGGAATTCCTCACCTAGAGTAAGGAAAATGCATTCACAACATTTTACTCTGAATGGAAATTTAGATTCTCCTATTCTGTAACCTTCATGGATCATTCAGTGGAATCCTTCCAAAAAAGAGTATAAATTGAATGATCTTACTGTAATATATGGAGCAGGAAGTAAACTACAGGTTATGATTTAAGTGTCACTGGCAAAGCTCTCTTTAACCAAAATCTTTCTTCCTAGTTCCCAAGACATATTCTCTATTACTGTATATTATGAAACGTTAGTAACTTTGGGCTAAAACATGGCCTCGCTTTAAAAATCCTCAGTGAAAGATACCACACTGAAATAAAGTTCCACAATTCCTTATCCACAAATTCAAACTCTAAATGACTCTGAAAACTGGGATTTTGTTTCTTAAATTTGGTGCCAACTCATTGGTAGCAAAACCCAAACTGAACTGTTTTAAAGCTATTTGTAGTCTTTACCTCTTTTATGTAGTGTGATATGCATACATTTTCTTGAAAAAATATTAATAGGTTTGATTGTGGGCTACTGTCACAGTAATGTTTTTCTGAAATCTGGAAAGTTGTGAATTCTGAAATATGTCTGGCTCTATGGATTTGAATAACGAGTTATGAACCTGTGTCACAAGCTTTTATTAATTTGGCTTCAATTAATTTATTGGATTGCTTCCCTGGAGGTTAGAAATCTCAGATCTAATTCCTTAGTGAACGGGTCTTTTAATGGAAGGTGGGAAGAAAATAATTTTGCACAGGGAGGAAGGGCCACAAGGTGGCAATTAACAATTAGCATACAGGGACTCAGTAATCTCCCTAATTAAGGAGAAAGAGGTATATTTTCTCTTTATTTTTGCCCGATTAGCTGGCCTTCCTTAAAGTTTCTGTGCTCTTTTATTCTACCCTAAATCTTAGCAATTCTTTGATTGGCTTGGTCAGATACTGGGTCAGGTTTTTATATATAATCACTCCATTGTTATTTATTGCATAGCTTTGGTTATTTTAAACATAGTTATTGGTGACCAAAGCATCTTAGGGGAATTTTTTCCTCTTCATTGGCTTCTGTGTAGGGCTTTGATCCAAACAGAAAATGGTTTTCATACAAATAATACTACAATTGCTAATTTTAAAAATTGTTCCCAATTAAGTTCTATGTCTTTTCCAACGTGGAATACTTTAATCAAATACTCAGGAAATAATGACAAATCTATTGTGTGCAAGACTTGCTCTAGGTGCTCCCTGATTGCAAAATAGGATGTCTCTGCTCAGAACAGGGTTCAGGGATTATTATTTTTTGGAGGAAGAAGTATTATCTTTATAATTAACAATTAATTTTTCAACTAATTAAATTTAAAACTTTTTGAAGAGCATGGCACAGTGATGCTCTGGGCAAAAATCTTTTTTTTTCTACTGAGAAGCCCTTGAACTGAATGTGCTTTAGAACTTTACTTCGATAGTTTATCTTTGGGGGAAAGATGGAGTTCTTTTAAAAGTAGAATTGATCACTGAATTCTTTATAAAGCAATCTCATAAGCAGATTCTTAAACAGTCAAAACCATTTCATTTACTCCTAAAACTATCATTATCCAAATAAAAGTCCCCATTAATTCTCTTACTTTAATACTGAGGTCACCCATGACGACTTTGACTGTTTTTTCAATTGAAGTGATGTGATCCCTCAAATTGGGCTCTGAAAGATAGAGGGAGAAATTGAGAGACCCGCTTCAGAAGGACTACAGTATGTTCTAGAATTGAGGAAAACCCATTAGAGTTATGGTATGTAGTTGCAAAGTCTCTGGTCCTTAACATTTTATGTTATTCAGTTCCCTTCTACCTTCTCCTTTTCCAACTCTTTACGCATGTTGATTGCTTTTTTTGTTCTCTATTACATTTTGTTTCACCTTGTTTAAAATGTTAGATTCTTAAGTGGATTCAATACATCATGCCTAATGGATCGGCTTTAAATTTCATAGACTACTTCATGTTTCTTCTGCCAAGTCTTCAGTAAATCCCAGGGCAAACTGAATTTTAAAAAACTATTATAATGATTCACTTTGTTATAAAGCAGAAACTAACACACCATTGTAAAGCAATTATACTCTAATAAAGGTGTTAAAAAAACTATTACAATGCTGTGCAAAAATGAATTGTCATATTTTATTGAAGCCAAGATATAATTTTATGAGGCATCATTATCTTATATTGTGTCAAGTGAAAAACTCTAGCGGCTGATGATAATTAAAGATGCTATCAATTATAAGATGCATTCTGATACTGTGAAAATATGTGCTTTTTGGAATTAATGAAATATGAAAATTTATTAAATTCTCCTCTTTTCTAAAAGTACTAATTTTTAGAATATTGTACATTCTTCCCACCCACTCCCTGTTTATCAGGATACTTAACCAGTTTACTAGCTCTTTTAAATTCTAGATTCAATTCTCAAATATTCTACTCATTTAGTGGGTGCATCCATAAATATCATGAAAGAAGAGAGGTAACTAGAAATGCCTGTTTAAAAGTAGTAGATTGTAGACAACTAAGAAAACCAAGCTTCACCTGAATATGATGCTCTATAAACTTCCCAAAGACATGGGATAGAATCAGAGACAATGCACAAGTTTCAGTTTGCTTTTTGGTACAAAATAAACCACTCTGCTGTCACCTTTACTGCTTACCTTCAGCACTGATAGCCGATCTTAACAAAGTCAAGATTCCCATTCGAGTGGCTTCATTATTACTTCTCATTTGTTCATCAAAAAATTCTATCAGGTCTGCAGGGCTGGAATGGGCTGTGGGTTTAAGAAATACTGGAGTCATAAGAACTCATTTTCACCTTAGGTAAAATACTTGTGAATGGAAAGAGGATCATTCCATGAGGATTGTCAAAGTCACTCTTTGGTTGGTAACCAGATTTTATTATGTCCATACTTCTTTAGCATCACAGAATTAATTAAACAGTTTGGTCACTAAGAGAGCTAGACCCACTTCTATTCATACCTGTGAATGTAACCTTATTTGGAAATTAGGTTCTTTGTAGATGAAATCAAGTTAAGATGAGGTTGTCTTAAATCAATATGACTGGTGTCTTTATAATAAATGGATAGAAGATACAGACAGAGACACAGAGGGAAGCCTTGTGAACATGGAGGCAGAGATCAAAGTGATGCTTCACCAGCTGTGCTGCTGGAGACTTGCAAGGGTAAGAAGGAAGCAGGGAAGAGTGAAGAAAGACCTGGATGGAGCAGAGAGGTTTGGGTTGGAAATGTTAGAGATAAAGTGAAGAACTTAATTAGGCTGGGGCATAGAGAAGTGGAAACTATAGAAACAGAGGTGGTCAGTTAGGAGAGAACTAGACCATACTAGAAAGGTATGCAATGAAGTAGAGGAAATAACATATTTTGGGAGGGTGCAGGTGTGGGAGGTCTAGGATTGCCCTTGTCTCTTGCCCTGAGGGACTATATTAGAGTATAGTTTTGTATCCTGACCCTGGGAACTTGGTGCTTCCTCGACAACCTGTGTCCAGTATTCTAACCAGGTGATGGGCGGGATTGTGACGTGAAAGCAAGAACAAAAGGGAGAGGGTGAAGGAGGGAGAGAGAGACAAGGGATAGATACTAAGAAATGACAAGGAAGAAAAAGATGACTCGGGTTTGATAGAGTTTCAAATAATCTCAAATGCCAAGAAAAAAGCATTTCCTAGCCTTAGGGTTGCCAACTCTTACAGGTTCGCCAGGAAATAAACCCATGCATATATAGTCAATTAATTTTCAACAAAGGAGCCAAGAATAAACAATGGGGAAAGAATAGTGTCTTCAATAAATGGTGCTGGGAAAACTGGACAGCCACATGCCAAAGAATGAAATCGAATTCCTACCTTACACCAAACATGCAAATTAAATCAAAATGGATTTAAGACTTGAACATAAGACCTGAAACTGTAAAACTCCTAGAACAAAACATAGGGAGAAGCTCTTTGACATTGGTCTTGGCAATGATTTTTTTGAATTTGATACCCAAAGCAGAGGCAACAAAAGCAAAAATAAACAAGTGGGACTACATCAAACCAAAAGGCTTCTTCTCAGACAAGGAAACCACCAACAAAATGAAATGACAACATATGGAATGGGGAAAAATATTTGCCAACCTTATATCCAGTAAGGAGTTAACATCCAAAATATGTCTGAGACTTTTCTGGTTTTAGAACTGAAAGTTCTATTTTCCTGGAAGTCCTTTAGTCCCGGGCAGATCAGGATGATTGGTCACCCTACCAGCTGCACTTTTCTTGGGAGCAGGGAGGATAGAGAAAGGCACAGAATACTGTGAGTTGAAACATTTTGTGTGTATGTGTGAAAGTAACAAATGTGACAGCTTGCACGCACTTCATCCTTGTCGTCATCATCACCTGGAGACATTTTAATTAAAAACCCTCTGGATGCTGGGTCCTACCTAGAATGAGGAAACAATCTGAAGCTTCAATTTCATTTTCCTTTACTGGAGGATCTAGAACTCTGCACACCTGAATGAGAAGAAAAAAATCAGGTGGTAGATGTTAAAAAGAGGAAGCTGTTGAAAATGAAACAATCAGATCTGACAACATGGTCTTACCTGGTGGAGTAAATTGATAAAGATGGTCTTCCTCAAGGCCTTTGGAAGGCTAACGTCATAAAGGACTGCCGCGGTCAATATCTGTCTTAGACTCTGGAATAAAAGCTCTGGAAGGTTAGTTGGAGGCTGCCTATGGAGCAGCGGCACAGGATGTGGAAAGCAAATCACTGCTCATTACGTTTTGTGAGGAGAACAAAGCCATAACCTTTCTGTGGTTACCAGTTGTCTTTAGTGATTCTGCTCCTCTACCTTGTTTAGTTCCCCAGCAGCTTGAACAGAAATTCCTTTCTGGGGTTTCCACCATCCAGCTATGCCACCGACCACTTCTCTAACTCATATTTCCCAAGAGATATTTAAGTTTGGGCTCTCTTAAGCCCAAACACGTGTTTGAGTTCCTTGACCCCTCTTGGAAATTAACATCCTCCAGGATGATTGCTGGTCAACTATCAGAATCGGTTTCTTTAGGGTGTGGCTCTCACCTGAGTGACGTGGAAATCAATCTCTTTGTCTTTATACTGCTTCAGGAGCCAAGGGACCTGGCCCAGGGCGTATTCACAGAGGTCTTCCCGATGGAGAAGCAAGCTCACTGTGGGGCCGTGAGCCTTAATGATGGCCAAAATCTGCAGAGGCAGCAAACAAGTACTGTTTCTCACACTTCATTATGTTTTCTGTACATTTCTCAGTATACCAGAAGCTTTAGATACCCCCCAAAAAACTTTCCTCACTGCTTTCAACCGAGCAAGGTTTCTTCAAAAAATGTTTAGGTTAAGATCATTGTATGAAGGAGAGTTATATTTGTATCTACATCTATATCTATACTGATGCTCATTTCAATATTTGCCCCGCTCTCCTATTTCTTTAACCTCTCTCTAATGGTCACTTTCTTTTACTATATTAACACATTTAAAATTTCCCTTATATTAAAAAAATTCTTTGATTCCATATCATTTTAGCCCCACTGTTATCCTCATCCAATTCTGTTTCTCTTTCCTTTCTTGCAGAGCAAAGCTTTTGGAAGGAGTGGTCTACCTTTTTTACCTCCACCCCCCGCCTCCCCTTTATTTCTCAATCCACTGTCATCTGGCTTCCACATGACATGAAAAATGAACTAGTACAAAATATAAATGCAATATATTGATGATAAAAATGTAGAAATCATGGGCTTCCCTGGTAGCACAGTGGTTAAGAATCTGCCTGCCAATGCAGGGTTCCACCCCTGGACCGGGAAGATCCCACAGGCCGCGGAGCAACTAAGCCTGTGCACCACAACTACTGAGCCTGCGCTCTAGAGCCCGCGAGCCACAACTGCTGAGCCCACGTGCCTCAACTACTGAAGCCCGCATGCCTAGAGCCTGTGCTCTGCAACAAGAGAAGCCACCACAATGAGAAGCCCACGCACCGCAACAAGAGAAGCCCCCACTCATCGCAACTAGAGAAAGCCCATGCGCGGCAATGAAGACCCAATGCAGCCGAAAATAAATAAAATAAATAAATAAATAAATTTATTTTAAAAAATGTAGAAATCACAAAAATTAGGAGGAAGCAGAAAACACAGTACCCACTCATAGATAACACAGAAAACACAGTACCCACTCACAGTACTCATAGATAAGCACTGTCTGGTGTATTTTTAATAAGTTATTTCTTTATTTGACCTATTCTTTCCTATCTTTTTCTCTATGTACTTTTTTTTTTTAAAGGGAACTCTATTTATTTATTTATTTTTGGCTGTGTTGGGCCTTCGTTTCTGTGCGAGGGCTTTCTCTAGTTGGGGTAAGCGAGGGCCACTCTTCATCGCGGTGCACGGGCCTCTCACTGTAGTGGCCTCTCTTGTTGCAGAGCACAAGCTCCAGATGCGCAGGCTCAGTAGTTGTGGCTCACGGGCCTAGTTGCTCTGCGGCATGTGGGATCTTCCCAGACCAGGGCTCGAACCCATGTCCCCTGCATTGGCAGGCAGATTCTCAACCACTGCACCACCAGGGAAGCCCCTCTATGTATTTTAATTTCTTAAAAATTGACACCATTCTTTTTTTTTTTTTTACTTTGCCAAGAAGGCATAACTCTCACTATTCCTTTTTTTTTTTTTTTTTTTTAATTTATTTATTTATGGCTGTGTTGGGTCTTCGTTTCTGTGCGAGGGCTTTCTCCAGTTGCGGCAAGCGGGGGTCACTATTCATCGCGGTGCGCGGGCCTCTCATTATTGCGGCCTCTCTTGTTGCGGAGCACAGGCTCCAGACACACAGGCTCAGTAGTTGTGGCTCACGGGCCCAGTTGCTCCGCGGCATGTGGGATCTTCCCAGACCAGGGCTCGAACCCGTGTCCCCTGCATTGGCAGGCAGATTCTCAACCACTGCACCACCAGGGAAGCCCCTCTATGTATTTTAATTTCTTAAAAATTGACACCATTCTTTAATCTATAGTTCTATATTCTGCTTTTTCTACCTAATAAATGATTTTTTTTCTATTAGCTAAATTTTGCTATACAGCAAACCATGTCAAAACTTGGTGGCTAGTAACAATAACCATTTATTTCATTCAACACTGTGTGTCAGCTGGAAGGTTCTTCTACCACATTTCCATGCAGTAGACACGTTTCAAGATTTTTCTTTCTTGAGCACCACAGCAATGTCCTCTGTAGATCTGCTTCTTGAAAATCACTCCTTTCTTAGTTTCTAAGATCTCATTCTTCTTGCTTAAGCCCTTCCGAGGTTTCTTTTCTTTTGGTTTTTTAAAGATTTTTTTGATGTGGACCATTTTTAAAGTCTTTATGGAATTTGTTACAATATTACTTCTGTTTTATGTTTTAGTTTTTTGGCCGCGAGGCATGCGGGATCTTAGCTCCCCAACCAGGGATCGAACTTGCACCCCCTGCATTGGAAAGTGAAGTCTTAATCACTGGACCACCAGGGAAGTCCCCCAAGGTTTCTTATTTGTTAAAAAAAAGTCCTGTGTAGCATTCTTAATTATGTGGCCAAGACCACCTTCTGGGTTTCTTTTATTTCTGCCTCTTTATATCCCCTTTCCTCTCCCCACTTCCCCTTCTCCCCCTGGACTCACTCAAGTATCACGTTATCCCATCTCTAACCTATGCTTCAGTGGGTTTTATCCCCTCTTTAGGGACTGCATGTCTCCTGTAGTGATGACTTCATGGGTTGCAAGCTCAGTTCCAATGTCATGGCCTTTCTAGTGCTCACCAGGGGTTAAGTGCTTCTCTCCCTGTGCTCCCTTATTACTTTGTGCACCTTCTTGTTACTTGCCTAACTCTTCCTGTGGGAGGCTAGGAAAGTAGTCAGCAAATTTGCATTGAATTTTGTTTTTCAAGTGGCTTGAAGAAAAGACTTCTACAGAATATTTTAAAAATTTCGTGTTTGCTAATGATTTAACTATCCCAGCATGTTAAAAAATAAATGCTTTAAAAGCTCAAAATATAGAAAAGAAACTGAACTAGAGAAGGTAGCTAAGTGTTAAATCTTTTATAATATAGCAATAAAGAGATTGAAATAGAATATAAGTTAGCCTACTTTAAAAAATTATAGCAATTAAGCAAGATAAGGATGGGATTATATATGTGAATGCACTTTGTAATCTATTCTTTATAAGTCATTACAGTATTTTGAAGAAGGCACACTCCTTCTTTAGATATCATTTTAATTCATTGTGATATTCACAGACACAGGAAATTTCTGTGGACTGGTGTTTTTCCTAATCAGTGACAGCCCAAATATGGGTTATGATATAGCTAAAATTCCATATATTTTGCTCATTTTAGTTATTTATTGTTCTCTGCACACTTTGGCATGAGAGTGGGGATTTGGGTCTGTTTAATCTCTGCTGTATCCCCAGTATGGGAATGATGTCTGGCATGTCATGGGGACTCAATAAATATTAGTTGAAATAATGAGTAAATAGTGATTTGAAACAGGAAAAACAAAAGATTTTATAAACCTGATAAGATACAACCCACAGCTTTCCAAGAGAGCTAAGATGAACTATCATGTCAAAAAGAGAAGAGGAAGTTCAACCAGCATGCCAGGAGAGCTAGCTGGAGGCATGCTGAACCCCACTCACTTGTGTGGGCGAGGTCGTGGAGGCCCACTTGTCCATGATATACCGGAACAGCATGAAGATTTTGTCAGAGAGGCGATTGGCATCCAATCTGGGGTAGGGGAAGTCTCTCCAGTGGTTGACATACTTGTAAATGGCTCTGCTGAACTTCTCAAGGGCTGCATTTTAAAAACAACCACAGACTGAGAAAAATATCAAGGTAGGTAGGACCATAATATAATTTGAGAAGAGTGTACTGATGATTAGCAAATGTGTAATAGTTTCCATAAAATCTTTTGACTGCACCAAGTAAATATATAAAAAGTGTTCAAGCCACTTTAGTGAAATGTAAATTAAAACCATAATGAAATACTACAACATACCATCTGGAATTGCTAAAATTTCAGATTGTCAATGTCAAGTGTTGGCAGGACTAAAGGGCAGCTGATATTTTTACATTCTGCTGGTGAGGGTGTGAATTGATTACAAACACTTTAGAAAACTGTTTGACATTATCAACCAAAGTTGAATATGCTTTATCTATGACCCAGAAATTCCACTCCAAGGTATACTTATGGGCACTAGATATGCATACATATGGGCACTAAAAAACTTGTACAAGAATGTTCCTATTCAATTATTTTTGTAATAGCCTCAAACAAAAAAAATGATCCAAATATTTGCCAACAGGTAGAATGGAAAAATTGTAGTATAGACATGTAATAGTATACAGAAATGAAAATGGACTACAGGTACACAAAACATGTATGAGTCTCACGAATAGGCAAAGCTAATCTACGGTGTTAGGATTCAGGATTGTGGTTACCCTTGGAGAGGATGGAGAGGTGATGACTGGGAGAAAAGATGGAGGCTTCTCGGGAGTTAGTTATGTCCAAAATTTTTTTCTGAGTTGTGGTCAAATGGATGAGCTACTTTGTGACAATTCATCAACCTGTATATTTCTGATTTTTATGTTTTTCTCCAAGTATGTTTTACTTTAATAAAATTAAAAAATCTTGGGCCTGCAAAAATATCATATATATCACATATATATTTGCATCAAATGCATTAAATAATATTTTTTCCTTCAGCCCCTCATGCTATCCCTTTCATTAGTTAGTAAAAAAACTGTAGTTTACTCTCTCAAGGATACCTCATCTACAAATAACTCTATGGAAAAGATCCCAAGTATCTTAGCTTTAGAGCTGGTCATTTCTGGTTTATTTCTATCCCCTCCAAACTCTCTCTGATAATCTCATGTTACATTTTGTCAAATCCATTTTGCGTGTGTGTGTGTGTGTGTGTGTGTGTGTGTGTGTGTCTTGCACTGCCCTATAATGAGAAGGGATGGTGCCGGGTTCGTTGATGGTATCTGAAACAACAAGCACAATGTCTGTTTATTTGCTGATTGATTGAACGCATAGCTAGATGGACGGCTATTAAATTTTATACCTTTTCTTTACTGGCAGTCAGGCAAAGTTGCTTTAAGACTAAAGCGCACTTAGATAAATTTATAACACACAGATGAGAATTCCCTTATTCATTGCCACGATGATTTCTGATTTTATTTTCTTTTACCTTCTTGGTTATTAATATTGGAGGTAGAAATGCACTTAGTGGCACCAACGTTTTCTTGCTGGGACACAATGTTAGCTGTGATAGTAAGTAGGGAAAGTAAAAAATATTGAAAAGTGGGCTAATCTAGTATAGTAGTTTGAGTCCTTGAGTCAGACTGTACGTGTCTCTGCCACGTACCAGCTGTGTGATTGCAGGCAAGATGTTTAAACTTTCTAAGCCTCAATTTCTCATCTGTAAAATGAACAGAAAATGTTAGCCACCTAATGGGGTCACTATGAGGGTTAAATGAAATAATAATCTTAAAATACCCAAGGCAGTGTCCAGGCACATAGTAAATTCTCAATATTTATCAGATACAAATATTACCTTTATTGAGGACAGACAAGAGGAAATGGGTAAAATAGAATAGAAAAGACTTGGTTGGTAGGTAAAGAAGATATTCCTAACAGTATAGGCTTTAAAACATTATAAAATAGTAGTGCTGGGGATGTCAGAGGTGGAAGGGGTCTTAGCAATCACTTCATTTGTTGTTGTTAGAGGTGAAATTGAGGTTGGGAGAAGGGCAGAATCACCTGACGGCTCAGTGACTGATTGGAGAAAAGAGTCCTGGTCTTCAGACTCATCCAAGAAGTCTCTCACTGTGCTGAAAATGCTTTTTCCAGGAACTCAAGGGCATGTTTTTCTCTGTAGATTGTTGATTACTGTAGATGTATTTCAGTTTTGGGGTAGAGGGATTTGTGACCATAGCTTGTTTACCCATTTTCCTTGATTGTATAATTGCTTGTATTTTGATTAGATTGTTTACTTATCACTTTCACAATATTGCATTACAAAGGGATGCCAAAATTTAGCCTATGGCTAAGAGCTCATAAGCTCTCATAATCACTGTTTAAAAGCGTGATCCAACTGAAGAAGGAGGCTAGTATAAATGGACCTGGTGTAAGACAGTGGGAAGAATATGGACTGGGTAGTCATGTAGACCTGGATACCACCTCTCCATCTCACTGACTGTCACCACTCTGAGAAAATCGCTTAACCCCCATGACCCTCAGTTTCTCATCTGTAAAATGGGCGAATAGTACTTTGCAGAACTGCTGTGAGGATTGACAGAGATAACTCCTGAAGAAGGCCTTCCATGTGGTAGGCACTCAGTAAATGGTAGCTACTATTACTAGAAAGGACAAGAATGAAGTAAAAGGAAAAACAAGACATTTGCTCCATTCATAGTCTGGTCTTAACAAAGAGGAAACCACAGGAATACCCACCGATACAGAAAGCTCCCTTCATCCCTTCCTCCTCGGCCAGCCTGAGCATGGTTTGCATGGTGAGCAAGGTCATCATCATGAAGGGAATACTCTGGGACACTGCAGTGAGGAATCAATAAGCATTTCAAGGCTTTGTAGGGGAGGCAGATGAGGTGCAGCGGGAAGTTGTTCTCTATCCCTCCCCCACTGTAATGCCAGGCTCTAGTTAGAGAATCAATCTGTAGTTAGAGTCCCTTACAATAAGGTACTGGCTATACGGCCATCTGTACCTGTTGCTTAGTAGCAATTACTTACTGGAATAATTATTTTATTTATGTTCATCCCTCCCACCAGAACTTGCCTGTATCCCCAGGGCCTAGCACAGGTGATAGGTGCTCAATAAATATGTGTTAAATAAAGTGGTTTAGAAAAAAACATCCTAGGAAACCCTTACTTCATGTAAGAGTTGAGTGGTTTGCAGAATACGGCTTGTGGAAAATGTGCTTCTGCAAACACAAAGCCAGATGAAAGGGAAAATGAGGGTGGGAGAGAGTCCAGACAAATTCAGAGCAGTGTGGACCCGTGACTGGCCAGCAGGCTCATCTATGCTCGTAAACAACAGCCCAAATGCCGCTATCAATGTTCTTTAGTATAAAAGAAGGGAGACATCCTCTCCTTTCTGCTGTTTGCTCCCATTTGGGTTTACACAATTAGAATGATAGTTTCCCAGGGAAAATGTGGACACTACTCCCTCCGTACCGTAGCTCGTTGCCAGTTCAGCCAGGGCAAGCACAACGAATTCATTTGGTAGCTCCAGGATCCTGAAGTTATTTTGTACTTCATACATCACAGAGTTGAAATCATGTGCAGCGAGAGACACCAATACCTCTCCAGCTAGCATTCTGATTTCTCTGAGGATCTGAGGAAGAAAAGGAAAATAACAATAACAACTAGGAAGAGTGTAACGAGTCAGCAGGGGGGAAATATTGATAGTTTACATAATATTTATAAGTTCCTTACCTTTTCAATAGAGGGAGAACAGGCTGTTACAAACCCAGCGTGTAAGACTCTAGGGTAGGTGTCAGTAGCTGGGAAAGCAGAGGTAATTCAAAAGCACCTCAAAGCCGGGTTTTAATAGGATTCTTGTAAACTTGGGGCAATACATGTTTTCTTGTTAATTAATCAGGTACCATGAACATAAGATTTACATTTTATGTTGAAGTGATATGAATTACTGAAGGGAATGGAGAACAAAAAATGGGCTAGGATTTGGGCTAGAAAAACCCAAAGCTAGCTAGAGATTTGGGTTTTAGTATTGTCCTGATCTAATTATCCTTGATGTTGGAGATATTTGGAGGGACTTCTGCTTTTGGTAATAGTGAACGAGGTCAATTTGATCAACTTTCCTGCTCAGGAAAATAAAAAGTGCTGGGCAAGATATTCAAAATATACTCATAGAAACATCAAAGAGATCACAATATAAGGTGGAATGAATTACTGAATTGAGATCTGGACAAGACTGGAAATCCAGAGAGATAAGCCCTGCTTTTGAGGCTGCTTTGTAGCGTTTTGGGACAATAGTCAGAATTCAGGGCCAACCAATAGTGAGATCCTGGTCATCTCACCTCTTATCTTTTGGGCTAAGACCTCAAAGGGCTGCATTGATATGAAAGGTTAAATAGGCTCTCCACAGACTGTAGTACAACATTGAGTCACAGAAGTTGCCCAGAAAAATCTCAAGCCCTGAAATTAATCATAGATTGTTTGTGCCCTTGGCAAGTAAACAAGTAAAAATTCTTTCTGGAAGGAAATAACATTATTTTAAGACTCAAATTATTTCTACAAATAATTTTTCAGATACAGTGTCTAGTAGATATAGATAAGTAGGCACGTGAAGAGATAAGAATTCATATGGGAGCCAAGAAACTTCGGTTCTAGTTATTTGTTCTGTCAATAGATAGCTGTATTACTTTGCAAACAATCTCTCTAAGCACCAACTTCCTCATCTACAAGTGGATGGGATATTACTCCTAAAGACTTTCTTAGCTCTACCTCGGTTTCCTCATCTGTGTTGGGGTAAATAATATGTGCTGTAACTGTATCCAGGTTACCATGAAGAACTAATAAAAGTGACCTGTGGTCCTGGCAGTGATGTAGAAAACTTTATGGATGTCTGCATGGGTGCAGTTGGGTTAGGTAAAGACCTGTTGCTGATCCTGACACTGACTCATCATCAAGGATCAAACTTACATTGTCATCTCTCATGTCCTTAGAAGCGTAATAAATCAACCTTTGGACAATTGCATCATCCAAGATGTCAGTATTCTGAATAATGGAAGTGAGATGACCATAAATGTCTTCCTGTGAACATACAAGGTTACACACAGAAATTTGAGTTGCAAAACTAAAGGAGTCAGATAAAGTCCAAATGAATAACACCATTAAACTAAGCAACATATCTCTACTACACAATGGATTTTATATATCCTAAGTGGGACTTCCTTAACATAATATTTATCTTTAGGAATCAAAGGCTTATAGGTAAAGCAAAGTTCATTCTAAAACCTATTTTAATTTGACTACATTTCTATGGCAAAATCTAACTGAAGGTAGGGGTGGGCTACCCAACATACTGAAGTCTCTTGAAATTCACTGTTGTTGGGCACTCAGGGCAATGGAAATGCCTATCAACCTAATTGTTGCTCTTACTACCAGAGAGTGACTATGGCATTAAGGAATACAATGCGATTCCCAAAGAGGCTGCTAAGTTATGAAACTTGTTCCTAAAGGGGATTTATAGGCCCTTACTTCATTCATGCCTTTGTGGAGAAGAAGTTGTAAATCCTTTTCCACAGAGCTGCAGCCTCTGGGACTGATATGGCTTGGCAGATGCTGGTGTGTGAGGGCTCTTCTCAATCTCTTAGGTGGCCACATGGCCTTTGGAAGATGAGAGACCGGTGTTCTGAAATCTCCAAGAGCCTCAGGCGTGCTACTTTGAGGTACTATGCCTATGTTTAATGTGTGAAATAACTCGCTTTGCATAAGGGATTCTAATATGGAGTCAGGGTTGAGAACCACTGGATTAAGGGATAAAGGTGTAGGCACTGCCCTTCACAGGGAGGCTATGTTGAATAATGATTAGGAGCATTATTTTGGAGTCAGACAGGCTTGTGTTTGGATGTAATCCTGCTGTTCTTAGGCAGGTAACTTCTCTGGGCCTCACTTTTCTTAGTTGTCAAATGGAAATAACAATACCTACATCATAAATTTGTGAGGAGTGAACATAATATAATGCACTATTGTTTAGAAAGCATCTAGCTCTCTCCAACCTTAGGTAAATGTTCAATGAACAGTAACTGTTGTTATTTTACAAAAGGTTGTTGAAGCCAGAAAAGCCTTCAAATCTCAGAGAAATAAATCTCTAATTGTGAAACAGCATTACAGATGAGTAGGGGGGGATCTTTGGGGATTTTCATAGGAGTCCTCAAATTCCTTACAGGACATTTGGTCCTGTCCAAAACATTCATAAGACATTTGGTCCCCACAAAAAGTCCTTGACATGTTTTGTACAGGACCAAATGTCTGCTAACCCTCAAATTCCACAGGAGGAGTCTCTAATCCACATGGTTGTAAGTCTGACATCTCCCTTTTTCCACATCTATCTGTGTAAGGTTACGTAAGGGGGCATTCTTTTGCTAGCTTCTACAGTTGGATACTCTGAATCCTCAAATGCCAAATATCATTGTTTAAACATTACAATGACTTCCATTAAAACTGCATTTTCTGAAAAACTGAATGCCACTTAAGAAGCGGGAGAGAAAAGGGGAAGTTGAAGCAAAGAACGATGTAGATGAAATGTTGCATTAACTGGATTAGAAAAAGTGAATGGGGAAGAGACTTTTCTCTATTTTCCTTACCTTGCTAATATTATCTTCCTTGTTCAGCATGCCGAGAGTGAGGTTAATCTCTCCAAAAATCCCTAAAATGGACAGGAAAAGAAGAAATAAGAACATGCTAAAATGCCCTCCTGTGAATTATTATGCGATGGTTACCTCTCTCTCCTTCTCATTCTCTCCTTCTCTCTCTCTCCTCTCTCTTCTTTCCTTCTCTCTCCTTCTTTCCTCTCTCACCTCCTCCCTTTCTCCTACTCTTCTCTTCCTCTTGACTGCCACCTCTTTGATGGCAGGAACTGTGTCTTATTCATATTTCTTATAATTGACATACTTGAAAATAGAAGATGCTTAGTATTTTTCAAAACCTGAATTAAACGTGGAGGGGAAGATAAAAGATGCTAGATCCCTGTTTATCTCTCCAGTCATGTAGGCATCACCCTATATCCTCTTTAGCAAGGCTCAGCTCTCAGATTCCATGAACTGAATCCCTTACACCTGACTTGAGTAGGGGAGGGCAAGAGTGTAATAGAGCTTGTTATTTTCCACCTCCTTCCTCATTGCCCCCACCGCCCGCCCCCCAACTTATTTATTCACATACTCTTTCTCTCTGACTTCCCTTCTGGCCCTCTCAGGTCCCTCTTCTGGTATCATGCTCATGCAACCTTGTTCTTTTCTGATAATGATCTAAATACTTTTGACTTGTACCTTCCAGGAATTATTTGAATAAAGCTTGTTGGAAAACTGAAAACACATATTTGAGTCCAGGGAATTGAGCAATTTCACACCACATGGCAAGTTGGTAGAAGGGATATTTCTCGATGTAGTGATTTTCCACAAGCCTCCAAATCAAACAACATAACCCTTTAGAACAGTCTTTTTTGGCAAAGCAGAATATTTCCAAAAGACTCTGCCAGTATTGAAGATTAAATAAGAAACTGCCTTTCTTTGTGTTGTAGCCCCACTTTCTCCTCAAGTAGACTATACATTTTTTTTTTTGATTTTATTTATTTATTTTATGTATGGCTGTGTTGGGTCTTCGTTTCTGTGCGAGGGCTTTCTCCAGTTGTGGCAAGCGGGGGCCACTCTTCATCGCGGTGCGCGGGGCTCTCACTATCGCGGCCTCTCTTGTTGCGGAGCACAGGCTCCAGACGCGCAGGCTCAGTAGTTGTGGCTCACGGGCCTAGTCGCTCCGCGGCATGTGGGATCCTCCCAGACCAGGGCTCGAACCCGTGTCCCCTGCATTAGCAGGCAGACTCCCAACCACTGCGCCACCAGGGAAGCCCAGACTATACATTTTTAAAGAAGGTAGGACACAATTATCTCTCAGGCTCCTAGTCTATCATTGGTCCTTCACAATCCATGTGATTTTATTATTTTGGAATAAAGGGAGAGTAGAGAGAAACAATCTTACTTTAGCATAGCTTTTCATAAAACCTTTTAAGGTGTACAGATCACCCTCAATGATGTACACCATTCCTCACCTCACATATGCATATCGTGACACAGACACAAAACACCTAATTCCTCAGGATCCGACGATGCTCACCTGCAGATTCCTCTGTGTCCTTGGCCATGTCTTGGCTGTTTCAGGCTCTCTAAGAGACGGCACCTAAGTATCAGAAATAATAAGGCTAACAAATCGAAGAAGCAGGTTGGCAAGTTTCTCACATAAGGTTCACATAAGGGTCTCTAAATGGAAGTCCCTCCACCACTTGATTGGCACAATGATCTGGAAGCTTCCAGTGATGGGCTGCTGCTGAGAAAGATGATGCTGTATTCTACCACTGGGACATTTTCTTGCTTCTGAGCTCCTGCTGACCAACAAAATGGCTTCATCTCACTGAATAGTGTCCTTTTGGTGGAGACCAGAGTATCTGAGAAGGAAGAAATTAGAGACTGAAACTCAAACAATTTTGGTAGACCAAAGGAGTTCTTCTCCCTAAACCTGGGTCCATTGATCACAGATTTGGGAATGGTTTTCAGTGGTCACTTTACTGGCCTGGTGTTGGTCAAGCCTTTATGGTGATCTTGTTGATTGTTCTACTTGGTGAAAGTCAGTCCACAAACTGGGCATGCTCAGTGGACCGGAATGCCCGTCAGGGGCAGTTGAATGGAACCTCCAACTGACAGCAGCAAAGCAAGACCTTCTCAGCCTCCCTCGCTTTCTCAGCCTCCCTCGCTATGTCCCCTATCACTGACTTGATCTGGATACTGCCCTCACTCCAGGCTCAGGCTTTTTTCTCTGACTCCATTCTCTCTTCTTGTTTTCAAATCATTCTTTACCTAGACCTCTTGGCTATAATGCTTTCAACTTTACTAGTACTTCAATCTGTTCTCAACTCCCCCCCACCCCAATCCTAAATCTATATACAATTTCTAATGTATGTCCAGAT
Organism: Balaenoptera musculus; assembly: GCF_009873245.2. NCBI lineage: Eukaryota > Metazoa > Chordata > Mammalia > Artiodactyla > Balaenopteridae > Balaenoptera > Balaenoptera musculus. The sequence continues at coordinate 32,903,640 of NC_045787.1, forward strand.
TGTAAGTTAAGGTGGCAGATGTCAGAGAGAGTAGGAACTGGGTACCAGCAATCTATAGGTCTGGGTGTGAAAGGTGCCAAGGAGAGGGGCTCACAACTGTCCTCAGCTGCTGCTTCTTCTCCAGCTCTCATCTTCCCTTCATTAAGGATATTTCCGATGCAAAGGTTAACTGCTTCCAACTAAACCTTCGGACTCATCTTCCTTTGCATAGATACTTTGCTCTGGATCTATTACAGGGGTCTTCAGTAAGCTGGTGGTTAAAAACATTTTCAGCTTCCCAAGTCAGCATCACTGTTTCTCAGAGTGTGGTCCACAAGTGTCTTGTAACAGTTGTCCTTATTTAATCTGGTGTCCTTATTTAAAATATCCATTCCCAGGGATACCTCACACCTGGTAAATTACAACGAGGTTTGGAATCTGTATTTTTAATGCGTACCCCTAGCGATCCTTGGGTTCACTAATGTCTGAGAGACACTGGCCAAGATCCTTGTGCAATCACCCACTAGTGGATAACTGAAAATTTAGCACTTACTTGAAGGGTGTTCATTGTGTTTGGGCGAGAACAGCAGCTGTTCATCTCCAGAACCGTGACTCACTCACCCACTGGAGAATAGACCACGAATTCGTGTCAGAGAGGTAACGAGGTGATGAGAGGCAACCCGAATCTCTTAATGTCTTATAGGGAAATAAAAATGTTGAAAATGATGTACCCTTAGAATCTTAAAGAACAATGTACAGTAGCATCAATACTAAGAAAGCCAGCCATTTAGGTGATTGTTGTAATCAATTTCTTACTCTTTTCGTGAATTGTGACAAATAATTTTTTCGAGTGTCTGTACATAAAGATTTTCTCGATTTCATAGAGATTTGGGAACCTAGGAGATGATTGATTTATACTGACTTTGTAATTTATTCATCAGGGCAATCAAAAGATCTTTTTTGCTAAATATTCTTTCAGATAAAGCAATTTACCCATCAACCTCTCTTTTCATAAGGTAATATTGCAGATAGATTTTTAAAAAGTCATTTTCCCATTATTTCCTACTCTTTATGCTAAGCTAGCACAATATGAGTTTGATTTCTCTGAAGCCCTAGAAGCGTGCTAAACCCTAATTCTCAAAGCTAATAAGATGGCAGGTGCTAACTAATGAAGTATTGTTTCTAGATATATGATTGCAGGGGAGTTGATATTCAACTTGCTAAAGAACTGAGGTGTCTCCCTGGGTATAGTGTAACCACTTCCTTTCAGTGTGACTTGTCCAACGATACTACCCAGCCCTAGGAGTACTACGTTCCCAAATGCAGTGTTATCGGACAAGAATATTAATAAGGCAGTAAAGGAAAAATATAAAGCTTTGGGAGAATAGATATATGAAAATAATATCAAAATATTATAGAAATTTTAATTTTGTGAAAATAAAATTTTAAATTTTTGTGGTTTTAATGGTTTCATCATAGAGTACAGTTCATTTAAACCTTAACATGAATCTTTTTATTCTTTAAAAGAAGTGTTGGATTTTATAAAAGATATTAAAAATGAAATTAAGCTCTGATATTTTGGGGTTTGTTTTATGATATAAGCCTAATTCCTTGTACTCTAGTACATAAACGGGCAATAAATATGACATGGCAGTTTCATACAGAAGTAGATTAAATATGTCTCTGTTATAAGTGGGCTCCCATTTTCCTCTTTTGATTTTCCCGTCCTCTTTCCTTGCTCCCTCCTCCCTCTCCTCTCTCTCCTGTCTTCTCTTTGTTTCTCTCCTCCTCTCTGGTCTCTCTTCCTCTCTTCCTGTTTCTCTTCCTCTTTCTTTGCTTTTTCTTCTTGTAGTAAACAATAACAACAAAAGAATGACGTCCAGTATAGTTAAGTGTGGTTCAATTCAACACACATTTACTGACTACTTGTTGGGCAAAAAGCCCCGTGATGGAGGTGTGTGGAGGTACCATCATGAGAGGTCACGTCCTAACCTCAAGGAATTTGCAATCTATGGGGAGAAGCCAGTCCACTGACACAACTAACTGACAAATGATCCAGAGCAGTAATAATTATGCTAAGGCATAAACCAAGAGCATAACGAATTGTGAATTCTGTCCACAGAGCACAAGGGTAGTGCTTGAGATGGTCTTTGAAAGTAGAGATGAGCCCTCTGAATAACATACAGAAAAACTCATCTTCTTTCTCTAAGTAGAAGACAGCAGACCCTCTAATTAACCTATTCCTTCATCAATATGAATAGTGAACATAAATAATCTCATTTTCTTGATTTTTTTCTATTTATTTACCAAAATTTAGACTGCTATTCAAAGCAAATGTACAGTGTTCAGCCATGATACTATGATAAAACATATATTCAAAATACTTTTTTTTCTTCAGAGCAGAATTCATGTAGGAAACAAAAATAAAATGAAGAAACAGTATGAGATTTGGAGTTCAGAAACTTGGATTGTGTCTAAATTCTGCTACAAACTAGTTGTATTACTCTGGGAAAAATCAGTCTCTCTGGACGGAGTTTGAGTTTTCAGTTGCAAAGATGAAACAATCAGGTTAGTTAACATAAAAGTCATTCCCTGCATGAAGCAACTTTGTTTTCACTTTCTCAGTGATACCAAAACCAGGTATACTGTTATTTTTAATCCCTAAACAACAAACTTATAAATGAATTGTTTGGACTGTGCCCTTTTGTGGTTAGGGAATTTCTGATACTCTTCCCCACATAAACCCAGCATGGAGACTTCCTTCGTCCTTGCACTGATAGCAGGGGCCAGTGATGTAGGGAGAGGAATTTGGAGAAGCATCTAGGGATTGAACCAAGGCAACTGTGGACAGCAAAGGAAGACACATGAATGTACTTTCACAAAGCCTCATAAAATGACTTGAGCCTCAGTTAATGATTCTTGATTAATAATCCTCAAGAGACATGAGCTATGAATTGCTAATCTGAAACATGTATAAACAGCACTTACTCTCCTGTATATTATTAAGCATGCTGCATTTTAAAATTGAGGCTATGGTTTTAAAGTCATCCCTCAGGAATTCAGAAGAAGCTTAAGAATTTAGTCTTGACAAGGGAACTTGCTGATGGATTTATAAAGTGGTTTCACTCTCAAGTGATAAATAATTCAAGCCTCTACAGATGAGTAAGTAATTTTCTAGCAAATTGTTTCCCCAAAGCCTCTCATATTAAGCATTTCTAGCTTCATTACTAACAGGTGTCAGGAGAAGAACACAGCCTGACTTTGTAATTTGGAATAGTGAGAGAAGCGACAGGAGACCTTTGTACCTCTGAACACCATGTCTGGTGGCCTGACATCATGAGAGTTGGTTTTCTGCTTTCTGAAGCTTATTCAACCCTAGTCAGAGATTTTAGAAGGACTAGGTCTTAACTGTCTCGGTGACCTCTTGGACCCTCCGGTTGCATTAGTGAGAAATGAAACATCTTTTTGGCTGAGGAATTCACCTTTAATGGTTTCTAGATAATTCAAAGTAAGATTCTTTCATTACCACAGCGTTTCAGAATGAATTACTTGGGTCCTGTAACTGCATAAGTATACAAATCTTAGAAGAAACAATCATCAGTATATTTTTAAGGAATAGAAAAATAGTTCCAGAAATACAATATTCTTTTCAGCTGTTTCATTCATTGTGCTCTTATATCTCCAACAAATATTTCTAAGTTTTGCTGTATTAAGTTTTGTAATGATTATTTTTTACTTCAGAGAAAATAAATTAAAAATACTATAAAAAAGAGACAATTCCATTGCCTATGGGTGATTATCTTATATTTAGAAAGAAAAATCTTTTACTTTTGTTTTTGAAGAAACAATCACGTTTCTGTTGTTTTTTGTAATAAGTAATCTTATTATTTTTATAAGATTAAAAACACATTTCTAATTCATGATTTTGATGGTTTCAGTGGCTTCTAGGTATGCTGTAAAAATGTGGATATCTTTTTTTTTATATCTTTATTGGAGTATAATTGCTTTACAATGTTGTATTAGCTTCTGCTGTACAACAAAGTGAATCATACGTATACGTATACATATATCCCCATTTCCCCTCCCTCTTGAGCCTCCCTCCCACCCTCCCTATCCCACCCTTCTAGGTCGTCACAAAGCATCGAGCTGATCTCCCTGTGCCATGCAGCAGCTTCCCACTAGCCATCCATTTTACATTTGGTAGCGTATATGTGTCAATGCTACTCTCTCAAAAATGTGGATATCTTCACATTAAACTTAGAAACTTTTAAAATTCTACAGTTGTTCAATTAATTTTGTAAAAACAACTTATTAAGTAAAGCTGTTCAAAACATTTTAATCAAGTGATAGTAAACTATTAGGTAAAATTTCAAATAATAAAATTTCTGGTTAAAAGTCACACTCAAATATGAGTAGGAATTTTTGCTGGAAAGAAGGCAAATCACAAGACCATACTCTGGATCCAGGATTGAGAAACAAACATAACTTTCATGGCTGGTCCTTGCGTTGATGTATGTAATTCTTCCTCTGCTTCTGTAGTGCACAGAGATGAACACGCAAGTTCAAGTAGAGGAAACTGGAGCCCATGACAGCATTTTGTGCTGACTAAAATAGAAAAGTAGATATATTCATTAATAAATATTAGAGATGTTTAACAGTAAAGTTACTTGATCTACCCAAGGTTCACTTTTATCTTCTATAAAATGGTTAGGTGAGAAGATTAAATGGGTAATGCAAGGGAAAGACATGGCACCAAGTTTTCATTAAGTTATTGTTATCTGTTATTTTGTTTGTGTTGTTCTTGTTCTTGTTGAATTTATAACATAAACGGAAAACAGACTAATCAGGCCACATCATTCCAGCAGCATTATGCTTATTGAAGTTTTAAGAGTATGGTTTCTGATTTTAAGAAAACGTGTTTTTCCAGGACTTTTTATGAAATAATCATACTCATGATATAATCAATCTAATTGTTACTCAATAGTAGTTACTTCTTAGGCATTTCTCATTTATATTATATTTTGTCAAATAATATTCCTTAACTCCTCACTGCTTCCTGATAGTATATTAATTCAACAAAAGCAAATATACAGATCATTTTACAAACTAAACTATGTGATTTCTAAGTCTGTTTCTCTTTATTGATTATTTTTATTTCTCTTATTGGTCATATTTTCCTGCTTCTTTGAATGTCATTTTTTCCCCATTAGATGATGGGCATTATTAATTTTTTTCTTGTCAAGTGTTGAATATTTTTGAACTTTGTTCTGTGACACAGCTAAGTTACTTGGAAACAATTTGATCCTTTCCGAGCTTGCTTTTAAGTTTTATAAGGTGTGGGGACCAGGCAACCTTAATATAGGTCTAATTTGGCCCCATTACTGAGGTGATGCCTTTGTCAGTACTGAGTCCCATGAATTATGAAGTTTTCCACTTTGGCTGGATTCTCTGTTCAAGAGTTCAATCCACCTCTAACAATACCTACCCAAAGATAGCATCAGATTCCACAGGTAAAGGGTTCAGTCCCAAAAGACTGCCCCACACCCCACTCCCCACTTTACATGCCAGTCACAAGCCCAGGTTATCACCTGTGCTTCTGACCTACCAGCTATAGATTGGAGTTTCCCATGAACCCCTCCTCGGGTTCCACTAATTTACTAGAGTAGCTCACGGAAACTTAGTGAAACATTTTATTACTGGATCACCAGTTTATTATAAAAGGCTAAAACTCAGGAACAGCCATATGAAAGAGATGCATAGGGCAAGGTATGGGGAAAGGGCATGGAACTTCCATGCCCTCCCCAAGTGCATCATTCTGCCCACATCTCCCAGTGTTCACCAACCTGGAAACTCACTGAACCCTGTCCTCTTGGGTTTTTATGGAGGCTTTATTGCTTGGGCTTAATTGATTAAATTGTTGACCAATGGTGACTGAATTCAATCTCCAACCCCTCTCCCATCTGCAGAGGTCATGGACTGAAAGTTCCAATCGTCTTAAGCTGGCTCCAATGGCAACTAGTCCCATCCTTTGATGCTTTCCAAAAGTCACCTCATTAATATAACAAAAACTTCTTTATCACTCTTAATACTTAGGAAATTCCAAGGGTTTTAGGAGCCCTGAGCCAGGAACGTGGGTGGAAACCAGATATATATGACAAATATGTTTTGGTCATCTGAATGATAAAAAAATATATTTTTATATATAACAATATTGCATATGATTTTAAGGCCAACATGAATCAAAATCTGCTACTGCCTACTGTGACTTAACAACATGTGGGCTATATCAGGATAATTGTTTTTCCCAATTTACAAAACATTAGTGCAGTAGAAAAGACAATACTAAGGAAAAGAAGAGAAAATAAGCTTAAAGACAGCAACACTGTACAATTTAAACTATAAACATTTGCTTTATAAAGATAAACTATACAACATAAGAAGCCAAACTTTTAAAAGCATGTGTGTGTGTCTATGTGTTTGTGTCTGTGTCTGTGTGTGTATGTATATATCTTATTTGCATTAAAAATTGGCAAAGTATCTCATTCACAAGTTATAGTATTTAGACAGATTTGTTGCTCTGAAGTTGGAACTTAAATATTTCCCTTGCTTGTCAAGAAATGTCACTTAGAAGATTTATTAAATGAGTACCATATGCACATCTAAATTTAGACAGTTTTATTTAAGTGACTGAACTAGAAATTCTCACAAGGGCCATTTTACCTCAATTTGTGCTGACTGCATTGTTGTTAGATATAGCTTTCTCCACTGCAGGAGGATCATCAGGCTTCTCTGAGTATTTTGCTAATGTCTGGGAATACCTCTCCTTCCTTTGGCATATGGTGGAAGAGCATGTATGTATGAGAGGACCTTAAAAGTGGAAAGGATGTTAGGTGGTCGTACAGGCTCACCTATGTCTACTGCAGGACTCCTACTCTCCTCCGCACTCTTTCAGTTCTTAGCGGGTGGCAACTTGGCCTCTGCTGGAAAACGACCAGGAACAGGAACTTTACCGCTTCCACACAGCTAGACTATACCATTTTGACACAACTCTAAATTATTAGAAAGCCCAGCTGATGAGTCAATTTCTTTGGTTTTGGAAAGCCTATGTTTGCTGCAGATCTGTCCTTTGTAGTAGGAAAATTCTGTTCTTGCTTCCATATGATAGTACTTCAAATATTTGGAAAGGTTTCCAGAACCATTCTACACCTCACAGATTTTCTGTTTTCTAGGAAATTCTCTAAATGATCTCTTAAATAGTTCTTCCAATAACATGGTTTCCACGTCTCTTACCATCCTTCTCATTTTCTTCTGAATACTTTCTAGTGTTTAAAAGCCCCTCTTTACTGTCTGTAACTGATAACAATATTTCATATTGATGTGGACATTGAATTTCTCTTACTTCAGCATAAGATTTAAGGATTTTTTGTTTGGTTTTGTTTTTTGGTAGTTGTTAGCAGCTCTATTACATTGGGTTTCTATGCTGTAATTAACTCACAGAAGCTTTTTCACTTGAACTGCCAGCATACCAGATCTTCCCCAACTTATATTTGTGCAAAAGAATTTTAAAAGCCAATCCCCAAATGTATTACTTTGTTAAATATATTCTTATTTATTTTGGTTTATCATTATAATTTACTTTGATCATTTTGTCTCCTAACTTACTGAATATACCTCCTAGTTTTTAGAAAAAAATTAAATTAAATATATCTACCTTAAATGAGGGCAAGGAATTCTACTTGCTTATTCATTTCTCTGTTTCTAGTTCCTAGAATAGTGCTAGGCATATAATAAGTGCTCAATAAATATTTGTTGAATGAATAAATTAAAAATAAACATTTAAAAATATTTTAGAGCCTATAAATTGGGTATCATCTCCCCCACAAGAATATTTAGGAATTGATAACACTGGCCAGCCAGTAGGGAGAGAATATTAAGGGACCAGAGACATGTTTATTGAGATGAAGGATAAATATTTTTAAAGAACTAAGAAAATAAGCTTACACTTACTCAGGTAGGTGAGCCAACTTCTGGATCCTGGGATTTCAGGTGGCATACAAATATAGAACAAATCATAGCTACACATGACACAAGGAGAGACATACTTGTCAGCAGGAAGGAGAATTGAGTTTGTGAGGACCAGAGACTCCCAGAGAGGAGCACAGCAGGAGTCTGGAGGCCTCAACAACCCCAACCCAATGGACAAAACTCAGCTACTAGAAGGAACAGAGCAGAATAATAATTAATGGAAAACAGGATCATATAGGTTTAAGGATGGACTGCATGGGGAAGGGAGTGGGGCTAGCACTGCATTTTGAGGACAGCTACCCTGGTGCCCAAGATTTACTCCTAGTTCTTAAGATCTGGGTCTAATTGGAAGAAGACCTTGAGGGATAAGAGTGTCAGTGTTATGGACTGAATATTGTGTTCCTTCAAAATTCATATGTTGAGGGTGGACCTAGAGATTATCTTACTAAGTGAAGTAAGTCAGAAAGAGAAAGAAAAATACTGTATGATATCACTTATGTGTGGAATCTAGAATATGACACAAATGAACTTATTTACAAAGCAGAAATAGAGAACAGACTTGTGGTTGCCAAGGGGGAGGGGGATGGGAGGAAGATGGATTGGGAGTTTGGGATTAAGATGCAAACTATTATATATAGAATGGATAAACAACAAGATCTTACTGTATAGCACAGGGAACTATATTCAATATCCTGTGGTAAACCATAGTGGAAAAGAATATGAAAAAGAATATCTATATCTATATCTATCTATATATCTATCTATCTGAATCACTTTGCTGTACAGCAGAAATTAACACAACATTGTAAATCAACTATACTTCAGTAAAATCAATTTAAAAAATTCATATGTTGAAATTCTAAGCCCCAATGTGGTAGTATTAGGTGGTGGAACCTTTGGGAGGCAATTAGGTCATGAGGGTGGAGCCCTCATGAATGGTATAAGGGCCCTTATAAAGGAGACCCCAGAGAGGTCTCTTTCTGCCATGTGAGGTTACAACAAGAAGCTGGTGTATATTCTGCTGTCAAGATTGGCTTGGGAAAGGGGTCTGGTTCTGGACTGCCTATAGGGAGAATTTGGAGAGTCACTTTCTAGAAATGGGACAGATGGAGAAAGGAAAATCATGCAGGAATTGAAATGTGAGGCTGGACCCTAGATTATTCTGTCTTTATTGACATTGATGAACCATCTATTTGAGGATTGATTCTCAATAATTCTATGAATTTTTCTCCCTGTATGTATCCATCACATAGTTTTCTCTCTTGACTCTATGGTTGTGAGAGTTTTTGTTAATTGCTCAGTTGAAATAAAACTATGCTCTTTAAGGCACTCCTAATGCTTTTGTTTTGTTTTATAAAGATTGTACATTTATTTATGACTGTCCATATCTACCGAAGTGATTCTCTATGAGCCTAGTTCTCACTTTCACTTTTTCTTTTCCCCTTTATGCTCATTCTTCCTTCTGCACCCCTAATCACAACATCAGACAGTAAAATTTCACAGAGAGTACAAGGGGAGGAAAATAGATTTATTGAGCACATACTAGATGCTAGATACAATATCTTGGTGCATTTAATTATTTTAATGTCTAATCCTCCAACAAAACTATAAAGTGGGCATTACTATTCTTATTTCACAAATGAGGAAACCAAGGCTGACAGAGGATATAATGAAAGGGGCTTGGAAAGAAAGACAATTAAATTTCAAAGGCAAACTTGGTCTTTATGATCTAGAATCGAGTCAAGTGGTTAAGTAGAGGAAGTTTCTCTATAGTACTGCCTTCACATTTTCCTTTTGGGACCGATTCTAATGTCTATCCTCCTTGTGTCCTATCCAAGCACATAAGTAGTTCAAGCTTGGATTCAGTCCAAACTTACTTATGTCATATCCCATTCTCTAAGGTATATCATCCACTTGACAAGATCAGAATGGAATAATCCAATAAATTTCTCTCTGCATCTGCCCTCAAGGTTCAGCTGTTACCGATACGGGGTAGATCTGTGTATTTTCAGGGGGACTTCTTGAGACCCCTGAAAATGACAAGTGTGCAAATTTCAGGTATCATGATAAGCTGGATTATTCTGAGATTTGAGGCAGGAGTGAAGTCATGAAGACAGCAAGATTTTCAGAGTCTTTAAAACATCCCACACCCAGTGTGTTCAGGGGATACCTTGATTCTCATGTCTTTGGCTTATATAGTGTACATTGTCATCTTTACAATGCTTACACATACTTCATCTCCTCAAAGCCCCACAAGGTAAAGAAGGGCATCTATTTTTAACTACATTTTACTGTTGAGGAGACCAAGGCTTCCACTGACATGGCAACTTGCTCACATCTCCTGACTTCAGGAATATTCCCCTTCCCTAATTTCTTTAGTGGAACCAGCAGGTGCTCAACGTGAGTTGGAAAATGGATTGATTGAGTGTTTAAAAATTTTGTTGACTGGGCGCCTTCAAGATGGCGGAGGAGTAAGACGTGGAGATCACCTTCCTACACACAAATACATCAAAACTACATCTACATGTGGAACAACTCCTACAGAACACCTCTTGAATGTTGGCAGAAGACCTCAGACTTCCCAAAAGGCAAGAAACTCCCCAAGTACCTGGGTAGGGTAAAAGAAAGAAGGAAAAACAGAGACAGAAGAATATGGATGGGACCTGCACCTCTGGGAGGGAGCTGTGAAGGAGGAAGAGTTTCCACAAACTAGGAAGCCCCTTCACTGGCAGAGATGGCAGGTGGGTGGGGGTGAAGCTTCAGAGCCACGGAGGAGAGCGCAGCAACAGGGGTGCGCAGGGCAAAGGGGAGAGATTCCCTCACAGAGGATGGGTGCCAACCAGCACTCACCAGCCTGAGAGGCTTGTATGCTCATCCGCTGGTGCAGGTGGGGGCTGGGAGTTGAGGCTCCAGTTTTGGAGGTCAGGTCCCAGGGAGAGGACTGGTGTTGGATGTGTGAGCACAGCTTGAAGGGGGCTAGTGCACTACAGCTAGCCGGGAGGGAGTTTGGGAAAAATGTCTGGAACTGCCTAAGAGGCAAGAGACCATTGTTTTGGGGTGCGCGAGGGGAGAGGATTCAGAGCACCGTCTAAACGAGCTCCAGAGATGGGCGCAAGCTGCGGCTATCAGTGCACACCCCAGAGACCGCATGAGATGCTAAGGCTGCTGCTGCAGCCACCAAGAAGCCTGTGTGCAAGCACAGGTCACTATCCACACCTCCCCTCCCGAGAACCTGTGCAGCCTGCCACTGCCAGGGTCCCGGGATCCAGGGACAACTTCCCTGGGAGAACACACGGCGCGCCTCAGGCTGTTGCAACGTCACGCTGGCCTCTGCTGCCGGATCGCCCCGCGTTTCATACCCCTCCCTTCCCCCGGCCTGAGTGAGCCAGAACCCCCTAATCAGCTGCTACTTTAACCCTGTCCCGTCTAAACAAAGAACAGACACCCTCAGGCGAGCTACACGCAGAGGCAGGGCCAAATCCAAAGCTGAACCCCAGGAGCTGTGCGAACAAAGAAGAGAAAGGGAAATTTCTCCCAGCAGTCTCAGGAGCAGCAGATTAAATCTCCACAATTAACTTGATGTACCCTGCATCTCTGGAATACCTGACTAGACAACAAATCATCCCAAAACTGAGGCGGCGGACTTTGGGAGCAACTGTAGAATTGGGGTTTGCTTTCTGCATCTAATTTGTTTCTGGTTTTATGTTTATCTTAGTTTAGTATTTAGAGCTTATTATCATTGGTAGATTTGTTTATTGATTTGGATGCTCTCTTCCTTTTTATATATATAAAAGCTCTCCCAGAGATTTCATCCCAATGCTAAGATCCAGCTACACTCAATGACCAGCAAGCTACAGTGCTGGACACCCCATGCCAAACAACTAGCAAGACAGGAATACAATCCCACCCATTAGCAGATAGGCTGCCTAAAATCATAATAATTTCACAGACACCCCAAAACACATCATCAGACATAGTCCTGTGCACGAGAAAGACAAGATCCAGCCTCATCCACCAGAAAACAGGCACCAGTCCCCTCCACCAGGAAGCCTACACAACCCACTGAACCAACCTTACCCATAGGAGCAGACACCAAAAACAACGGGAACTATGAACCTACAGCCTGTGAAAAGGAGACCCCAAACACAGTAAGTTAAGCAAAATGAGAAGACAGAGAAATATGCAGCAGATGAAGGAGCAAGGTAAAAACCCACCAGACCAAAGAAATGAAGAGGAAATGGGCAGTCTACCTGGAAAAGAATTAAGAGTAATGATAGTAAAGATGATCCAAAATCTTGGATATAGAATAGAGAAAATACAAGAAACATATAACAAAGACCTAGAAGAACTAAAGAGAAAACAAACAATGATGAGCAGCACAATAAATGAAATTAAAAATTCTCTAGAAGGAATCAATAGCAGAATAACAGAGACAGAAGAATGGAAAAATGACCTGGAAGATAAAATAGTGGAAATAACTACCACAGAGCAGAATAAAGAAAAGAATGAATAGAACTGAGGAGAATCTCAGAGACCTCTGGGACAACATTAAATGCAACAACATTCGCATTATAGGGGTCCCAAAAGAAGAAGAGGAAAAAAAGCAGACTGAGAAAATATTTGAAGAGATTATAGTTGAAAACTTCCCTAATATGGGTAAGGAAATAGTCAATCAAGTCCAGGAAGCACAGAGAGTCCCATACAGCAAAATCCAAGGAGAAACATGCCAAGACACATATTAATCAAAGTATCAAAAATTAAGTACAAAGAAAAAATATTAAAAGCAGCAAGGGAAAAACAACAAATAACATACAAGGGAATCCCTATAAGGTTAACAGCTGATCTTTCAGCAGAAACTCTGCAAGCCAGAAGGGAGAGGCAGGACATATTTAGAGTGATGAAAGGGAAAAACCTACAACCAACATTATTCTACCCAGCAAGGATCTCCTTCAGATTCTACAGAGAAATTAAAACAGACAAGCAAAAGCTCAGAAAATTCAGCACCACCAAACCAGCTTTACAACAAATGCTAAAGGAACTTCTCTAGGCAGGAAACACAAGAGAAGGAAAAGACGTACAATAACAAACCCAAAACAATTAAGAAAATGGTCATAGGAACATACATATCGATAATTACCTTAAATGTAAATGGATTAAATGCTCCCACCAAAAGACATAGACTGGCTGAATGGATACAAAAACAAGACCCGTATATATGCTGTCTACAAGAGACCTACTTCAGACCTAGAGACACATACAGACTGAAAGTGAGGGGATGGAAAAAGATATTCCATGCAAATGGAAATCAAAAGAAAGGTGGAGTAGCAATTCTCGTTATTATCAGAAAAAATAGACGAAAATAAAGACTATTACAAGAGACAAAGAAGGACACTACACAATGATCAAGGGATCAATCCAAGAAGAAGATATAACAATTGTAAATATTAATGCACCCAACAGAGGAGCACCTCAATACATAAGGCAAATGCTAACAGCCATAAAAGGGGAAATTGACAGTAACACAATAATAGTAGGGGACTTTAACATACCACTTTCACCAATGGAGAAATCATCCAAAATTAAAATAAAAAGGAAACACAAACTTTAAATGATACATTAAACAAGATGGACTTAATTGATATTTATAGGACATTCCATCCAAAAGCAGCAGATTACATTTTCTTCTCAAGGGCTCATGTAACATTTTCCAGGATAGATCATATCTTGGGTCACAAATCAAGCCTTGGTAAATTTAAGAAAATTGAAATCATATCAAGTATCTTTTCCAAGCACAACGCTATGAGGCTAGATATCAATTACAGGAAAAAATCTATAAAAAATACAAACACATGGAGGCTAAACAGTACACTACTAAATAACCAAGAGATCACTGAAGAAATCAAAGAGGAAATCACAAAATACCTAGAAACAAATGACAATGACAACACGATGACCCAAAACCAATGGGATGCAGCAAAAACAGTTCTAAGAGGGAAGTTTATAGCAATACAATCCTACCTCAAGAAACAAGAAACATCTCAAATAAACAACGTAACCTTACACCTAAAGCAATTAGAGAAAGAAGAAAAAAACCACCTGAGATTTAGCCAAAGGAAAGAAATCATAAAGATCAGATCAGAAATAAATGAAAAAGAAATGCAGGAAACAATAGCAAAAATCAATGAAACTAAAAGCTGGTTCTCTGAGAAGATAAACAAAATTGTGAAACTATTAGCCAGACTCATCAAGGAAAAAGGGAGAGGACTAAAATCAACAGAACTAGAAATGAAAAAGGAGAAGTAACAACAAACACTGCAGAAATAAAATGGATCATGAGAGATTACTACAAGCAACTCTATGCCAATAAAAAGGACAACCTGGAAGAAATGGACAAATTCTTAGAAAAGTACAACCTTCCGAGACTGAACCAGGAAGAAATAGAAAATATAAACAGACCAATCACAAGCACTGAAATTGAAACTGTGATTAAAAATCTTCCAAAAAACAAAAGCCTGGGACCAGATGGCTTCACAGGTGGATTCTATCAAACATTTAGAGAAGAGCTAACACCTATCCTTCTCAAACTCTTCCAAAATATAGCAGAGGGAGGAACACTCCCAAACCCATTCTACAAGGCCACCATCACCCTGATACCAAAACCAGACAAGATGTCACAAAAAAAGAAAACTACAGGCTAATATCACTGATGAACAGAGATACAAAAATCCTCAACAAAATACTAGCAAACAGAATCCAACAGCACATTAAAAGGATCATACACCATGATCAGGTGAGGTTTATCCCAGGAATGCAAGGATTCTTCAATATACACAACTCAATCAATGTGATAAACCATATTAACAATTGAAGGAGAAAAACAATATGATCATCTCAATAGATGCAGAAAAAGCTAACAACAAAATTCAACACTCATTTATGATAAAAACCCTGCAGAAAGTAGGCATAGAGGGAATTTACCTCAACATAATAAAGGCCATATATGACAAATGCACAGGCAACATCATTCTCAATGGTGAAAAACTGAAACCATTTCCACTAAGATCAGGAACAAGACAAGGTTGCCCACTCTCACCACTATTATTCAACATAGTTTTGGAAGTTTTAGCCAGAGCAATCAGAGAAGAAAAAGAAATAAAAGGAATCCAAATCGGAAAGGAAGAAGTAAAACTGTCATTGTTTGCAGATGACATGATACTATACATAGAGAATCCTAAAGCTGCTACCAGAAAACTACTAGAGCTAATCAATGAATTTAATAAAGTTGCAGGATACAAAATTAATACAAAGAAATCTCTTGCATTCCTATACACTAATGATGAAAATTCTGAAAGAGAAATTAAGGAAACACTTCCATTTACCATTGCAACAAAAAGAATAAAATACCTAGGAATAAACCTACCTAAGGAGACAGGAGACCTGTATGCAGAAAACTATAAGACACTGATGAAAGAAATGAAAGATGATACAAACAGATGGAGAGATATACCATGTCCTTGGATTGGAAGAATCAACATTGTGAAAATGACTATACTACTCAAAGCAATCTACAGATTCAATGCAATCCTTCTCAAACTACCACTGGCATTTTTTACAGAACTAGAACAAAAAAGTTCACAATTTGTATGGAAACATAAAAGACCCCAAAAAGCCAAAGCAATCTTGAGAAAGAAAAACGGAGCTGGAGGAATCAGGTTCCTGGACTTCAGACTATACTACAAAGCTATGGTAATCAAGACAGTATGGTACTGGCACAAAAACAGAAATATAGATCAATGGAACAAGATAGAAAGCCCAGAGATAAACCCACGCATATATGGTCACCTTATTTTTGTTAAAGGAGGCAAGAATATACAATGGAGAAAAGACAGCCTCTTCAATAAGTGGTGCTGGGAAAATTGGACAGTGACATATAAAACAATGAAGTTAGAACACTCCCTCACACCATACACAAAAATAAACTCAAAATGGATTAAAGACCTAAATGTAAGACCAGACACTATAAAACTGTTAGAGGAAAACATTGGCAGAACACTCCATGACATAAATCACAGCAAAATCCTTTTTGACCCACCTCCTAGAGAAATGGAAATAAAAACACAAATAAACAAATGGGGCCTAATGAAACTTCTAAGCTTTTGCACAACAAAGGAATCCATAAACAAGACAAAAAGACAACCCTCAGAATGGGAGAAAATATTTGCAGATGAAGCAACAGACAAAGGATTAATCTCCAAAATATGCAAGCAGCTCATGCAGCTCAATATCAAAAAAACAAAAAACCTAATCAAAAAATGGGCAGAAGACCTAAATAGACATGTCTCCAAAGAAGATATACAGATTTTCAACAAACACATGAAAGGGTGCTCAACATCACTAATCATTAGAGAAATGCAAATCAAAACTACAATGAGGTTTCACTTCACTCCGGTCAGAATGGCCATCATCAAAAAATCTACAAAACAATAGATGCTGGAGAGGGTGTGGAGAAAAGGGAACCCTCTTGCACTGTTGGTGGGAATGTAAATTGATACAGCCACTATGGAGAACAGTGTGGAGGTTCCTTAAAAAACTAAACGTAGAACTACCATATGACCCAGCAATCCCAGTACTGGGCATATACCCTGAGAAAACCATAATTCAAAAAGAGTCACGTACCACAATATTCATTACAACTCTATTTACAATAACCAGGACATGGAAGCAACCTAATTGTCCACTGACAGATGAATGGATAAAGAAGATGTGGCACATATATACAATGGAAGAAAGGAAGTTGAGTTCGTTTTGAGGTGGATGGACCTAGAGACTGTCATACAGAGTTAAGTAAGTCAGAAAGAGAAAAACAAATACCGTATGCTAACACATATATAGGGAATCTAAAAAAAAAAAAAGGTTCTGAAGAACCTAGGGGCAGGGCAGGAGTAAGGACGCAAACATAGACAAAGGACTTGAGGACATGGGGATGGGGAAGGGTAAGCTGGGACGAAGTGAGAGTGACATGGACATATATACCCTGCCAAATGTAAAATAGATAGCTAGTGGGAAGCAGCCGTATAGCACAGGGAGATCAGCTCGGTGCTTTGTGACCACCTAGAGGGGTGGGATAGGGAGGGTGGGAGGGAGGGAGATGCAAGAGGGAAGAGATATGGGGATACATGTATATGTATAGCTGATTCACTTTGTTATACAGCAGAAACTAACACACTTTGTAAAGCAATTATACTCCAATAAAGATGTTAAAAAAATATAAAAATAAAAATTTTGTTATTTTGCTGAACACTGAGGTGCAGAACAGGATGAGGGCACTTCAAGGGGCTTAAAGGCCGAGCTGAGAGTTAAGTTAATGTCCTTTTGGTAGCATCTGGGTGTCATGGAGGAGGCAGCAGTGTAGAAAGGGAGCAACTAGCCCAGGAGGCAGGGGACTGAGTGAAGTGTTGTGAGAGCAATAGCCATAAGATATTAATAATAAAATAAGAAAAAAATTAGTGTTCAGAATGGAAACCCTAAAAATAGAAGCCGTAGTTCACTAAAATATCTTGGATCATGTATAATCCAGAAGTGTTACTTTATTTTGGACCTTACTCTCCTTCAGGAGAAACCTGCTCCTTTTAATTTACACCCAGCATCTTGGCACAGCAGTGGTAATTTCCCAGCATCCTCCTGTTCAATTTCTGCTGAGCACTGACTGTTGGGGTGGTCTTAATGAGGTCTATTATCATTTTGGCAGCTCAACAAGACTTCCATGAAAGAAGCAGAGAGTATGGCTTGGGACAAACACAGCCCTGAGCTATTTTCTATTCATATGGACTACACAGCTTTCTTGGTAGAGAGCTAGACTGGTGTAAAAATTAATAGCTATATTAATAGAGCATACCTAAAAGTCATAACTGTGGTGCCAGGAAGCTAATAAGCTACATTTCTGAGTGGCATATTCTTCGTAAATCCCTTCGTTTTTCCCTCAAAACAAAAGATACACAAAGAGAGCTAGGGTTGGTGCTTGAGTGTTAAAGGAGAAGCTTTTTGTGTTCTTTAAATTTATGGCCAAATGTTTTAGTGATATTTCAGGTACAATAATGTTGGGTAAAATACAACCTGGAAATCTCATGGGCATGCAACCACAAGCATCTATGTTTCCTGCTCCTGAGTCTGCATGTCAGCTGGGGTGGTTCTGCTTTATGTTGCAGGTCAGGGGTTTCTTCCATGTGTCTTTCATTTTAAGATCAGGGGCTACAGTGGCATGTTTACAGCTCTGATTAGACATGGAATACAATTGTCACTAATTGGAGCAAGTCACATAGCCAAGCCCTTCCTCAGTGGGGATAGGAATTACACTACACCACAAGGCAGTGGGTGTGTAATTCAGAATAATGAAATCTCTACCACAACATTTAAAGTTAGTGATTTTCACATAAAAGTGGACAAATTTACAGAAAAATCTGGATTCTCAAATCTTAAATTTGATAGATTTTTCTTCTGAGCCTATATTCCCCTATTGGCAAAAATTAGGTGGACCCGAGTATAGCTTCCACCCATCAGAAGAGATGTGCTCTTTCAGTTAGCCAGGAACTCCACCACCCACAATTGCCATTTGTCAACTCTCTTTACTCATCATTACGCTTCTGGTGTTTGGAGGCAATTCAGTTTATGACCTGTTGTATTGCAGATGGGTCAAAATGCACAAAAATACCTCAAAATCCAACTGGAAAGTATCAAAAAACTACTAAAAAAAGTGCAAATAAATTTCCAGAGGAGAACTCTGGGATAGAGATTATTTTTGGCTAGTTGGCAAGTCATTAGGATAGAAAGAGAGAACAATCCATGGAACTCTTTTTTTTTTTTTTAAAACATCTTTATTGGAGTATAATTGCTTTACAATGGTGTGTTAGTTTCTGCTTTATAACAAAGTGAATCAGTTATACATATACATATGTTCCCATATCTCTTCCCTCTTGCATCGCCCTCCCTCCCACCCTCCCCATCCCACCCCTCTAGGTGGTCACAAAGCACCGAGCTGATCTCCCTGTGCTATGCGGCTGCTTCCCACTAGCTATCTATTTTACATTTGGTAGTGTATATATGTCCATGCCACTCTCTCACCCTGTCACATCTCCCCCCTCCCCCTCCCCATATCCTCAAGTCCATTCTCTAGTAGGTCTGTGTCTTTATTCCCGTCTTGCCACTAGGTTCTACATGGCCTTTTTTTTTTTTTCCCTTAGATTCCATATATATGTGTTAGTATACTGTATTTGCTTTTCTCTTTCTGACTTACTTCACTCTGTATGACAGACTCTAACTCCATCCACCTCATTACAAATACCTCCATTTCATTTCATTTTATGGCTGAGTAATATTCCATTGCGTATATGTGCCACATCTTCTTTATCCATTCATCCGATGATGGACACTTAGGATGCTTCCATGTCCTGGCTATTGTAAATAGAGCTGCAGTGAACATTTTGGTACATGACTCTTTTTGACCTATGGTTTTCTCAGGGTATATGCCCAGTAGTGGGATTGCTGGGTCGTAGGGTAGTTCTATTTGTAGTTTTTTAAGGAGCCTCCATACTGTTCTCCATAGTGGCTGTATCAATTTACATTCCCACCAACAGTGCAAGAGTGTTCCCTTTCCTCCACACCCTCTCCAACATTTATTGTTTTTAGATTTTTTGATGATGGCCATTCTGACCGGTGTGAGATGATATCTCATTGTAGTTTTGATTTGCATTTCTCTAATGATTAATGATGTTGAGCATTCTTTCATGTGTCTGTTGGCAATCTGTATATCTTCTTTGGAGAAATGTCTATTTAGGTCTTCTGCCCATTTTTGGATTGGGTTGTGCGTTTATTGTTATTGAGCTGCATGAGCTGCTTGTAAATCTTGGAGATTAATCCTTTGTCAGTTGCTTCATTTGCAAATATTTTCTCCCATTCTGATGGTTGTCTTTTGGTCTTGTTTATGGTTTCCTCTGCTGTGCAAAAGCTTTTAAGTTTCATTAGGTCCCATTTGTTTATTTGTGTTTTTATTTCCATTTCTCTAGGAGCTGGGTAAAAAGGGATCTTGCTGTGATTTATGTCATAGAGTGTTCTGCCTATGTTTTCCTCTAAGAGTTTGATAGTGTCTGGCCTTACACTCAGGTCTTTAATCCATTTTGAGTTTATTTTTGTGCATGGTGTCAGGGAGTGTTCTAATTTCATACTTTTACATGTATCTGTCCAATTTTCCCAGCACCACTTATTGAAGAGGCTGTCTTTTCTCCACTGTATATGCTTGCCTCCTTTATCAAAGATAAGGTGACCATATGTGCGTGGGTTTATCTCTGGGCTTTCTATCCTGTTCCATTGATCTATATTTCTGTTTTGTGCCAGTACCAAACTGTCTTGATTACTGTAGCTTTGTAATATAGTCTGAAGTCAGGGAGCCTGATTCCCCCAGCTCCATTTTTCGTTCTCAAGATTGCTTTGGCTCTTCGGGGTCTTTTGTGTTTCCATACAAATTGTGAAATTTTTTGTTCTAGTTCTGTGAAAAATGCCAGTGGTAGTTTGATAGGGATTGCATTGAATCTGTAGATTGCTTTGGGTAGTAGAGTCATTTTCACAATGTTGATTCTTCCAATCCAAGAACATGGTATATCTCTCCATCTATTTGTATCATCTTTAATTTCTTTCATCAGTGTCTTATAATTTTCTGCATACAGGTCTTTTGTCTCCTTAGGTAGGTTTATTCCTAGATATTTTATTCTTTTTGGTGCAATGGTAAATGGGAGTGTTTTCTTAATTTCACTTTCAGATTTTTTGTCATTAGTGTATAGAAATGCAAGAGATTTCTGTGCATTAATTTTGTATCCTGCTACTTTACCGAATTCATTGATTAGCTCTAGTAGTTTTCTGGTAGCATCTTTAGGATTCTCTATGTATAGTATCATGTCATCTGCAAACAGTGACAGTTTTACTTCTTCTTTTCCGATTTGGATTCCTTTTATTTCTTTGTCTTCTCTGATTGCTGTGGCTAACACTTCCAAAACTATGTTGAATAATAGTGGTGAGAGTGGGCAACTTTGTTTTGTTCCTGATCTTAGTGGAAATGGTGTCAGTTTTTCACCATTGAGGACAATGTTGGCTGTGGGTTTGTCATATATGGCCTTTATTATGTTGAGGAAAGTTCCCTCTATGCCTACTTTCTGCAGGGCTTTTATCATAAATGGGTGTTGAATTTTGTCGAAAGCTTTCTCTGCATCTATTGAGATGATCATATGGTTTTTTCCCTTCAATTTGTTAATATGGTGTATCATGTTGATTGATTTGTGTATATTGAAGAATCCTTGCATTCCTGGGATAAACCTCACTTGATCATGGTGTATGATCCTTTTAATGTGCTGTTGGATTCTGTTTGCTAGTATTTTGTTGAGGATTTTTGCATCTATGTTCATCAGTGATATTGGCCTGTAGTTTTCTTTCTTTGTGACATCTTTGTCTGGTTTTGGTATCAGGGTGATGGTGGCCTCGTAGAATGAATTTGGGAGTGTTCCTCCCTCTGCTATATTTTGGAAGAGTTTGAGAAGGATAGGTGTTAGCTCTTCTCTAAATGTTTGATAGAATTCACCTGTGAAGCCATCTGGTCCTGGGCTTTTGTTTGTTGGAAGGTGTTTAATCACAGTTTCAATTTCAGTGCTTGTGATTGGTCTGTTCATATTTTCTATTTCTTCCTGGTTCAGTCTCGGCAGGTTGTGCATTTCTAAGAATCTGTCTATTTCTTCCAGGTTGTCCATTTTATTGGCATAGAGTTGCTTGTAGCAATCTCTCATGATCTTTTGTATTTCTGCAGTGTCAGTGGTTACTTCTCCTTTTTCATTTCTAATTCTATTGATTTGAGTCTTTTCCCTTTTTCTCTTGATGAGTCTGGCTAATGGTTTATCAATTTTGTTTATCTTCTCAAAGAACCAGCTTTTAGTTTCATTGATTTTTGCTATTGTTTCCTTATTTCTTTTTCATTTATTTCTGACCTGATCTTTATGATTTCTTTCCTTCTGCTAGCTTTGGGTTTTTTTTGTTCTTCTTTCTGTAATTGTTTCAGGTACAAGGTTAGGTTGTTTATTCGAGATGTTTCCTGTTTCTTGAGGTAGGCTTGTATTGCTATAAACTTCCCTCTTAGCACTGCTTTTGCTGCGTCCCATAGGTTTTGGGTCGTCGTGTCTCCATTGTCATTTGTTTCTAGGTACTTTTTGATTTCCCCTTTGATTTCTTCAGTGATCACTTCGTTATTAAGTAGTGTATTGTGTAGCCTCCATGTGTTTGTATTTTTTACAGATCTTTTCCTGTAATTGATATCTAGTCTCATAGCATTGTGGTTGGAAAAGATACTTGATACGATTTCAATTTTCTTAAATTTACCAAGGCTTGATTTGTGACCCAAGATATGATCTATCCTGGAGAATGTTCCATGAGCACTTGAGAAAAATGTGTATTCTGTTGTTTTTGGGTGGAATGTCCTATAAATATCAATTAAGTCCATCTTGTTTAATGTATCATTTAAAGCTTGTGTTTCCTTATTTATTTTCATTTTGGATGATCTGTCCATTGGTGAAAGTGGGGTGTTAAAGTCCCCTACTATGATTGTGTTGCTGTCAATTTCCCCTTTTATGGCTGTTAGTATTTGCCTTATGTATTGAGGTGCTCCTATGTTGGGTGCATAAATATTTACAATTGTTATACCTTCTTCTTGGATTGATCCCTTGATCATTATATAGTGTCCTTTTTTGTCTCTTGTAATAGTCTTTATTTTAAAGTCTATTTTGTCCGATATGAGAATTGCTACTCCAGCTTTCTTTTGATTTCCATTTGCATGTAATATCTTTTTCCATCCCCTCACTTTCAGTCTGTATGTGTCTCTAGGTCTGAAGTGGGTCTCTTGTAGACAGCATATATATGGGTCTTGTTTTTGTATCCATTCAGCCAGTCTGTGTCTTTTGGTGGGAGCATTTAATCCATTTACATTTAAGGTAATTATCGATATGTATGTTCCTATTCCCATTTTCTTAATTGTTTTGGGTTTGTGTTTGGACGTCTTTTCCTTCTCTTGTGTTTCTTGCCTAGAGAAGTTCCTTTAGCATTTGTTGTAAAGCTGGTTTGGTGGTGCTGAACTCTCTCAGCTTTTGCTTGTCTGTAAAGCTTTTAATTTCTCCATCAAATCTGAATGAGATCCTGGCTGGGTAAATTAATCTTGGTTGTAGGTTTTTCTCCTTCATCACTTTAAGTATATCCTGCCACTCCCTCTGGCTTGCAGAGTTTCTGCTGAAAGATCAGCTGTTAACCTTATGGGGATTCCCTTATGTGTTATTTGTTGTTTTTCCCTTGCTGCTTTTAATATGTTTTCTTTATATTTAATTTTTGACAGTTTGATTAATATGTGTCTTGGCGTGTTTCTCCTTGGATTTATCCTGTATGGGACTCTCTGTGCTTCCAGGACTTGATTAACTATTTCCTTTCCCATATTAGGGAAGTTTTCAAGTATAATCTCTTCAAATATTTTCTCAGTCCCTTTCTTTTTCTCTTCTTCTTCTGGGACCCCTATAATTCGAATGTTGGTGCGTTTAATGTTGTCCCAGAGGTCTCTGAGACTGTCCTCAGTTCTTTTCATTCTTTTTTCTTTATCCTGCTCTGCAGTAGTTATTTCCACCATTTTACCTTCCAGGTCACTTATCCTTTCTTCTGCCTCAGTTATTCTGCTATTGATCCCATCTAGAGTATTTTTAATTTCATTTATTGTGTTTTTCATCATTGCTTGGTTCCTCTTTAGTTCTTCTACATCCTTGTTAAATGTTTCTTGCATTTTGTCTATTCTATTTCCAAGATTTTGGATCATCCTTACTATCATTATTCTGAATTCTTTTTCAGGTAGACTACCTATTTCCTCTTCATTTGTTAGGTCTGGTGTGTTTTGACCCTGCTCCTTCATGTGCTGTGTGTTTTTCTGTCGTCTCATTTTGCTTATCTTACTGTGTTTGGGGTCTCCTTTTCACAGGCTGCAGGTTCGTAGTTCCCGTTGTTTTTGGTATCTGTCCCCAGTGGCTAAGGTTGGTTCAGTGGGTTGTGTAGGCTTCCTGATGGAGGGAACTAGTGCCTGTGTTCTGGTGGATGAGGTTGGATCTTGTCTTTCTGGTGGACACGTCCACGTCTGGTGGTGTATTTTGGGGTGTCGATGGCCTTATTATGATTTTAGGCAGCCTC
Source organism: Balaenoptera musculus (assembly GCF_009873245.2). Taxonomy (NCBI): domain Eukaryota; kingdom Metazoa; phylum Chordata; class Mammalia; order Artiodactyla; family Balaenopteridae; genus Balaenoptera; species Balaenoptera musculus. The sequence goes on from NC_045787.1 coordinate 32,927,889, forward strand.
TCTGCTAATGAATGGGGCTGTGTTCCTGTCTTGGTAGTTATTTGGCATAGGGTGTCCAGCACTATAGCTTGCTGGTCATTGAGTGAAGCTGGGTCTTGATGTTGAGATGGAGATCTCTGAGAGATTTTTGCCGTTTGGTATTACGTGGAGCTGGGAGGTCTCTTGTGGACCAGTGTCCTGAAGTTGGCTCTCCCACCTCAGAGGCACAGCCCTGATGCCTGGCTGGAGCACCATGAGCCTTTCATCCACACGGCTCAGAGTAAAAGGGAGAAAAAATAGAAAGAAAGAAAGAAAGAGGATATAATATAGTGAAGTAAAATAAAGCTATTATAAAGCAAAGCTATACAGACAAAATCTCACCCAGAAGCATATACATATACACTCACAAAAAAAGGAAAAGGGGAAAAATGAATATATCCTGCTCCCAAAGTCCATCTCCTGAATTTGGGATGATTCGTTGTCTATTCAGGTATTCAACAGATGCAGGCACATCAAGTTGTTTGTGGAGTTTTAATCCGCTGCTTCTGAGGCTGCTGGGAGAGATTTCCCTTTCTCTTCTTTGTTCACACAGCTCCCGGGGTTCAGCTTCGGATTTGGACCCGCCTCTGCGTGTAGGTCGCCTGAGGGCGTCTGTTCCCCGCCCAGACAGGACGGGGTTAAAGGAGCAGCTGCTTCGGGGGCTCTGGCTCACTCAGGCCGGGGGGAGGGAGGGGTACGGAGGGGTGGGGCAAGCCTGCGGGGGCAGAGGCCGGCATGACGTTGCACCAGCGTGAGGTGCGCAGTGCGTTCTCCCAGAGAAGTTGTCCCCGGATCACGGGACCCTGGCAGTGGCGGGCTGCACAGGCTCCCGGGAGGGGCAGTGTGGAGAGTGACCTGTGCTCGCACACAGGCTTTTTGGTGGCGGCAGCAGCAGCCTTAGCGTCTCATGCCCGTCTCTGGGGTCCGCGTTGATTGCTGCGGCTCGCGCCCGTCTCTGGAGTTCGTTTAGGCGGCGCTCTGAATCCCCTCTCCTCGCGCACCAGGAAACAAAGAGGCAAGAAAAAGTCTCTTGCCTCTTCGGCAGCTGCAGACTTTTTCCCGGACTCCCTCCCGGCCAGCTGTGGTGCGCTAACCCCTTCAGGCTGTGTTCACGCCGCCAACCCCAGTCCTCTCCCTGCAATCCGACCGAAGCCCGAGCCTCAGCTCCCAGCCCCGCCCACCCCGGCGGGTGAGCAGACAAGCCTCTCGGGCTGCTGAGTGCTGCTCGGCGTCGAGCCTCTGTGTGAGAATCTCTCTGCTTTTCCCTCTGCGCCCCTGTTGCTGTGGGATCCGCACTGATAGCCACGGCTCGTGCCTGTCTCTGGAGCTTGTTTAGGCGGAGCCCTGAATCCCCTCTCCTCGCACACCAGGAAACAAAGAGGTAAGAAATAGTCTCTTGCCTGTTCAGCAGCTCCAGACCTTTTCCCGGACTCCCTCCCGGCTAGCTGTGGTGCACTAACCCCTTCAGGCTGTGTTCACGCCGCCAACCCCAGTCCTCTCCCTGCGATCCGACCGAAGCCCGAGCCTCAGCTCCCAGCCCCGCCCGCCCCGGTGAGTGAGCAGACAAGCCTCTCGGGCTGGTGAGTGCTGCTCGGCGCCGAGCCTCTGTGCGGGAGTCTCTCCGCTTTGCCCTCCGCACCCCTGTTGCTGTGCTCTCCTCCGTGGCTCCGAAGCTTCCCCCCTCTGCCACCCGCAGTCTCTGCCCGCAAAGGGGCTTCCTAGTGTGTGGAAACCTTTCCTCCTTCACAGCTCCCTCCCACGGGTGCGGGTCCCGTCCCTATTCTTTTGTCTCCGTTATTTCTTTTTTCTTTTGCCCTACCCAAGTACGTGGGGAGTTTCTTGCCTTTTGGGAGGTCTGACGTTTTCTGCCAGCGTTCAGTGGGTGTTCTGTAGGAGCAGTTCCACGTGCAGATGTATTTCTACTGTATCTGTGGGAAGGAAGGTGATCTCCGCGTCTTACTCTTCCGCCATCTTCTCTCTTCCCGGAACTCTTTATTAAAGAGCAAAAATTGGAGTTGAGTCTCAAATCATGGGTAAAAAGTCTTATCCTAATAAGTGGCCTTCAGACACTAAAGAATATGCAAAATAAAAGCATGCCCTGGGTGTTAGTATAAGCGGCAATAATAAGCAAAAAGAGAAAATATAACTAATCTGTTTATCTTCACATAGTCATTTTTCTCTTACATAAAGGAGAATTAAGTAAGTTCTTTGGAGGAAGAGAGACTCTATGAAACTGTAGGAATAAAAGATAAAAACTAGTTAAACTTTCCATACAGTTGTTGTATTTAAAGTGTGATTTTCATAGTTTGAAATTTTTACATACCCCCTGCTTTCAGAGTCATAGCTGGCCAGGGTCTCTTAGAAACACATCACCCTTATCCCTGGAATGTTGATTACATTCTGTGTAGTCAAACGACTGCTGATCTTGATACTTATTATTTCATAGTTGCTTAACTGTGTAGTGTGGCTAACATTTTAATATTTTAAGAACTCTTAGGGAATATTTCTAGGAATAATTGTTTGACTGAAGGATTTTCCTTCATTGTGCATAGAAGCAACATTCACTCTTTTGCAGGTTTTGCAACCTGCAGGATTAAAAAGAAAAATACAAGCCAATTCCTGTGCCATGTTGGGACAGCTTTTGGGGGTAGATTAGTCAGCTATTGCCACAAAACTGCTGTGTAACAAATCACCCCAAAGCTCAGTGGTTTAAAACAATGAGATTTATTTTCACAGGTCTATAGGTTGGCTGAGTGTGGCTGAGTTAGGCAGAGTATGACTGGATGGGTCTGCTTGTCTTGGCTACATTTACTCATGTGTCTGCAGTTTGCTGGGTTCAGCTGATCCAGGCTGGGTGGATTTGTTTCATGTTTTTCTCATCCTCCTTCTGGACCAGTGAGTCTTTCTCATGGTTCTAGCAGAGGTACAAGAAGGCAAACCCAATCTTGCAAATGCTTTAAAGCGCCTGCTTGCATTATGTCTAGTAATATCCCATGGGCCAAAGCAAGTCACATGGCTGAGACCAGACTTGAGATGTGGAGTTTACTCTCCATCTATAGTGAGAGGGCCTTATAAAGTTACCTGGCAGAGGGTGTATATGCAGGAAGTAGTAAAAAACTGGGAGCTACGTGGCAAAAGGTGGTTGTACAGGAAGTGGTGAAAATTTGGGAACATTAAGGCAACCTATCACTAAGAGATAGATCACACTCTCATTCAACAGGTGCACTACAGTACTCAAGGCTGAAAAAATAAATGGTTTTGGAATTTAAATAGACTTGGATTCACACCTTGGCTCTGCCCTTTATATGCTCAGTTTTGTTAACTTTAAAATGGGGATGCAACAATATCTACTTATGCTGCAGAAAGTGCTTGGAACCTGGTAGGCACTTAATAAGTGCCAGTTCCTCCCTCTTCAAACATGCTTTCTTTCAAATATCTCTTCATCTTGCTTTATGGAGCTGTGGTTTATTTATCAGAGTCATTTTATAATCTCTATCTTTAATGAAACCCTCACCTGATATTGTTTGGTGGCATGAATTAACTATCTAGAAGGACTCTTTTAATCTTACAAGAGGGATGCAGATGAACATATTCTACCATCATCATATCGCCTCAGGAATAATTCCTTCAATTATTTTTCAAAGCCTGCTCACTGAAAACTCTCCTGACACGAACATTTTTTTGTCAGAACTCAAGTCTAAACTGGGTTAAGATAGATTTGTGATTTCTAATGAAAGCCATATAACTCTAAAAATAAACATGAATTACAGACACACCACAGTGTTCTCTGATCCTGCAGCAGACTGACATAACAGAGAGATGCTGCATGCTGGGAGTGCATGAGGTGGTATGCTTGCAACCAAACTGACATTACAGAACTGGATGGAATCAAATTTGTTGTCATGGCAGAATTGTCACGGGCCATATCAAATTCCCGTCAAAGAAACAAACAAACAAAAAATATATTAGTTTCTAGAAGGTATAATTTCAGTGCTAGGAAAATGGGCTTTGGCTATGAAAGGATGCCAGTTTGTACAGTTGAGGCAGAATGGAAGGATGAGCCCAAATGAAAGTTCTGCTCAAAGTGAAAAAATAACTCTGGGGACATACATCCTCTCTACTAGAATCATTAGATCTGTTATCATATTTTCCTTTCCTGGAGCACTGCAATTTTTATTCCAGTGCTGAGTAGGAGTAATACAATCACTTTTATTATATTAGAGGTGAAAATTATCCATGACATTTTGTCTAAACTCATCAGCACTTGGAAATTATTTATGTGTATGGAAGAAAAGTCATCTGACTTTAAGGCTGGTAAGGCCATTATCTGGTTAAAGTCAGAACTTGTTCTTAGTGGCTTTTTTTTGGTAATATCAAACTTAAGCACAAGTATGAGAGTAAAACTTTGGCAACATTCATTTAAAAAGGGTTAGTATTGATCCACATATATATACAATATTATATCAAGTTGAAAGCTGTGGAATAAGGAGAGTGCATACGCATTCACAAGGCCTGTTTTAATCTCAGCTATATAGATTATTAACTGATAGGTTTGGAACATGTTACCAATGGTAATATCTTCTACAGAATTGTTTTGAGTATGAAATGAAACAATATATAATGAGAAAGTTCTTTTTAGAAGTTAAAGTGCTGTATCTATGTCATGAAAACCCTCATTCGGGAGTCTCACATTTTCAGGATCTTTTAGCCTTTGAGGTTCCTTTGTTATATAGGTTTCTTTTCAAGTCAACCCAGTGCCATATTTAAATAACATCACCAAGGTTAGAAAGCATATACCAAGGGCTTCAGCATTGTTCATCCTTGTGTGACCTAGTCACAATCTCCCAAAGAAGCAATGAAACAAAGATGCTTATCGCGGTAATATTTACAAAATAAAAATATTAAAAAATTGTTAAAAAATAAGGGAAAAATTGAATAAATTATGGCATGGCCACAGCATGGACATTATAAACATTTTTTAAATTTAAAAATTCTACATGGCATGGTAGAAGCATAGTATGGCACAAATGCTACTGGTATGGCACAAGTACTAATGTATTTGTGCTGCAGTAGAGTTCTGGAACTCTCTGGCAGTGTCAGACACATTCCTCTAGTTTCTGAAATGTGAGGGAGTCTGAGTAGGTTCTGGGGTGGAGCCACACCAAATTCAAGAGGGGCATATGGAAGCCTCGGGGTAGCAACTATTTCCAACCACTATGGAAATATTTCAATATTTTAGTAACTGAAATGGTTGTACTGTGCGTTCCAGCTTAATATCAACTCATATGTGACCTCAAAAGGACAGGACGTAAAACTATGTGTAGTATTATCCCATTAAATTGTATTTATACATAGGAAAAATACTGAAGACAATGTAATTATGTTTTTTCTTTATTTTTGCCCATATTTTCTAAATTTTTTACAATGAGTTTTTTTTTTTTTTTTTAGCACTCTGGCTATTTCCGGTTTTGTTTTTTTTTTTTTTAATCACAACCTAGAAATGATATGAACTTTTTCCATGTCTTTAGGTAAAATGTGCAGGAATTTCTCCTGGTTACAACCCTAGGAGTGGAATTGCCAGGTAGTAAGGTATATGGCTGCTCAGCTATCCAATATAACACCAATGTACTTTCCCAAGTGTCACAATTATACCCCATCAGCAGTAGATAAACAGTCCCAATGATATAGCTATTCTCTCACATTCAGTATTGTCAGATTAGTTTTTCCTAACAATATGAGGTACATTTGTTTTTCATTGTGCTCTTGATTTGCATTTTCTCATACTTTTTAAAACAAAAATTTATTTATTTTTGGCTGTGTTGGGTCTTCGTTGCTGCATGCAGGCTTTCTCTAGTTGCGGCAAGCGGGGGCTACTCTTCGTTGTGGTGCGTGGGCTTCTCATTATGGTGGCTTCTCTTGTTGTGGAGCACGGGCTCTAGGCGCACAGGCTTCAGTAGTTGTGGCACGCGGGCTCAGTAGTTGTGGCTCTCAGGCTCTAGAGAGCAGGCTCAGTAGTTGTGGCGCACGGGCTTAGCTGCCCCACGGCATGTGGGATCTTCCCGGACCAGGGCTCGAACCCGTGTCCCCTGCATTGGCAGGCGGATTCTTAACCACTGCACCACCAGGGAAGTCCCTCTCATACATTTTTGAAATGCCCCTTTCTGTAACCTTATATAGGCAGGTGTGGATAGAGGAGGATGTCAGACTTAGAACCATGGGGATTAATGCCGCCTCCTGTGTAATTTGAGGGTTCCTATGAAAACCCCCCAAAGGACTTCCCTGCTGGTGCAGTGGTTAAGAATCCGCCTGCCAATGCAGGGGACATGGATTCGAGCCCTGGTCTGGGAGGATACCAGATGCTGCGGAGCAACTAAGCCGGTGCGCCACAGCTACTGAGCCTGCGCCCTAGAGCCTGTGAGCCACAAACAGTGAAGCCCATGCACCTAGAGCCCATTCTCCGCAGCAAGAGAAGCCACCGCAATGAGAAGCCCTCGCACAGCAACGAGGAGTAGCCCCCGCTCGCCACAACTAAAGACAGCCCGCGTGCAGCAATGAAGACCCAACTCAGTTAAAAATAAATAAATAAATAGATTTATTAAAAAAAAAACCAACCTAAAATCTCCCCTACTCATCTGTAATGCTATTTCATAGTTAGAGACTTTTTCCTCTGGAAATTTGAAGGCTTTTCTGGTTTCACGAACCTTTTGTAAAGTAACAATGCTACCCTTCATTGAACACTTATCTAGGAAGTAGAGAGTTAGATGTTTTTGAAACAATAGCACATCGTATTATATTCACTGCTCACAACTTTATGAAGTAGGTATCGCTATTTATACCTGACAACCAAGACAGGTGAGGCCCAGAGAAGTAACATGCCTAAGAACAGCAGGATTACATCCAAACACAAGCCTGTCTGACTCCAAAATAATGCTCCTAATCATTATTCAACATAGCCTCCCTGTGAAGGGCAGTGCCTACACCTTTATCCCTTAATCCAGTGGTTCTCAGCCCTGACTCCATATTAGAATCCCTTATGCAAAGCGAGCTATTTCACACGTTAAACACAGACATTGTACCTCAAGGTAGCATGCCTGAGGCTCTTGGAGATTTCAGAACACCGGTGTCTCATCTTCCAAAGGCCATGTGGTCACCTAAGAGATTGAGAAGAGCCCTCACACACCAGCATCTTCTCAAGGCATATAATTCCCAGAGGCTGCAGCTCTGTGGAAAAGGAATGTCCAATGGGCAGTGTTTAAGTTACATTTAAGTTTTGGATCTCCATCCCCTATTATATGTCAGATTTCCCTTTCTCCTTCTCTCTTCCCTCTCTGTCTCTTCCTTCTCCTCTTCTCTTCCTTGGCTTTCTCCTTCTCTCTCATGTTGCCCACTTCCATTATATTTAAACCTTCCTTCCTGCCTTCTATAAAAAAATCCAAAAATGTTTTCACATTGAAACTCCATAGGAAAATAAAAAATCTGAAGCTCTCAAATTCCTTTTTCCTGTTTATCTTTTTATGATTGAAAATTTCAAACATACAAAAAAAGAAAACGTGTAATAAGGACCACACATAGGCCTTCATAAGTCTATCAACCAGCTTCAGTACTTATCAACATTTCAGTATTCTAGTTTCATCTATCACTTTCCACACGCGCATTTTATTTCATTTACTTTTCTATTGAGTGTTTTAAAAAAATTCACAGGTGTCAAACCATTTCAGTTGTAAGTACTTTATTTTGTATCTGATATCTTTTTAAAAGTTTTAAAGTGTTATCCCTTAGGGTTTTTGATCTAGTTGTTGGAATGTAAGACAACACAAGCAAGAATTCAATGTTTTAGGAACACTTTCTCAAACATGGGATTTAACACCCTGCTAAGGACCCCAGAAAATGGGGCAAGTTAATTGCTGGATTGGTTATTAGAAGCCTGGAGAAAGTAGTAGCTCACGCTGAGTGAAACTGAAATGCTTGAGTTGCTGAGGCAGATTGTAGAGGAAGCAAAAAGGCTGAGGCAGTTATGCATGCTGGAGGAGATGTATTATGTGAGGTCAGGAGATCCACCAGAAGATTGCATTGCATAGGTGGACCCAGAGGACACTCCATTCATTAAGACCATCTGCCCAAGAGGGTCAGCCAGTGAGGGTGCTGCTTTGTTCTACTATCAGAAGAAGGCAAGAACAGAGGAGTACTTCTAGCAAAGGAGGGGAAACTTGATCCATGTGGAATATGCTCATGTGATGAATGTAGCCACATGACCATAAAATAATAAATGTATGTTATTTTAAGCCACCAAGTTTATGCTAATTTGTTATAGAGGCAGCACCCGGTGAAAACAAAGGCACAATTGAGACTTTCTTAGTGTTATTGGCCAATCCTGTGGTGCTAAGGGGATAGTTTCCAGTGACTGAGGACCCAGAAGCCACACTCCTGAGTTACTCTCAGTTCAGTTGCCCATAGCTCCACGAAAACATGTCTTATGGTCATTGATTCTGGTGCCCTTGCATTAACAGACAGAAGATACTGGGCTTGGACCCGGTCCTCCTTCTTTGTTCCTGCCCAGCCACTCTCTTTGGGAAGGGAGGCAAGCAGTAAAGTCCTCCAAAGACTAAAGCCATCGTTTCGACGGAAGAGCAGAAAGTCACAACAATCTGAAAAATGAGATCTCTGGTCTTGAGTAAAATGGGCATATTGATCGGGTGAAGAAGACAGCCGCCCACAAAGAGAAATTCAACCCCAGAGCTCTGCTGTTTCCCTCTGTCTACTCAGGCCCCATAATGAGAGTCTTGTGAGCAATCAGGGCTGTGATCGCTAATGCTCAGTGTGGAATTATCAGCTGCCATCAGCCCTTAAGTGCAGCCAGGCAAAGAGTACTAACTGATTCTTGTTTATAGTTAAATAGAATCCAGCTTTTTTTGTTGTTTGTTTTTTAAATCTGCTCTCACCTAGGTTTTTGGTTTTATAAGAGCATCCAACTCTCCTTTGGAGAGTGGGAGACCCTACTCAGTTTCTTAGGTGCCTATTATCTTTTAAACACTTATTCAAACAAACATTTTGGAGAGCACACCATAATTGAATGTTGCAGTTTTACAAAGCCATATTTTGGATAGAAAATGGGTACATGTTAAAATATGTCCTATGTTCCAGATCAGACCACAATGCTGTGTTCTGCTTACATGGTTGTCTCTTACTCTGAGGTGAAAAAGAAGCTCTGTTTTACTTCTGAATATCTCCCTTCCAGACTGAGATTGATGTGCAGAAATGGAATGAAGTGGTGTGTATCATGTGACAACAAAAAATTAGATATTGCTTTGGGTTTTTACTATGATTTTATAAGGTATGATGTCTCATACATGTAATGGTGGGAAGCCCATGGCTTCTCTCTTTTTAAATTTATTTTTAAACAGTTTCAAACTTACAGAAAATCTCAGGAATAACACTAAGAACTCGATACACATTTCACCAACCAGATTCACCAATTGTTAACATTTTGCCACTTTTATAATTCTTTAATATATATATGAGAGAATATATATATTCTATATTCATTTATATATTTCGCACCCCCGAACCATTTGAAAGTAAGATGTGGACATTATATCCTTTATTCTTATGTACTTCAATGTATATTTCCTGAGACAGAGACATTCTCTTACATAATTATTCTGGTTATCTACTGCTATATAACAAACCAGTTCCAACTTCGTGGTGTAAAACAACAGCTATTTTGTATTGCTTATGGATTCTGTGGGTCAGAAATTTGGAGTGAGAACAGTGGAGATGGCTTGCTTCTGCTTTATGCTGTCTGGAGCCTCAAGTGGGAAGACTCAAACCTCTGGAGATGTCTTAAACACTGGAATCTGGAACTACCTAGAACTTTCTTCATTCACATGTCTGGTGTCTGGACTGGTTATCTCAACATCTGGGTTAAGTTGTGACTGCTGACCAGGACCCCTACATGTGGCCTCTTTGTGTCTTGGTTTCCTCACTGGGTTTCCTTACTTGGGTTGCCTCAATGCTGTTGGGCGTCTGCTATGGCAGGTCAGGGCACTAAGAATGAGTGTTTCTGTGAACAATGTGAAAGCGTCAAGGCCTTTTTTGGACAGCCTCAGAGTCACATAACGTCACTTTTGCTCTACTTCCTTAATGAAAGTAGTCAGAAGTCTGCCAAAATTCAAGGGTAGGGAGATTAGAACCCACATCTTCTTTATTTATGTTTATTTATTAATTTTTTGGGTAAGATATGCAAAACATACACTTTACCATTTTAACTATTTTTAAGTGTATGGTTTAGTGGCATTAAATACATTCACATTTTTGTGCAACCGTCACCACCATCCATCTCCAGAAATTTTCCATCTTCCCAACTCAAACTATGTACCTGTAAAACAAATAACTCCTTATTCCTTCCTCTTCCCAGCCCTTGGCAACCACTATTTTACTTTCTGTCTCAATGAATTTGACAATTTGAAGAAACTCATATAAGCAGAATCATACAATGTTTGTTTTATTTCACTTAGCATAATGTCTTCAAGGTTAATCCATGTTGTAGCATAGAATCAGAATTTCTTTCCTTTTAAAAGCTGAATAATATTCCATTGTATGTAGTATATACTATAGTTTGTTCATCCACTCATCTGCTGATGGACAATTGTAGAATCCATATCTTATTGGAAGAGTGTCAAAGATTTGCAGCAATCTCTATAACCACTACAATAACCACAGTATAATTATAAAATCAATACATTTAGCACTGATACAGTACCATTGGCCCCTGAGTTCTTGAGTTAGACTGGCCAGGTTTGGAGTCTGTCTCTGCTTTTTATGAGGTATAGACTTTTGGCAAGTAGCTCTGGCCTCTGATCTTTAGTCTCCTCATCTCTAAATGAGGCCAATAATACCTATGTCTTAGGGTGGCTGTGAGGCCTAATAAAATACTTACGTGATGATTCTGGCACCCAGTAGTGGCTTAGTAAGCTTTAGGTCTCCCTTTCACCTCAGAGAATTAAACATGTCACTGAGTGCTCAATAGGCCTACAATTAATTACTGGTTGGTTGGGAAGCTTTAGATGCCACTTTGGTGTTCTAAGAAATAATGAAGAAATTTATTATACACTTAAATTGTTGCCTTATGAGTTCCCATTTCTGAAGGTTCATCTTCTTTTTGTTAGATGCAGTTTAAGTGTCATCAACCGAGAGAGAGCATTCTCCATTTTTTAAAAACAAGTTATAGTCATTTAAAAGAAAAATGTATTATCAATCTACCAACATCATGAAGGTACAAACCTAATTTCTGAATCAGGATACCTTTGGCTACAAGTAGCAGAACACCCAACTCAAAAATAGCTTAAGCTATAGAGAAATTGTATTATTTTATAACAGGGAGACCAGAAGCATGGATGCTCCGGAGTTGGGTAATTCAGTGGCTCAGTGATCTCACAAGGGTCCACAAAGGTTTCGGTCTAAGAGACCACAAAGGTCTCTATTGGAGCCTCTTCCATATGTTGGCCTAGACCACAGATGGAAACCTCCTCATGGTGGCAAGATGGCTGCAGTAGTTTCAAGCATCACATTCAGACATGGCAACATTCAGAAGAGACCATCTCTTCCTGTGAACTCTTGGAGAGTGAGAAACTCCTTCTAAGAAGCCCTCCAGAAGATGCTCCTCACCTCTCATTCGTCAGATTTGCATTACTTGCCCATGTCCAAACCACCTGTGGAAGGGAAATGGAACCCCATTAACTGACTTAAACCAACTGTGGTTAACTTCTTGGGTCTGGTGTTGGGACTGGTACCAGCCTCTCCTGAAATACTGGCCATTGGCCGGGAGCTGAAAAAATGTGGGAGGAGGGGCGATAAATACTACCTGCTACAGCAGCGGTCCCCAATCTTTTTGACACCAGGGACTGGTTTCATGGAAGATAATTTTTCCACGGGGTTGGGGGGCGGGGAATGGTTCAGGTGGTAACGTGAGTGATGGTTCAGGCAGTAACGCGAGCAATGGGGAGCCATGGGGGGCGGCAGATGAAGCTTCGCTCCCTTGCCCATTGCTCACCTCCTGCTGTGCGGCCCGGTTCCTAGCAGGCTGCAGACCGGTTGGGGACCCCTGTGCTACAGTATACTAGTTAGATTTTGTTATATCCAAGCATTAGAAATTAGAATGAAAAATCCATTTTTGTATATCTGCATCATTAGCAAATGCCTGAAGTTCTTTAGAATGTAGTTTTGATAAGCAATTGGCATGAAACATAATAGTAATGATTTGGTAATCAAGAAATATGAAATAGATTTAATTAACTTTGAAATGCTTTTTAAAATAATAAGTGTTTCTAAGAGTCTAAAAAATCTCTCAAGTATAATAAGGAGTTTGTTGAAAGTGTGTTCACCATTTTTTGCATTTATGTTTCTTTATAGTCCTAGCAGGTAAACTCTCTATGTAAGAATTTATTTGCTTGTAACTTAAATTTTCCACTAATCAATTTCTCTATAAAATGATGGATGCAATTAAGATTGTATTTAAGAACTAAGTATAATCACTCCCTTTTCCTAATTTTAATTTGTTCTCTATTTTTGTCCCAATCATACTAGTGATTATAGGTCATGTTCACAGCAGTACAATTCCTATTTACTCAGTAGTGCCCATAGGAAACCGAGTGTCCTGGGATACAATTTGTGCAAGTGAAAGAGATCAGCTTCCAAGGTCATCATGTCATCTGTTACAGTTAATATCAGACAAATAGGCTAGGTAACAATGTAACAAATATACACCCCCCCCCCCCCAATATCAGAAACGTTTATATTTTGCTCATGCCATATACCCATAGAAGTTCAATGGAGTATAGAGAACTCTGCTCATGTTACTGACTCAGGGACTCAGGTTGATGGGGAAGCCAGCATTTCAAATGTGCCACAGGGAAAAGGGGGCTTGGGGGAACCTTCACGCCAGCAATTACACGTTTTGTCCAGAAGCTACACGTGTACTTCTAGTCATTTTATTGGTCAGAAGCAATTACATGACACCCTAACCCATGGGGGCCAAGAAGTATGTTCCTGCCAAGTCCCTGGGAGACGGAGAGCCAGCAACACGGGTGGGCAGTATTTTTGACAACTGCAACAATGTACCAGTGTGTATCACTGTCTTTTAAGGGAAGGGGAGACATGCCCTAAGGAGCAATTAGTCCTCAGTGGTTATAACCAAAATGGAAATGCTTCAGTTAGGGTGGTGCTCTATACCCTGGTGTGACTACAAACACAGCTTCAGCAAGGACAAAAAAATCTCATCTCATGACTTGAACTGTGGTATGGCTTTTCCCTCATGTTAAGGGTCATATTTTAGGTAAAAATGTAGCCTTTTTCAAATCTATTGTGTCACTGCATACTGGCAGGGTGGTATCAAGCAAGTAATCCTTGGAGTGTATTTCCAGCTGCCCAGTCTAATTTCCTCTTCACTTTCTAATCATGGGTCTTCTGTCCACATTGCTTGATATCAGAGATTGTTAGGTTTTTGATTGTAAGTGTTGGGCCATCTCCATTTATTTGGTATAAAGGGTGATTCATTCTAAAGAGAACTTAAAACCTTTATTGCTGATTTTGATCATTGTGGTCATGCCTGTGCAAGCACAGTGAACAAGTCCATTTAATCAACTTAGTCTGAAAACTTTGTCTGAATATTTAGTCTGACTACTCCAGCCATTTCTCGCCCCTGAACAATCTAAGTCAGTCCATGGACTCTTTAATTAATCATGCTTCAATGGCAAGAATGGCAATAGAGGAAGTGTCTCATGTGACAGGAAATAAAGGGAGAAGTCCAGCCACTCTTCTCCATTGGTGTTAAATAATAATAGTAATAATTATAATAGTACTTGAATAGTTGAATGCACATTTCATTCTAGGCTCTTTAGTAGTTGCTGTGTGTATGTATGTGTGTGCGTATATATATATATACAAATATATAGTACACTCTAGCCAATCGTCAGCACAAATAGAGTGAGTTGGCTGGTATCGTCCGGTTTTCGTATGAGGAAACAGTCTCAGATGTTTGTCCAAGTTCAAACAGCTACTCAGTGTCTCCAACTGTAATAAAACTTTGAGAATTTAGGCTTGATTTTATTTTATTAACTGTCCAGTTTTCTTTTAATTCCCTAAAGATGTTATTTGTACCTGTAATTTTAAAATAGCTTTCTATTTTGTATAATACTGATTTAATTATATCTTTAAAATCTTCCCAGTGTACTGTAAGTACGTCCAAAATCTTTGCACAATTATAGGTCTAACCCTGTGACTTAGCAGGTATTCAGACAATGCTTTGAATGAATGAATGCATCCGTGTGAGGTTCACATGTCTGGCTGAAATCTACTACCTGCTTTACGCACGCAAATCCAGACCAGTTGAGCTGGCTTGAACTCCAAGGCCTATTCGCTATCAGTTTTCTAAACAAGCAGAATTAGCTATGTGTTTTTTCTACCTAAGTAGAAGAGAAGATTTAAGAATGATTTTCATGACTGATTATATTAAAAAATGCATGCTGAATAATATATTTAACAACAAACATCAACAAATAATAACAAATGTGTGAGCGTGAGAACAAATCAAAATGAAAATAACTTATTAAAGTATAAATTCTGTACTGTATTTTCTAAAGTTTTTGCAATAAGCTTGTGCTACCTTCATGACTGGAATAAAAACAAAAAAGATTTTTAAAAAAATGCATGCTGATTGTAGAAAATCTAGCAAATGCAGAAAAACATAAATAAGAAAATAAAAATAACTCCAAATTCCAGAGATTTGTTCTCCCAATCATTGTTTTTAAAGGCATGGGTATACACACAATTTACACAACTCTCAGCATACATAGTATTGCAGCCTAGTTTTTCACTTTATTATGTCCTTTAAAATCTTTTTTAAAAGATGCTTGTCAGTGGTCTCATACTATTCCATCATATAAAGGGGGCATAATTTATTATTGGACGTTTAGGCTCTGTCATTTTTTGCTATTATAAATAATGTTGTGATGAACATCTTTCTATATAAATCTTTGTGAGCATGATTTTCAATGTACCGTCCGTCCTTTGGAGTCCCTTGATTGGTGACACGTACCTCTGCTAACTGATATTTGACACATGGGGCTGAAGCTGTGTCGCTAGAACTTGTTAAGAAGACAAATAGTGTAGCAGTGGCCTGTCTCATGCTCATAAAATAAAATGGATACAACTATAATTTTGCAGGCCATTTATTTGGTTAAAAACTGGATGCCTCATTGATTCCACACACAATATATCCCAAAAGAATGAAGGTGACCTTGGAGACAGCCAGCCGTTCAGAATCCAATTAATCAAGCCTCAGGATATTTGGTTCCCAACACCAACCACAGCCATCATGATCTGTCAGATTCTTGTTACTCAGAATTTAGGAAGGGATGTAGGTTCGGTTTAGCTTGTGGGTGCTCTTCTGGAAACAACAGAAGATCTCAGTCTTTAACTCTAAGGAATGTTGGTTGTGGGAGTGGCAGGCTTTTGTAGAAAGAGTCTAAAATTTAGTGAGCTCTACTGAAGACCACCAAAAAGAGGAAATCTTCATTTAAACTTGAATGTCACCTCACCAGAGGACTGGAAAAAAGCACAGTCTTAGAACTCTGTGCTTCTAGGACATCTGAGATATATAGCGCGTCTATTTATAAAGTTCTTTAAACTGGGGTCTCATTTATTTTGTCAATATCTTGCAGAATCAACAAAAATTAAAATCCATATTAAAAAGAAGGACCTGAATTGGTTTCCAGTTATTTAAGCTACAGGCACCAAAGCTTAGCATTCATCTCTAATAGCCTAAGAGGATGAAGGTTTTACCTTTGATCTAGAATTTGTTTAATCTTCTAGGACAGTGCAGGAGATTCTAGGTCCAAATTCCAGGTATTTAATTTGTTTCAGTTTTGATCTCTGCTTCATGATGACAATTTTATCACTAGCTCTTAACACTTATTGTACTAAATTGCTATATTAATATTAATGTCATATAGCTGATTCACTTTGTTATACAGCAAAAACTAACACAAGGTTGTAAAGCAATTATACTCCAATAAAGATGTTAAAAAAATATTAATGTCAAAGTGTGAAAAATTCAACTGGTAAATGGTATGCAAATTAGCCTAATGCAAACTTAAATGGATTCCTGCACTCAAAAAATCCTTTGAAACAAAGGTAACTAAAGTGGTAAAAAAGACCAACCAATGACCATTAAAAGGGAAGATTGCTACAAGTTAAAGAATAAAATACTTTAAAGCAAACAAGCAAGCTTGACTGATTTTAATCAAACAATATGAATGCAATAGCTGGTATAAACCTTTGATTATATTATGGGGTGTAAACAGGAAACATTTTTTTCCCAATCACAGTGCTGTGGGTTGAATTGTGTCTGCAGTAAAAGATAAGTTGAAGTCCAAACCCCTGGTACCTGCGATTGTAAACCTATTTAGAAATAGGGTCTTTGCAGATGTAATCCAGTTATGATGAGGTCATTAGAGTGGACCCTAATCCAACAAGGCTGCTCTCCTCATAAGATAATGCACATTTGGGCAGACAGACATGCACAGAAGGAAGGCAATGAAGGTGGCCATGAGGTGATGGAGGCAAAGACTGGAGTGATGCATCTACAAACCAAGGAATGGCAAGGATTTCTGGCAAACACCAAAAGCCAGAGGAGGCGGGGAAGAATCCTCTCCTAGAATCTTCAGAAGGAACGTGGCCTGGTGGACAGATTGATTTCAGATTTCTGGCCTCCAGAACTGTGAGACAATATGTTTCTGTTATTTTAAGCCACCCAGGTTGTGGTACTTTGTTATGGTAGCCCCAGCAAGCTAATAATAGTCATGGTTTTCTCTAGGTTCTGCCAAATCCCTGTCTTCTCTTGCCTCAATTAAGTCTGAGACAGATCACATGGATTTCTGGTCAGTCACTATTTTCAAAAGTCATTCCAGTTTAAGTCTCTAATCTTATATCCAGTTTACATCTCATCTCTTTCCCCACCTCCAGTGTCAGCCAGGCTTCTGGGTCAGAGGACTTGGGGTAGGGGAGGGATGCGGATTGTTCTCGCAAATTTCCTACCCCTCATAGAAGTGATGGAGAGGCATGCCTCATTCTAGGACACCTTGTCCCCTGCATCTGCTGGGTCTGGTGTTGGAAGGAAGTGGACTCAGAGAGATGGCAGGAGTCAGTGATGGGGTGTCCCCTTTGGCCTTGTTCTCAATAAATCTGGTTCTATGTTATTGGTGGCCCCTGTGTTTCCTTGGGGTGGTGTTTGCTTTTCTCCTACCAACACTGTCCCCCAGAACTTCCTGTGAGAGAGGCAGCTAAGTCTCCATTTGGTGCTTTCCATAGGTTCGTGTCCAAGATGCAAGGTGGCCTCAGAGCACCTGCTTTTCCTCTTCTCTCTGCTCCTTCCTAGGGAGCCATGGGAACCACCAAATTTCTCCATTCTTTCCTTACACCCTGGGACTGAGATGGAGAAAGGGCTGCACCCATCTTTTTCCCAGTCATGCCACAGCACTCCCTTGTCACTATGGAAACGGTGCAGACCACTCTGTCAGCATCCTGCCTTCAGCACGCCCTAGGCAGGAAGTGGTCTTGTGCTCCTGTAAGAGAGAACTCTCCCGGTGTGAATCCATGCCTCCCAGAAACTCCTCCAGCAACCTGCTCACCAGTGGCAGCTCTAAGATTCCACAGCCTCCAGCCATCGAGGGCAGCACTGTATATCCTGGATGTAGGTGCCCTAACAAATGATTCTTTCAAGGCTTTGGTTGCCTGGCTTCAGTGGATACTTACAGCATCCTCCTCCTCCTCACCAAGGAGAAGAAAAGGACTTGAGGGAGATAACAGGACTCTTTCTATGAACACTGCCTTCCTGTGCCTGTAGATCCCTATGGCTCCCCTCCCACCCCTAGTTCTGCTGTACAGCCCAGAAAGGTGTGGAGCTGCTGTGAGAGTCGTCAGTTCTGAGCAAAGTGTCTTGACTCAGTTGGTGGTGGTTCTCCTTTGAATGTGGGAATATTTAATGCCTAAACTTTGCCCTCACTTTGGCATCTTGGGAGTGCTGAGGGCGCGAAGCTTACAAGAGTGGCCTGCACCATATTTGTAGTGAGAAGGGTGTAGGGTGGCATGACTGGGGAAATGATGCGTCACTGACTCCTGGGCAAAGATCAATTCCCACTCAGTTGCCGTCATACCAGGAAAATGTGTTCTCTCTTTCTTGGTTTTTCCTTTCCTCATACTTAGCCTTTGATATTCCAAGATGTTTTATATTTTTGCCAAGCTCTTATGATTAATGAGATGGAGGAGTGAGATTTAATGTATAAGGCCTAAAGAGGGTGC
The DNA here is from genome assembly GCF_009873245.2 of Balaenoptera musculus. Taxonomy (NCBI): domain Eukaryota; kingdom Metazoa; phylum Chordata; class Mammalia; order Artiodactyla; family Balaenopteridae; genus Balaenoptera; species Balaenoptera musculus. The sequence goes on from NC_045787.1 coordinate 32,946,261, forward strand.
TGCCAGATGGCTGTGACTCATAGACCCCTTCCATTAGGTGGGCATCCCAGTGAGTTTTAGAGGAAGGGAATCTGCTTCCACTCACCTGCTTGGAGATTGGCTGGCTAAAGTTTTGAGATCATTATTTTAGTAGTTGTATTAGCCGTTTGATGACTCCATTTCTAGGCTAAGGGGTCTCAAAATGCGACACCCCTGATCATCATGAGCAGTCCCACATGGAAAGTTGTTAGAAATACAGATTCTCAGGCCCCACCCCAGAACTATTGAACCAGAAACTGGGGGTAGGTCGCAGGCATCTGTATTAACAAGTACTCCAAGTGATTCCAATGCGCACTCATGTTTGAGAACTGCTGTTCCAAAGATGTTTCTCTTCCCCAATTCAAAATGATACTCTAAGAAGTGGGTGTCTACATGGTATGGCCTAATATGAAAGATATGCCTTACCTTAAAAATTATTCCTTTGAAATTCTCTTATGATTTTCCATCCATCACACACTTTAGCTTAAAAGCTTTCTAATGCACTTTAGCTGAGGCAAAGAGAGTCTCCTAAGGAGAAAACCCCAGAAGTTTATTAACTACTTTAAACAAGGCAACTTCCACTTGAGTCCAATCATCCTTACTGTGATGCTTATTAACTATAGAATATCTCCTTGTGTAAGACGAGGATTAAGGATGGGACTCACCTTTCGCTGCATTATCTTCTCCATAGCAATTATCACCATCAAACGTACTATATATTTTATATGCTTATTTTATGTTCTGTATGTCTTCCTCCACATGAATGTGAGCTTTCTGAAGGCAAGGGCTTTTGTATGTTTTAGTCACTGCTGATTCCCCAGCACCTTAAACAGTACTGGGAACATTGTAGACATTCACAATTATTTGTTGAGTGAATGCATGAAGGTTGGGTTTCAAGAATGTGTTATACAAGTTGTTGTAGATTTCTATGCTTATTGATTCATTGAAGAAAATTACAGTTTTTGTTCTGATTTCTACTTGTCAGGATGCTTAATACCACAGGCTTCATAAGGTCCTCAGAAGTCCCATCATTTTAGTGCAACATGAACAGAAGAATTTATTAGATTGATGTGGAAGTTATTACCTAGGGGTATGCTACAGAGCATCATGGATGGGAACTGGACAGGGGAGAAGACACGGGAGGCAGGGAGAACAATAATGTGAAACGAACACAAAAGGATTTATGTTGGTAACTCCTGGATATGACAGTCTGCTGTTGGTTCAAGAGTGTCCTTTTGTAGGGATTATTTTGGGGCAGTAAATCTTTTTGTCAGTAACTGTGTTAGGTCTAACACCTCCCAGGATGCAGTATTTCCACTTTCCTGTTGGCACACCTGACAGCTCCTACTTCACAGATGTTCACTGTTCTCCCGCTCATTGATGATCCCATTTTGACGCAGAAGAGCTGGTTTCCACTCTTGAAACACTGGGAGGGCAATAGGCAGACACACTTGGAGGTGGCAGCTGCAATGAGAGAGACAGTGTGACTCACCATAGTGCTTTAGGGTTTGATTTTACCTAACTTGTCCCCAGAGCAGTGAGCACTTTGGTGGCAATGAGTGAGAATGCTGGAACAAAGGCAATGACCCAACTGTGGCTGAATGGAGTGATCTGGGAATAAGAGAGGAGAGGGCACTGGTAAGTCAGTAAGATGCAAGAGCTGGGCTACCTCTGACACCTCCCTTTCACTCACTGCCCACATCCAATCAATCCATTTCCACAATGTCTTCAGTCTGTCCTTCATGTTCTTTTCTCATTGGCACCACCTGGGAACACTTATATAAGGTATCATTTATTGAGCCTGCACCATGAAACCACACACTATGCCAAGTGCTTTGTGTGCTTTATTTCATTTAATTCTCACAATAAACATAAGAACTATATGGCATTATACTAATTCTACAGATGAAGAAACTCGGCTCAGAGAGGTTAAGTGATTTGCCCATGATCCCACAATTAGTAAGTGGTAGAGGCATATTTTAAATCATGAATGACTCGCAAGCCTGAACTCTTTTAACATAACTCTGTGTCACATTTTTAATTTCTTTCTAGAATATTCCTGGGTTATGACTAGGAATCTGGATTTTTAATAAGCAGTTAAATTGGGTGATACTTTTATAAGGCCTGGTTTCAAAACCACCCTAACACTTCATAATTCATATAAATCTTGTGTTCATGAAAGAGTTTTAAAATGATCATTTAGGGGTAAACTTACCAAAGCCAAGCATATTAAATCAGTTTTAAGTAAATGGATATAGGCTCATTTATATACACTCATGTTTTAGTCAAAGTTCAAGGTCCTCCACAGATGGTCTCAACATCCCTTCGCAACATTATCTTTTCTGCTTTCTCCATCCCAGGTAGAGTGACTCCCTCTCTCTTTCCCAAGCAAGACCCTGAAGGTGTTCCAGGTTTTGTCCTTTGCCCACACTAGCCCCTTCTTTTGCCGGATTGATGTGCTTATTCCAGTTCCCCACATGTCCGATGTCTACAAGCCTCACCTCTTTCATGAAGCATTTTATAGCCACGTACCCCCACTGATGTTTCCTTTAAATAAACTTTAATGGTGTAAATTTGTCAGCACTACCTCTGATGTTTTTATATTTTCTTGTTAGTTAGCTTTCCATATGTCTTTCTCCCAAGACAGTTATAAGTGCTTTGTTAGAGAGCAGTAACTATGGTTCCTCCATCTGTTTATCCCATTCAGTTGTTAACAAGATGCTCAATTAATTCTGCTTCATCAATTGATTTCAATTCTGAATTTGAGGGTGCAGGTATAAGTATTCAAAAAGAAATGTATTTGGTGGATCTGTGATAATTTATGTGGCCAAAAGATCTGAGTCAGCCTGAGAATCAGGCTGTAGTCTCTTTGAGGCAGGTATCAGTTCTTTCCCATGTGTCTCAACTGATGGGAGAAAATAGGGAAAGGAATGGGGAGATGATCATTAAGCGTATAAGCTTCCTGTCCTCAGTAGGAAATAGTTCATGAAAAGGCGTGAATTTCCCTTTTATGCCTTTGCCAACCAGCTAGAGAAATTCTAGTTGGGGAGAGTCTTGTTTGTTGTTGGAAACTATAGGGTTTGGTGAAGGACAGGAGACTTCTACCTCTAGAGAGGAGGTCAGTTCCCCAGGCTTGTGGAAAGGCCATGGTCACCACTCTTGTAGTATGGTTATAGCTTAAATACTCTTAGCAAGATGATTTTCAGATTATTAGCATGAAAAGGCCCTTCCTGCCACCTCCACTAATTCATGTTTCCATCCTTATGAAACCCTTCCTGGCCAGAAGGTATTTATCTCTCTTACCGCTCTTGTCACATACTGTCTTGTATTAAAGTTATTCATGTAATTATTTGGAAAAACTGTGAAAATTAACTCCCCAAACTGAACAATTTGAGGGTACAAAGCTCCTTTATCATCACACCTCTCACCTTATGGTGTACAGTGACTTTGGCATATTGGATACTAAATGGATGTTTATTGAATACATTTTCCCCTCCTGTTGGTTGATGCTGGATATTTTTGAAATTTAGATAAAACATTTCATAGCTATAAAAATAGGCTCCTTGGGAAGGCTTCTGTGTTCTAAGTTTTGCAAAGTGAACTTCATGTTACTTTGAAGTTCCATTTTAAACTTTTTCTCATTTCATTTTTGATGGAGAAGGAAAAGAGCAACAAAGTACACAATGTAATCAAGAACACAATTTAATCAAGGTAACATTCAATTCAACTCAAGATTAGTAATATCCCAACTTGCCATGAGTGGGTTGGGTATAAAATACATTTTCAGGTTCCTCTCTTTATAAATGCTGTGGTTTGTACCTTGACGCTGTTCTGTAGTGCTACAGGAACAGAAATCTCTGTGACACTGACTTTTGCTCACCAACTAAGAAGGCTGGCACAGGCAGACCATATCTTTAGGGGGAAAAAGGCTTTCAGTTTTCTAACTGTGTGTAGGATCAAAGGATATTTTAAATGACTTAAATCTCTTATTAAGAAACGTTCATGTTTTAGTAGGACTGCCCCAAGACATTCTGCTAACTTGACCAGTATTGGTAAGTATTCAAACTTTTTATGTTCTTTTTTTTTTTCAAGGTAACAGTAGTGTTTTTTGTTTTTTTAAAAATTGCACACATGTCTATAAACCTAATAAATAGGTTTTTCTATTTTTTTTATACAGGAGGTTCTAATTAGTCATCAATTTTATACATATCAGTGTATACATGTCAACCCCAATAGCCCAGTTCATCACACCACCCCCTCCCCCCCCCACCGCTTTCCCCCCTTGGTGTCCATACGTTTGTTCTCTACATCTATGTCTCAATTTCCGCCCTGCAAACCAGTTCATCTGTACCATATTTCTAGGTTCCACATATATGCGTTATTATATGATATTTGTTTTTCTCTTTCTGACTTACTTCACTCTGTATGACAGTCTCTAGATCCATCCACGTCTCAACAAATGACCCAATTTCGTTCCTTTTTATGGCTGAGTAATATTCCACTGTATATATGTACCACTTCTTCTTTATCCATTTGTCTATCGATGGGCATTTAGGTTGCTTCCATGACCTGGCTATTGTAAATAGTGCCGCAATGAATATTGGGGTGCATGTGTCTTTTTGAATTGTGGTTTTCTCTGGGTATATGCCCAGGAGTGGGATTGCTGAATCATATGGTAATTCTATTTTTAGTTTTTCAAGGAACCTCCATACTGTTCTCCATAATAGCTGTATCAATTTACATTCCCACCAACAGTGCAAGAGGGTTCCCTTTTCTCCACACCCTTTCCAGCATTTGTTGTTTGTAGATTTTCTGATGAAGCCCATTCTAACTGGTGTGAGGTGATACCTCACTGTAGTTTTGATTTGCATTTCTCTAATAATTATTGATGTTGAGCAGCTTTTCATGTGCTTCTTGGCCATCTGTATGTCTTCTTTGGAGAAATGTCTATTTAGATCTTCTGCCCATTTTTGGATTGGGTTGTCCGTTTTTTTAATATTGAGCTGCATGAGCTATTTATATATTTTGGAGATTAATCCTTTGTCCATTGATTCGTCTACAAATATTTTCTCCTATTCTGAGGGTTGTCTTTTTCTTGTTTATGGTTTCCTTCGCTGTGCAAAAGCTTTGAAGTTTCATTAGGTCCCATTTGTTTATTTTTGTTTTTCTTTCCATTACTCTAGGAGGTGGATCAAAAAAGATCTTGCTGTGATTTATGTCAAAGAGTGTTCTTCCTATGTTTTCCTCTAAGAGTTTTATACTGTCTGGTCTTACATTTAGGTCTTTAATCCATTTTGAGTTTATTTTTGTGTATGGTGTTAGGGAGTGTTCTAATTTCATTCTTTTACACGCAGCAGTCCAGTTTTCCCAGCACCACTTATTGAAGAGACTGTCTTTTCTCCATTGTATATCCTTGCCTCCTTTGTCATAGATTAGTTGACCATAGGTTCGTGGGTTTACCTCTGGGCTTTCTATCTTTTTCCATTGATCTATGTTTCTGTTTTTGTGCCAGTACCATATTGTCTTGATTACTGTAGCTTTGTAGTATAGTCTGAAGTCAGGGAGTCTGATTCCCCCAGCTCCGTTTTTTTCCCTCAAGACTGCTTTGGCTATTCGGGCTCTTTTGTGTCTCCATACAAAGGTTAAGATTTTTTTTTCTAGTTCTGTAAAAAATGCCATTGGTAATTTGATAGGGATTGCATTGAATCTGTAGATTGCTTTGGATAGTATAGGCATTTTCACAATATTGATTCTTCCAATCCAAGAACATGGTATATCTCTCCATCTGTTTGTATCATCCTTAATTTCTTTCATCAGTGTCTTATAGTTTTCTGCATACAGGTGTTTTGTCTCCCTAGGTAGGTTTATTCCTAGGTGTTTTATTCTTTTTGTTGCAATGGTAAATGGGACTGTTTCCTTAAATTCTCTTTCAGATTTTTCATCATTAGTGTATAGGAATGCAAGAGATTTCTGTGCATTAATTTTGTATCCTTCAACATTACCAAATTCATTGATTAGCTCTAGTAGTTTTCTGGTGGCATCCTTAGCATTCTCTATGTATAGTATCATGTCATCTGCAAACAGTGACAGTTTTACTTGTTCTTTTCCAATTTGTATTCCTTTTATATCTTTTTCTTCTCTGACTGCCAAGGCTAGGACTTCCAAACCTATGTTGAATAATAGTGGTGAGAGTGGACAACCTTGTCTTGTTCCTGATCTTAGAGGAAATGTTTTCAGTTTTTCACCATTGAGAATGATGTTTGCTGAGGGTTTGTCGTATATGGCCTTTATTATGTTGAGGTAGGTTTCCTCTATGCCCACTTTCTGGAGAGTTTTTATCATAAATTGGTGTTGAATTTTGTCGTTAGCTTTTTCTACATCTATTGAGATGATCATGTGGTTTTTATTCTTCAATTTGTTACTATGGTGTATCACATTGATTGATTTGCATATATTGAAGAATCCTTGCATCTCTCAGATAAATCCCACTTGATCATGGTGTATGATACTTTTAATGTGTTGTTGGATTCTGTTTGCTAGTATTTTGTTGAGGATTTTTGCATCTATATTCATCAGTGATATTGGTCTGTAATTTTCTTTTTTTGTAGTATCTTTGTCTGGTTTTGGTATCAGGGTGATGGTGGCTCATAGAATGAGTTTGGGAGTGTTCCTTCTTCTGCAATTTTTTGGAAGAGTTTGAGAAAGATGGGTGTTAGCTCTTCTCTTAATGTTTGATAGAATCCACCTGTGAAGTCATCTGGTCCTGGACTTTTGTTTGTTGGAAGATTTTTAACCACAGTTTCAATTTCATTACTGTGATTGGTCTGGTCATATTTTCTATTTCTTCCTGGTTCAATCTTGGAAGGTTATACCTTTCTAAGAATTTGTCCATTTCTTCCAGATTGTCCATTTTATTGGCATAGAGTTGCTTGTAGTAGTCTCTTAGGATGCTTTGTATTTCTGCTGTGTCTGTTGTAACTTCTCCTTTTTCGTTTCTAATTTTATTGATTTCAGTCCTCTCCCTCTTCTTCTTAATGAGTCTGGCTAGTGGTTTATCAATTTTGTTTATCTTCTCAAAGAACCAGCTTTTAGTTTTATTGATCTTTGCTATTGTTTCTTTTGTTTCTATTTCATTTATTTCTGCTCTGATCTTTATGATTTCTTTCCTTCTGCTAACTTTGGGTTATGTTTGTTCTTCTTTCTCTAGTTCCTTTAGGTGTAAGGTTAGATTATTTATTTGAGATTTCTCTAGTTTCTTGAGGCAGGCTTGTATAGCTATAAACTTCCCTCTTAGAACTGTTTTTGCTGCATCCCATAGGTTTTGGATCATTGTGTTCTCATTGTCATTTGTCTCTAGGTATTTTTTGATTTCCTCTTTGATTTCTTCAGTGATCTCTTGGTTATTTAGTAACGTATTGTTCAGCCTCCGTGTGTTTGTGTTTTTTACGTTTTTTTCCCTGTAATTGATTTCTAATATCATAGCGTTGTGGTCAGAAAAGATGCTTGATATGATTTTAATTTTCTTAAATTTACTGAGGCTTGATTTGTGACCGAAGATGTGATCTATCCTGGAGAATGTTCCATGCGCACTTGAGAAGAAAGTGTAATCTGCTGTTTTTGGATGGAATGTCCTATAAATATCAATTAAATCTATCTGGTCTATTGTGTCATTTAAAGCTTGTGTTTCCTTATTTATTTTCATTTAGGATGATCTGTCCATTGGTGTAAGTGAGGTGTTAAAGTCCCCCACAATTATTGTGTTACTGTCGATTTCCTCTTTTACAGCTGTTAGCAGTTGCCTTATGTACTGAGGTGCTCCTGTGTTGGGTGCATATATATTTATAATTGTTATATCTTCTTCTTGAATTGACCCCTTGATCATTATGTAGTGTCCTTTCTTGTCTCTTGTAACATTCTTTATTTTAAATTCTATTTTATCTGATAGGAGTATTGCTACTCCAGCTTTCTTTTGATTTCCATTTTCATGGAATATCTTTTTCCATCCCCTCACTTTCACTCTGTATGTGTCCTTAGGTCTGAAGTGGGTCTCTTGTAGAGAGCATATATATGGGTCTTGTGTTTGTATCCATTCAGCGAGCCTGTGTCTTTTGGTTGGAGCGTTTAATCCATTCACATTTAAGGTAAATATCGATATGTATGTTCCTATGACCATTTTCTTAATTGTTTTGGGTTTGTGTTTGTAGGTCTGTTCTTCTCTTGTGTTTCCCACTTAGAGAAGTTCCTTTAGCGTTTGTTGTAGAACTAGTTTGGTGGTGCTGAATTCTCTTAGCTTTTGCTTGTCTGTAAAGCTTTTGATTTCTCAATCAAATCTGAATGAGATCCTTGCCAGGTAGAGTAATGTTGGTTGTAGGTTCTTCCCTTTCATCACTTTCAGTATATCATGCCAGTCCCTTCTGGCTTGTAGAGTTTCTGCTGAGAAATCAGCTGTTAACCTTATGGGAGTTTCCTTGTATGTTATTTGTCGTTTTTCCCTTGCTGCTTTCAATAATTTTTCTTTGTCTTTAATTTTTGTCAATTTGATTACTATGTGTCTCAGTGTGTTTCTCCTTGGGTTTATCCTGTATGGGACTCTCTGTGCTTCATGGACTTGGGTGGCTAGTTCCTTTCCCAAGTTAGGGAAGTTTTCAACTATTATCTCTTCAAATATTTTCTCTGGTCCTTTCTCTTTCTCTTCTCCTTCTGGGACCCATATAATGCGAATGTTGTTGTGTTTAATGTTGTCCCAGAAGTCTCTTAGGCTGTCTTCATTTCTTTTCATTCTTTTTTCTTTATTTTGTTCTGCAACAGTGAATTCCACCATTCTGTCTTCCAGGTCATTTATCCGTTCTTCTGCCTCAGTTATTCTGTTATTGATTCCTTCTAGTGTAGTTTTCATTTCAGTTATTGTATTGTTCATCTGTTTTTGTTTGTTCTTTAATTCTTCTAGGTCTTTGTTAAACATTTCTTGCATCTTCTCGATCTTTGCCTCCATTCTTTTTTCCGAGGTCCTGGATCATCTTCACTATCATTATTCTGAATTCTTTTTCTGGAAGGTTGCCTATCTCCACTTCATTTAGTTGTTTTTCTGGGGTTTTATCTTGTTCCTTCTTCTGGTACATAGCCCTCTGCCTTTTCATCTTGTCTATCTTTCTGCGAATGTGGTTTTTGTTCCACAGGCTGCAAGATTCTTGTTCTTCTTGCTTCTGCTGTCTGCCCTCTGGTGGATGAGGCTATCTAAGAGGCTTGTGCAGGTTTCCTGATGGGAGGGACTGGTGGTGGGTAGAGCTGAGTGTTGCTCTCTTTATGTTCTTTTTTTTTTTTTTAAATAAATTTATTTATTTATTTATTTATTTATGGCTGTGTTGGGTCTTCATTTCTGTGTGAGGGCTTTCTCCATTTGTGGCGAGCGGGGCCCACTCCTCATCGCGGTGCGCGGGCCTCTCACTATTGCGGCCTCTCTTGTTGTGGAGCACAGGCTCCAGACGCGCAGGCTCAGTAGTTGTGGCTCACGGGCCTAGTCGCTCCGCGGCATGTGGGATCTTCCCAGACCAGGGCTCGAACCGTGTCCCCTGCATTGGCAAGCAGACTCTCAACCACTGTGCCACCAGGGAAGCCCTCTTTATTAAAGGCAAACAGATTTCTAGGAATTGTGGTATTTAGATATACGTACAGCAAAGGGCTAATAGTAAAGATAGATTTTGACTAAATCATAAGCCACATATTGTTAGACAGGTTTGGAAAGAATAATTTGTGGGGAAAGGAAAGGAAAAAAATAAAGAAACTCTTTGCAATAGAAGAGTTCCATGAAGTTCTTTCTCCATGATAAGTAAGGAAAACAGATGCTAACACTAAACACATCCCCAAATACCTGCGCTACCTATTGTGGTACAGACAGGAACCATTTATCCTCCCTGCTGTCCAAATCCCTTTTATTTTCTGTATATATTTTTGACAATAATGTTTGTACATTATAATTTTTAGAGAAAAAGTTATATTTTAATTACATTATTTAAATAAATACGTAGTTGCATAGTATTTTCAACTCTTGTCTACTGCAAATTATTTTCTCTGAGAGAGATGTCAGTTGGGTAATGGTGTTGGTCAGGCAGCAAAAAAATGAATAGTAATGTTTACCTACATGATGATTTAAAAATGATTAGAGTTGGGCACTGTACGTATCCGGCCCTAGTTTGCAGTCTCTTATGTGAAATTGCATTGTTTCGATACGGCATGAAGGTCAGAAGCCCCAGACACTGATCTGCTGATTTGCCACCATCAGATGGCCTGCTGACTGTTCCACCCATGGTGACCCTCTGTCATGGATTCAATCCCACCACCTGTCAAGGGAGCTGGGTCTTGATAATCAGTTTTAAGTGGATCAGGAAGAACCTGGATGTGGGTTATAAGGTCTCTCCCCTTTTCAAGGACTGAGTTGAAGAATATTGGGTTGAAAAGTTAAAGAGAAGCTAAGGGTAATAATAAGGTTTTTGTCTTTGTTTTTGAGAAGTAACGTGGTTTTGGCAAAAGTTGGATGTTAGCAATTCAATAAGTTTCCATTGCTTACTTTATGCCACGATTTCAGATGATTTTTTGAAGATGTGCCATAAGGGAAATCTAGCTGCCTATTTGAGTTCTGTTAAATACTAATCTTCAACCCGTATTTATGTATTATATGAAGCTTAGTTGAACCATTTCGGGTTCCAATTTCATCTTAGAGCAAATGTACTGCTGTGAAGTTTCTGCTTCTAAGCAATTCACAAATGAAATGCCAATAGGCAATACACTTACAGAAAGTGGAAAGGTAATGTTACCTCTTAAGTATCAAATAGGCAGAGCTATAAAGGGATAACAGCTCCAAGTTTTGGTGAGGGTGTGGAAGGCAGTCTTTATCACTCATTGTCAATATGAATATAATATGATAAAAACGTTTCTGGAAAGCAAGTTGATACATTGTACCAAGAAAGACTTTATATTTTAAAATAATATTTATCTAGAAATTCCATTTTCTAAGGTATAGTCTAAGGAAATGGTCTTAGAGTATAGATCTATCTGTGATAGACTTGTCTATTATAGCATTGCTTATAATAGCAAAACCTTGGGAAAAATCTGAAGGACTAACAGAAGATTGATTAAATAAATCACAGAATGTCCATATAGGCTTTTGCAGACATTGAACATTATGTGGAAAGACACCAGTTACAGATTTGTTCAAGATGGTGAAGTAGAAGGACGTGCTCTCACTCCCTCTTGTGAGAGCACTGGAATCACAACTAACTGCTGAACAATCTTCGACAGGAAGACACTGGAACTCACCAAAAAAGATACCCCATATCCAAAGACAAAAGGAGAAGCCACAATGAGATGGTAGGAGGGGCACAATCACAATAAAATCAAATCCCATAACTGCTGGTGGGTGACTCACAAACTGGAGAATACTTATACCACAGAAATCCACCCACTGGACTGAAGGTTCTGAGCCCCATGTCAGTCTTTCCAACCTAGGAAAGGAGGAGGAACTCCTAGAGAATCAGACTTTGAAGGCTAGCAGGATTTGATTTCAGGACTTTGACAGGACTGGGGGAAACAGAGACTCCACTTTTGGAGGACACACACAAAGTAATGTGCACATTGGGACGCAGAAGAAGGAGCAGTGACTCCATAGGAAACTGAAGCAGACCTACCTGCTAGTGTTGGAGGGTCTCCTGCAGAGGCGGAGGGTGGCTGTGTCTCACCGTAAGGACAAGGACACTGGCAGCAGGAATTCTGGGAAGTACTCCTTGGCATGAGCCCTCCCAGAGTCCACCATTAGCACCAACAAAGAGCCCGGGTAGGCTGCAGTGTTGGGTTACCTTAGGCCAAACAACTAACAGGGAGGGAACCCAGCCCAACCCATCAGCATACAAGCGGATTAAAGTTTTACTGAGCTCTGCCAAACAGAGCAACAGCGAGCTCTACCCATCTACAGTCCCTCCCATCAGGACTCTTGCACAAGCCTCTTAGATAGCCTCATCCACCAGAGGGCAGACAGCAGAAGCAAGAAGAACTACAATCCTGAGGCTTGTGGAACAAAAACCACATTCACAGAAAGATAGACAAGATGAAAAGGCAGAGGGCTATGTACCAGATGAAAGAATAAGATAAAACCCCAGAAAAACAACTAAATGAAGTGGAGATAGACAACCTTCCAGAAAAAGAATTCAGAATGATGATAGTGAAGATGATCCAGGACCTCGGAAAAAGAATGGAGGCAAAGATCGAGAAGATGCAAGAAATGTTTAACAAAGACCTAGAAGAATTAAAGAACAAACAAAAACAGATGAACAATACAATAACTGAAATGAAAACTACACTAGAAGGAATCAATAGCAGAATAACTGAGGCAGAAGAATGGGTAAGTGACCTGGAAGACAGAATGGTGGGATTCACAGCTGCGGAACAGAATAAAAAAAAGAATGAAAAGAAATGAAGACAGCCTAAGAGACTTCTGGGGCAACATTAAACGCAACAATATTCACATTATAGGGTCCCAGATGGAGAAGAGAGAGAGAAAGGAACCGAGAAAATATTTGAAGAGATAATAGTTGAAAACTTCCCTAACTTGGGAAAGGAACTAGCCACCCAAGTCCACGAAGTGCAGAGAGTCCATACAGCATAAACCCAAGGAGTAACATGCCGAGACACATAGTAATCAAATTGACAAAAATTAAAGACAAAGAAAAATTATTGAAAGCAGCAAGGGAAAAATGACAAATAACATACAAGGAAACTCCCATAAGGTTAACAGCTGATTTCTCAGCAGAAACTCTGCAAGCCAGAAGGGACTGGCATGATATACTTAAAGTGATGAAAGGGAAGAACCTACAACCAACATTACTCTACCCAGCAAGGATCTCATTCAGATTTGATTGAGAAATCAAAAGCTTTACAGACAAGCAAAAGCTAAGAGAATTCAGCACCACCAAACCAGGTCTACAACAAATGCTAGAGGAACTTGTCTAAGTGGGAAACACAAGAGAAGAACAGACCTACAAACACAAACCCAAAACAATTAAGAAAATGATCATAGGAACGTACATATCGATATTTACCTTAAACGTGAATGGATTAAATGCTCCAACCAAAAGACACAGGCTCGCTGAATGGATACAAACACAAGACCCATATATATGCTGTCTACAAGAGACCCACTTCAGACCTAGGGACACATACAGAGTGAAAGTGAGGGGATGGAAAAAGATATTCCATGAAAATGGAAATCAAAAGAAAGCTGGAGTAGCAATACTCCTATCAGATAAAATAGACTTTAAAATAAAGAATATTACAAGAGACAAGGAAGGACACTACATAATGATCAAGGGATCAATTCAAGAAGAAGATATAACAATTTAAAATATATATGCACCCAACATAGGAACACCTCAACACATAAGGCAATTGCTAACAGCTATAAAAGAGGAAATCAACAGTAACACAATAATTGTGGGGGACTTTAACACCTTACTTACACCAATGGACAGATCATCCAAACAGAAAATTAATAAGAAAACACAAGCTTTTAATGACACAATAGACCAGATAGATTTAATTGATATTTATAGGACATTCCACCCAAAAAAAGCCGATTACACTTTCTTCTCAAGTGTGCATGGAACATTCTCCAGGATAGATCACATCTTGGGTCACAAATCAAGCCTCAGTAAATTTAAGAAAATTGAAATCATATCAAGCATCTTTTCTGACCACAATGCTATGAGATTAGAAATCAATTACAGGGAAAAAAACGTAAAAAACACAAACACACGGAGGCTGAACAATACGTTACTAAATAACCAAGAGATCACTGAAGAAATCAAAGAGGAAATCCAAAAATACCTAGAGACAAATGACAATGAGAACACAATGATCCAAAACCTATGGGATGCAGCAAAAACAGTTCTAAGAGGGAAGTTTATAGCAATACAAGCCTACCTCAAGAAACAAGAGAAATCTCAAATAAATAATCTAACCTTATACCTAAAGGAACTAGAGAAAGAAGAACAAACATAACACAAAGTTAGCAGAAGGAAAGAAATCATAAAGATCAGAGCAGAAATAAATGAAATAGAAACAAAGGAAACAATAGCAAAGATCAAAAAACTAAAAGCTGGTTCTTTGAGAAGATAAACAAAATTGATAAGCCATTAGCCAGACTCATCAAGAAAAAGAGGGAGAGGACTCAAATCAGTAAAATTAGAAATGACAAAAGAGAAGTTACAACAGACACAGCAGAAATACAAAGCATCCGAAGAGACTATTACAAGCAACTCTATGCCAATAAAGTGGACAACCTGGAAGAAATGGACAAATTCTTAGAAAATATAACCTTTGAAGCCTTAACCAGGAAGAAATAGAAAATATGAACAGACAATCACAAGTAATGAAATTGAAACTGTGATTAAAAATCTTCCAACAAACAAAAGTCCAGGACCAGATGGCTTCACAGGTGAATTCTATGAAACATTTAGAGAAGAGCTAACACCCATCCTTCTCAAACTCTTCCAAAAAATTGCGGAAGAAGGAACACTCCCAAACTCATTCTATGAGGCCACCATCACCCTGATACCAAAACCAGACACAGGTAGTAGAAAAAAAGAAAATTACAGACCAATATCACTGATGAATATAGATGCAAAAATCCTCAACAAAATACTAGCACACAGGATCCGACAACACATTAAAAGGATCAAACACCATTCAAGTGGGATTTATCCAAGGGATGCAAGGATTCTTCAATATACAGAAATCAACCACTGTGATACACCATAGTAAAAAACTGAAGAATAAAAACCATATGATCATCTCAATAGATGCAGAAAAAGCTAATGACAAAATTCAACATCAATTTATGATAAAAACTCTCCAGAAAGTGGGCATAGAGGGAACCTACCTGAACATAATAAAGGCTATATATGACAAACCCACAGGAAATGTCATTCTCAATGGTGAAAAACTGAAAGCATTTCCTCTAAGGTCAGGAACAAGACAAGGATGTCCAGTGTTGCCACTATTATTCAAAATAATTTTGGAAGTCTTAGGCACGGCAATCAGAGAAGAAAAAGAAATACAATGAATCCAAATTGTAAAAAAAGAAGTAACACTGTCACTGTTTGCATATGACATGATAGTATACATAGAGAATCCTAAAGATGCCACCAGAAAACTTCTAGAGCTAATCAATGAGTCTGGTAAAGTCGCAGGATACAAAATTAATGCACAGAAGTCTCTTACATTCCTATACACTAATGATGAAAAATCTGAAAGAGAAATTAAGGAAACACTTCCATTTACCATTGCAACAAAAAGAATAAAATACCTAGGAATAAATCTACCTAGCAAGACAAAACACCTGTATACAGAAAACTATAAGACACTGATGAAAGAAATTAAAGATGATACAAACAGATGGAGAGATATACCATGTTCTTGGATTGGAAGAATCAATATTGTGAAAATGACTATACTACCCAAAGCAATCTACAGATTCAATGCAATCCCTATCAAATTACCAATGGCATTTTTTACAGAACTAGAAAAAAAATATCTTAAAATTTGTATGGAGACACAAAAGACCCTGAATAACCAAAGCAATCTTGAGGGAAAATCTGGAGGAATGAGATTTCCTGACTTCAGACTATACTACAAAGCTACAGTAATCAAGACAATATGGTGCTGTCACAAAAACAGAAATATAGATCAATGGAGCAGGATAGAAAGTCCAGAAATAAACCCACACACCTATGGTCAACTAATCTATGAAAAAGGAGGCAAGGATATACAATGGAGTAAGGACAGCCTCTTCAATAAATGGTGCTGGGAAAACTGGACAGCTACATGTAAAAGAATAAAATTAGAACATTCCCTAACACCATACACAAAAATAAACTCAAAATGGATTAAAACCTAAGTGTAAGGCCAGACACTATAAAACTCTTAGATGAAAACATAAGCAGAACACTCTTTGACATAAATCACCGCAAGATCTTTTTTGATCCACCTCCTAGAGTAATGGAATAAAAAGAAAAATAAATGGGACCTAATGAAACTTAAAAGTTTTGCAAAGCAAACTACAAACAAGATGAAACGACAACCCTCAGAATGGGAGAAAATATTTGCAAATGAATCAACGGACAAAGGATTAATCTCCAAAATATATAAACAGCTCATGCAGCTCAATATTAAAAAAACAAACAACACAATCCAAAAATGGGCAAAAGAGCTAAATAGACATTTCTGCGAAGAAGACCTGCAGATGGCCAAGAAGCACATGAAAAGCTGCTCAGCATCACTAATTATTAGAGAAATGCAAATCAAAACTACAATGAGGTATCACCTCGCACCAGTTAGAATGGGCACCGTCAGAAAATCTACAAACAATAAATGCTGGAGAGGGTGTGGAGAAAAGGGAACCCTCTTGCACTGTTGGTGGGAATGTAAATTACAGCCATTATGGAGAACAGTATGGAGGTTCCTTAAAAAACTAAAAACAGAATTACCATATGACCCAGCAATCCCACTACTGGGCATATACCCAGAGAAAACCATAATTCAAAAAGACACATGCACCCCAATGTTCATTGCAGCACTGTTTACAATAGCCAGGTCATGGAAGCAACCTAAATGTCCATCGACAGACGAATGTATAAAGACAAGTGGTACATATATACAATGGAATATTACTGAGCCATAAAAAGGAATGAAATTGGGTTATTTGTAGAGACATGGATGAATCTAGAGACTGTCATACAGAGTGAAGTAAGTCAGAAAAAGAAAAACAAATGTCGTATGTTAACGCATATATGTGGAACCTAGAAAAATGGTACAGATGAACCGGTTTGCAGGGCAGAAATTGAGACACAGATGTAGTGACCAAACGTATGGACACCAAGGGGGGAAAGCGGTGGGGGGGTGGTGGTGGTGATGATGTGATGAATTGGGAGATTGGGATTGACTTATATACACTAATATGTATGAAATGGATCACTAATAAGAACTTGCTGTATAAAAAAATAATTAAAATTAAATTAAGAAAAAGAAAATTATGTGGCAGAATAACATATGATGACATGGAAATAGTTTCATGATATATTTAGTGAAAAAGAACAATATATAAAATAAGATGTAGTATATGATCCTATTTTTTAAAAATCTTGTAACATAATCAATGCCACCCCTGAGGTGTGTGAGGCCCCAGGGACATTTTTTTAATGGGGTGCCTCTTTATATAAATGATTAAAGTCACTCCAAATTAGTGTCAGCAACATACTAGCTGTCTGATCTCAAGCAATTTGGAGAAAGACTACCTTGCTGGCCAGTGGCTCACCAGGCTGCTCTCTGGGAATGAGGTCTAGCTGTGAGCGAGGGATGACTCTATAGGTGGAGTCCCAGAGCTCCTTGGAGCATCTGGTTGACCCCATGCCTGGTGGGGGAGAGAAGCAGTAGAGGGTAGGAGAATGTCCCACAAGGAAGAAACAGGGCCTGGGCCCATGAGGGACTATGTGTGGGCTCAAGACATCCTGCCTATATAACCCTGCCAGCCTGGGCTGATTCCAGGCACTGCAAGAGGACTTCAAAAAATTTGAGGCAAATGCTTCTGGTAATTGGTATCCACGTCCAGGCTCAGGGCACTCTACCTATGCTGGCCTCAGCTGGTTCCAACTGCCAGAGGAAACTTAGACAATTTTGATAAAGGCCCTCCAAAGCTGGGGATGGGGAAGAAGGGTACCTAAAGCATAGATCAGGATGGGTGTTCTTCTTACTGGGGTCTAAGGGTGGGACTGATTATGTATGTGCAGAAAAAGATTGGAGAGATTTACACCAAAAGTGTGGGTGGGTTGGGTTCTACTTTTCCCTTCTATTTCAATCAATTCATAAATTTTTTTTTACAATGAAAAGAATTATTTTTGATTAAGGAAAGGTTATTTTAAAGAAAGAATGTATAAATGCAAGTAAGATATATTAGCTGAGATGAAGGTTAAGTGAGAGCTTTTCTAGTATGGGTCACTGTTGGAGCTTACCTGAACATTTTTCCCAGTCGTAGCAGGTGTCATAGCCACAGGATTCTTTCTTTGTGCTACTGGATGAAAGTTTTGTCCTTTCAAGACCCCATTCTAGCTGTGGACCTTCTTGGCATGAACCAACGTGTAGAAAATGGAATTGCTGATTGTTCAAACATTTCTCGGCCAAAAACTTACAAGCGGTTGAAGTAAAGTGATGACTGGAGCTTGTATCAAGCACACAGATATCTTCTGAATAAAAGCTGTCCAAGAGAGGAAAGCAAGCATTTATATATGAAGAATAGAAAAGAAGAGATGGCGTGTAGCCAACTCATATGTTAACTTACCACCCAGTTATTCTTTCCCCCAATTTCTCTCCTTTTAGACTCTCATTTTGTCTGGCATGCTCTGGGATTCCTCTTTCTAAAATTTCATTTTAAGCATGGTACTACTCCCAATTGCCTTCAAATTAAAGTCTGAATTATTAAATTCTGATGATCAAAATCTTCCATATTTTGATCCAATCAACTTTTCTTTCTAGAATCATTTTTCCATCCTCCTTAATCCCTCTTTATCATCTGAAAAATTGACAATTTTCTAAACTAATAAGATTATTGTTCCTTTGCTACCATGCCAAGCCCTACTCAATCAATGTTGCATTGTCTCTCCTCTCTGCCTATCTGCATCCAGATCAATTCCTGGCTATATTTTGAAGCTAATCCTGATCGACCTAGCTGATGGTAGCCTGTACGTCCTCTGAACACTTTTTTAACAGTTATTAATTGTAATACAAGAGTCATATATAATTATATAGCTTTGTAAGTGTATTTGTATTGTGGTTAAGAGCATGAGCTTTTAAGTCAATTAATCCCTGGGTAACTTGCTAAATCTAAGTAAATGGATGGCTCCTGCTAACAAAAGGTTAGCCATAGTCCTTCTCTTGCTGAGAGGACAAGAACACCTTGATTATTCCAAATATAAGTTTCTTCTCTAATGTCAACTTTAGAGTTAACAATCAGTGCACCAGTGTGTAAAATTGTTTCCAGGAACTGAAGCCCATAGCTGAGAACAAAAGGCCACTTTCTGAAAACTTAAGCTGTAGGGCCAGCTACTCTCACAAACATCTTCAATGCCATATAAAAGAGGACTGAGGAGTATAGAAAGGGGCTAGAGAGGTAGGACTGAGCTGAAATTCAGACAGTTCCAGAGGACAGTCTGTATTCTCATGGTTGGGTATTGCAAAGATAAAGATAGAAGTTTCCTCTGGCTTAAATGGACAATGGGAACATTTTAAGTACTCCCTAGAAGGCCATCTGCTGGGTGAGGGGACCCCAGCTGCAAGAAGCTCATACAAAGTGGACCACTTGTGGTTAATACTGAGGAGGGTAGATAGAGCCATCTTTGGGTTGAATTCTATCAGTGGAATGTTACAGAAAAAGACCCTGTAGTGTTCTCATAAATAAATAAACAAACAAATTAATGTGTCCCTACAAGTGTTTGTTCACTTGTAGCTCAGAGGAATGTGAGAGCGAATCAGTGTTAAAAGTGAAAAAAAAAAAGTTGGTGCAAAGAAATAGAAGAAAAATTTAAAAGTAACAATTATGGACACACGGTTTTAAAAATGAAAATTGCCTTAGAACAGTCTGCATTGTTTAAAATATATATTTCAAAGTAAAAAAAAGCACAGTCTGTTGGCTTCCTACTCCATCATTCATTCTCTTCCTCAGTCATTTAACTCTAATTTTGTTCAAAAACACTTTTGCTTCTAGCCAAAGAACTGCATTTCATAGCCTCCCTTGCAGGTCCACGGGGCCATGTGAATAAGAGAAGGGTAATGAGATGGACGCCATGATAAGTTTCCCAGGAACTCTCATTAAAAAGAGAGACTGTTTCCATTTCTGGTCTTCCTTCCTTTGTACTCCAGCAGGGAAGTCTTGGATCATGAAATAAATTTAAGAATGTCAGAAGAGAAAACTTTACTTTGATAAAAATAAATAAATAAGTAAAGTATCAGTTATACTTCAATAAAAAATAAATTATGAATATTAGATTTAAAAAAATGAATGGCAGAACAGAAAGCAGGAAGGAGCACCAGTCCTATCTGAAATGAGAGAATCACCAGACCATCCCTAGACTGCCTTCTCCTGCATTTATTTTGTGAGATAGAAACAAAACTTTACCTTAAGCTAATGTTATTTCGGATTAAATTCCCCTGAAAGTAGCTCTTAAATTAATAAGCACCCTCGACATGCCAGGGTTAGTTCATGTAAAAAAAGACAGTTATAACAGCAGAGAGTCGTGGCAGCCATATAAGGATATATCATTTTTCTTCAAGCTCTCTGCCACCACATGAAAGAATAATCTCACAAAGGGATGTGTGTGTGTGTGTGTGTGTGTGTGTGTGTGTGTGTGTGTGAAGTCCATGCGCACACCTCTTTCTCTACTCCAAACTTTTGGAGGCACAAACTAGCCCTATATTTAGGGAGAAGAGAAAGCCTTTGATATACATGAGTCTGATTTTAAACTGGACAGGAATGAGTCTTTATCATCAGAATGAGACTATTCTTTTTTAAAACATCCTTATTGGCGTATAATTGCGTTACAATGTTGTGTTAGTTTCCGCCGTATAACAGAGTGAATCAGCTATACGTATACGTATATCCCCATATCCCCTCCCTCTTGCGTCTCCCTCTCACCCTCCCTATCCCACCCTTCTAGATGGTCACAAAGCACCAAGCTGATCTCCCTGGGCTATGCAGCTGCTTCCCACTAGCTATCTATTTTACGTTTGGTAGTGTATATATGTCCATACCACTCTCTCACTTCGTCCCAGCTTCCCCTTCCCCTTCCCCATGTCCTCAAGTACATTCTCTACGTCTGTGTCTTTATTCCTGTTCTGTCCCTAGGTTCTTCAGAACCTTTTTTTTTCTTTTTTTTAGATTCCATATATATGTGTTAGTATGAGGAATTTTTCTCTTTCTGACTTACTTCACTCTGTATGACAGACTCGACGTCCATCCACCTCACTACAAATAACTCAATTTCATTTCTTTTTATGGCTGAGCAACATTCCATTGTATATATGTGCCACATCTTCTTTATCCATTCATCTGTTGATGGACACTTAGGTTGCTTCCTTGTCCTGGCTATTGTAAATAGAGCTGCAATGAACATTGTGGTACATGACTCTTTTTGAACTGTGGTTTTCTCAGGGTATATGCTCAGCAGTGGTATTGCTGGGTCATATGGTAGTTCTATTTTTAGCTTTTCTAGGACCCTCTATACTGTTCTCCATAGTGGCTGTATCAATTTACATTCCCACCAAGAGTGCAGGATGGTTCCCTTTTCTCCACACCCTCTCCAGCATTTATTGTTTGTAGATTTCTTGATGATGACCATTCTGACCCGTGTGAGGTAATGCCTCATTGCAGTTTTGATTTGCATTTCTCTGATGATCAGTGATGTTGAGCATCTTTCATGTGCTTATTGGCAATCTGTATATCTTCTTTGGAGAAATGTCTATTTAGGTCTTCTGCCCATTTTTGGATTGGTTTCTTTGTTTTTTTGATATTGAGCTGCATGAGATGCTTGAAAATTCTGGAGATTAATCCTTTGTCAGTTGCTTCATTTGCAAATATTTTCTCCAATTCTGATGGTTGTCTTTTCATCTTGTTTATGGTTTCCTTTGCTGTGCAAAAGCTTTGAAGTTTCATTAGGTCCCGTTTGTTTATTTTTGTTTTTATTTCCATTTCTCTAGGAGGTGGGTCAAAAAGGATCTTGCCGTGATTTATGTCATAGAGTGTTCTGCCTATGTTTTCCTCTAAGAGTTTTATAGTGTCTGGCCTTACATTTAGGTCTTTAATCCATTTTGAGTTTATTTTTGTGTATGGTGTTAGAGAGTGTTCTAATTTCATTCTTTTACATGTAGCTGTCCAGTTTTCCCAGCACCACTTATTGAAGAGACTCTCTTTTCTCCACTGTATATTCTTGCCTCCTTTACCAAAGATAAGGTGACCATATGTGTGTGGGTTTATCTCTGGGCTTTCTATTCTGTTCCATTGATCTATATTTCTGTTTTTGTGCCAGTACTATACTCTCTTGATTACTGTAACTTTGTAGTATAGTCTGAAGTCAGGGAGTCTGATTCCTCCAGCTCCGTTTTTCTTTCTCAAGGTTGCTTTGTCTATTCGAGGTCTTTTGTGTTTTCATACAAACTGTGAAATTTTTTGTTCTAGTTCTGTGAAAAATGCCATTGGTAGTTTGATAGGGATTGCATTGAATCTGTAGATTGCTTTGGGTAGTATAGTCATTTTCACAATGTTGATTCTTCCAAGCCAAGAACATGGTATATCTCTCCATATGTTTGTATCATCCTTAATTTCTTTCATCAGTGTCTTATAGTTTTCTGCATACAGATGTTTTGTCTCCTTAGGTAGGTTTATTCCTAGGTATTTTATTCTTTTTGTTGCAATGGTAAATGGGAGTGTTTCCATAATTTCTCTTTCAGATTTTTCATCATTAGTGTATAGGAATGCAAGAGATTTCTGTGCATTAATTTTGTATCCTGCTACTTTACCAAATTCATTGATTAGCTCTAGTAGTTTTCTGGTGGCATCTTTAGGATTCTCTATGTATAGTATCATTTCATCTGCAAACAGTGACAGTTTTGCTTCTTCTTTTCTGATTTGGATTCCTTTTATTTCTTTTTCTTCTCTGATTGCTGTGGCTAAAACGTCCAAAACTATGTTGAATAATAGCAGTGAGAGTGAGCAGCCTTGACTTGTTCCTGATCTTAGAGGAAATAGTTTCAGTTTTTCATGATTGAGAACAATATTGGCTATGGATTTGTCATATATGACCTTTTTTATGTTGAGGTAAGTTCCCTCTATGCCTACTTTCTGTAGGGTTTTTTATCATAAATGGGTGTTGAATTTTGTTGAAAGCTTTTCTGCATTTATTAAGATTATCATGTGGTTTTTATCTTTCAATTTGTTAATATGGTGTATCACATTGACTAATTTGCATATATTGAAGAATCCTTGCATTCCTGGGATAAACCCCACTTGATCATGGAGTATGATCCTTTTAATGTGCTGTTGGATTCTGTTTGCTAGTACTTTTTTGAGGACTTTTGCATTTATGTTCATCAGTGATATTGGCCTGTAGTTTTCTTTTGTTGTGACATCTTTGTCTGGTTTTGGTATCAGGGTGATGGTGGCCTTGTAGAATGAATTTGGGAATGTTCCTCCCTCTGCTATATTTTGGACGAGTTTAAGAAGGATAAGTGTTAGCTCTTCTGTAAATGTTTGATAGAATTTACCTGTGAAGCCATCTGGTCCTGGGCTTTTGTTTGTTGGAAGATTTTTAATCATAGTTTCAGTTTCAGCACTTGTGATTGGTCTGTTTATATTTTCTATTTCTTCCTTGTTCAGTTTTGGAACGTTGTGCTTTTCTAAGAATTTGTCCATTTCTTCCAGGTTGCCCATTTTACAGGCATAGAGCTGCTTGTTGTAATCTCTCATGATCCTTTGTATTTCTGCAGTGTCAGTTGTTACATCTCCTTTTTCATTTCTAATTCTTTTGACTTGAGTCTCCTCCCTTTTTTTCTTGATGAGTCTGACTAATGGTTTATCACTTTTGTTTATCTTCTCAAATAACCGGCTTTTAGTTTTATTGATCTTTGCTATTGTTTCCTTCATTTCTCTTTCATTTATTTCTGATGTCATCTTTATGATTTCTTTCCTTCTGCTAACTTTGGGTTTTTTTGTTCTTCTTTCTCTAATTGCTTTAGGTGTAAGGTTATGTTGTTTAATTGAGTTGTTTCTTGTTTCTTGAGGTAGGATTGTACTGCTATAAACTTCCCTCTTAGAACTGCTTTCGCTGCATCCCATAGGTTTTGGGTCGTCATGTTTCAACGCATTTGTTCTAAGTATTTTTTGATTTCCTCTTTGATTTCTTCAGTGATCTCTTGGTTATTTAGTAGTGTATTGTGTAGCCTCCATGTGTTTGTATTTTTTGCAGTTTTTTTCTTGTAATTGATATCTAGTCTCATAGCATTGTGGCTCGAAAAGATACTTGATATGATTTTAATTTTCTTAAATTTACCAAGGCATGATTTGTGACCCAAGGTATGGTCTATCCTGGAGAATGTTCCATAAGCACTTGAGAAGAAAGTGTATTCTATTGTTTTTGGAAGGAATACCCTATAAATATCAATTAAGTGCATTTTGTTTAATGTGTCATTGAAAGCTTGTGTTTCCTTATTTATTTTCATTTTGGATCATCTGTCCATTGGTCAAAGTGGGGTGTTAAAGTCCCCTACTATGA
This sequence comes from Balaenoptera musculus, assembly GCF_009873245.2. NCBI lineage: Eukaryota > Metazoa > Chordata > Mammalia > Artiodactyla > Balaenopteridae > Balaenoptera > Balaenoptera musculus. The sequence continues at coordinate 32,970,638 of NC_045787.1, forward strand.
TTGTGTTACTGTCGATTTCCCCTTTTATGGCTGTTAGCATTGCCTTATGTATTGAGGTGTTCCTCTGTTGGGTGCATAAATATTTACAATTGTTATATCTTCTTCTTGGAGTGATCCCTTGATCATTATGTAGTGTCCTTCTTTGTCTCTTGTAATAGTCTTTATTTTAAAGTCTATTTTGTGTGGTATGAGAATTGGTACTCCAGCTTTCTTTTGATTTCCACTTGCATGGAATATCTTTTTCCATCCCCTCACTTTGTCTGTATGTGTCCAGAGATCTGAAGTGGGTCTCCTGTAGACAGCATATATATGGGTCTTGTTTTTGTATCCATTCAGCCAATCTATGTCTTTTGGTTGGAGCATTTAATCCATTTACATTTAAGGTAATTATCGATATGTATGTTCCTATTACCATTTTCTTAATTGTTTTGGGTTTGTTATTGTAGGTCTTTTCCTTCTCTTGTGTTTACTGCCCCGAGAAGTTCCTTTAGCATTTGTTGTAAAGCTGGTTTGGTGGTGCTGAATTCTCTTAGCTTTTGCTTGTCTATAAAGGTTTTAATTTCTCCATTGAATCTGAATGAGATCCTTGCGTGGTAGAGTAATCTTGGTTGTAGGTTTTTCCCTTTCATCACTTTAAATATGTCCTGCCACTTCTGGCTTGCAGAGTTTCTGCTGAAAGATCAGCTCTTAATCTTATGGGGATACCCTTGTATGTTATTTGTTGTTTTTCCTTTGCTGCTTTTATTATTTTTTCTTTGTATTTAATTTTCGATAGTTTGTTAATATGTGTCCTGGTGTGTTTCTCCTTGGATTTATCCTGTATGGGACTCTCTGCACTTCCTGGACTTTATTTCCTTTCCCATGTTAGGGAAGTTTTCAACTATAATCTCTTCAAATACTTTCTTAGGCTCTTTCTTTTTCTCTTCCTCTTCTGGGACACCTATAATTCAAATGTTGGTGCATTTATTGTTTTCCCAGAGGTCTCTGAGACTGTCCTCAGTTCTTTTCATTCTTTTTTCTTTATTCTGCTCTGTGGTAGTTATTTCCACTATTTTATCTTCCAGGTCACTTATCCGTTTGTTAATCTCAGTTATTCTGCTATTGATCCCTTTTAGAGTATTTTTAATTTCATTTATTGTGTTGTTCATCATTGTTTGTTTGCTCTTTAATTTTTCTAGGTCTTTGTTAAATGTTTTGTATTTTCTCCATTATATTTCCAAGATTTTGGATCATCTTTACTATTATTACTCTGAATTCTTTTTCAGGTAGACTGTCTATGTCCTCTTCATTTGTTTAGTCTGGTGGGTTTTTATCTTGCTCCTTCATCTGCTGCATATTTCTCTGTCTTCTTATTTTGTTTAACTTACTGTGTTTGGGGTCTCCTTTTCCCAGGCTGCAGGTTTGTAGTTCCTGTTCTTTTTGGTGTCTGCCATCAGTGGGTGAGGTTGATTCAGTGGGTTGTGTAGGCTTCCTGGTGGAGGGGACTGGTGCCTGTGTTCTGGTGGATGAGGCTGGATCTTGTCTTTCTGGTGGGCAGGGCTGCTTCTGGCAGTGTGTTTTACTGTGTCTGTGAACTTAGTATGATTTTAGGCAGCCTCTCTGCTAATGGGTGGGGTTGTGTTCCTGTCTTGCTAGTTGTTTGGCATGAGGTGTCCAACACTGGAGCTTGCTGGCCGTTGGGTGGAGCTGGGTCTTAGGATTGAGATGGAGGTCTCTGGGAGAGCTCTTGCCTATTGATATTACATGGTGCTGGGAGGTGTCTGGTGGTCCAATGTCCTGAACTCGACTCTCCCACCTCCGAGGCTCAGGCCTGACCCCCAGCTGGAGCAGCAAGACCCTGTCAGCCACATGGCTCAGAAGAAAAGTGAGAAAGAAAGGAAATAAAGAAAAAAATAAAATAAAATAATATAAAAAAGGTTTTTAAATTAAAAAATATTATTAAAATAAAAAAAGTAATAAAAAAAAAGCAGGGAGCAACCAAACTGATAAACAAATCCACCAATGATAACAAGTACTAAAAATTATACTAAGATAAACATAAAAATCAGAAACTAGTCAGTCACATACAGCAATCCCCATGTCTACAGTTGGTCCCAAAGTCCACCTCCTCAATTTTGGGATGATTCCTTGTCTATTCAGGTATTCCATAGATACAGGGTACATCAAGTTGATTGTGGAGATTTAATCCGCTTCTCCTGAGGCTGCTGGAAGTAATTTCCCTTTCTCTTGTTTGTTTGCACAGCTCCTGGGGTTCAGCTTTGGATTTGGCCCTGCCTCTTCATGTAGGTTGCCTTCTGGCATCTGTTCTTCACCCAGACAGGAGGGGGTTAAAGAGTGGCTGATTATGGGGCTCTGGCTCACTCAGGCTGGGGCGACGGAGGGGTACAGAATGAGGGGTGAGCCTGTGGTGGCAGAGGCTGGCATGATGTTGCACTAGCACAAGGTGCACCTTGTGTTCTCCCGGGAAAGTTGTCCCTCGATCATGGGACCCTGGCAGTGGTGGGCTGCACAGGCTCCCAGGGCGGGAAGTGTGGATGGTGACCTGTGCTTGCACATAGGATTCTTGGTGGCTGCAGTAGCAGCCTTAGCGCTTTATGCCCGTCTCTGGAGTCTGCGCTGATAGCTGCATCTCGCGCCCGCAGAATGAGACTATTTTAGTAACAAAAGCCATGCAAACTTAGTGGACAAGGGTGAGAGACAATTAAGAAAGCTTTCTACCAAGTGGGGAATGAGGAATTCAACAGAGCACAGGGGGTATCGGTTATATGAAGAATTAATATGCTTTGTGTTCATGGTTCAAGAAACCCAGCTCCTCCATTAAGTTGGTTACACTAGACTGGTTTTCCGTTTCTAAACAGAGTCCATAGGGTATCTCTTACCCACAGTCTTCTTCTGGAGACATGCAAACGCATTCAGATCCCAACTGTTTTTGTCCTGGTTGACAGTGACCTTTTAAGCGTGCCAAGGTATCTGAAACAAAAGAAAATGAAGATAAGAACAATGCACAGCATGGATTTCAAGTGATAAGTTTGAATTTAGGAGAAAAGGCAGTGGTGAAATGTTCTCATTTATCTTTTGGAGTTAGAGCATTCATTTTGGCTTGTCCAAATATGTTGTCATGAAATAGTCCATCGGAAAGGTCCTTTCTAGCTATAGGAGCTGTTGTTTTCCAACCTAGAACTGCTACTAAGTTCAGAGAACTAAAGAAAATGGAATTGGTGAAATTTTTGCTCATTTGTTTTTCAAACATTTATTGAGCGACTATGATTTCCCAGCAGTGCCATAGGTTCTGGGGATAGTGGGTTGAGAAAAATTTGACCCAGATCCCATGCTCTCAGAGCTTCTAGTCTTGTGGAGCAGACAGACATTAATCAAAAAACCACACTGTACACATAGAATTGCTGCTGTTATTAGTGCTATTAAAGAGAAAGCATATAATCAAGAAAATTGATGTAGCCAGGAAGGTTATGAATGGTAAAATGGGAAGAGAAAAGGGAGTGTGTTTGAAGCGAAGGCAATAGCAGGCATAAACGTGCTCAAAAGAGAGATAATGTGTGACTTTCTTGGAACTGTAAGAAAGCCAGGGAAACAAGGGCATGGAAAAGGTACAGCCAGAGAGATGGCTGTGTGGCAGACTGTGTAGGGTCATAAAGGGCTTTCAAAGGATTTTTGTCTTATTTTATAAGCAGTGGCAAGTCTTTGATAGGTTTTAGCAGGGGGTGGTGTGACAAAATCAGGTCTGGATTTGGAAAAGAAATTAATTTTGGCTTCTCTGTGGAGAATGAATTTGGAGAGGCATGGTGGTCAAGGGCGTAGACAATTTATGAGGTTATTATAGTAGTTTGGGTGAAAGAGAATGGTAATTTGGACCAAAGTGCTAGAGGTAGAAATGGAGAGAAGTGGATGAACTTGAGACATTTTAAGCACATAAAATGGATGATATTGCATATTGTGGGTACGTTATGAGAACTGTCAAGTATAATTCTTAGGTTTATAGTTTGCATAAGAGAATAGATATTGGTGCCTTAACTGAAATAGAAAATACTAGAAGATGTTAGTTGTAGGGAAGCTATGGTGATGACTCAAGAATTCCTCTCTGCATATGTTGAATTTATAGTCTCTTTAAGACAGCCAAACAAAATAGACACATAGGAATTTGAATATTCAAGTCTAAAACTCAGTGGAGAAGTCTGTGATAAAGATTTAAATTTGTTATTAGCCTATGGGGGAATCATTGATGCTATGGGTATGGGTGAGATTCCCCAGCAGGAGAGTGTAGCATGAGGTGAGGGGACAGATCTGAGCCTTGAGGAACTCCAACATTTAAAGTCCATGCAAAGGCAGGAGCCTGACAAAAATAGAGGGCAGCAGCCAGAGAGGTAGAAGCTAAACCAGACAGCGTTGTGTCTTGGAAGCCAGGGAAAGAACGAATGTGCAGAAGAAGGTCAACACTGTTGAATGCTGCTGAGAGGGCAAGGCAGATGAGGACCAAAATATTACCTATTCTGTTTAGCAATATGGATGTCAGTGACAACAATTGTGTGAATGGGTTTGGGGGGATAATGGCTTGAAAGTCAGATTTTTCTTATAAGAATAATCAATGAAGAAATGCAGCTCCCAAATGTAGCTATTTACCCCTGCATGGTATTCTAGATATTAGGATGTTATGTGGAAAAAAAAAAAAAAGGAATGAAAACAGCAGTAGTCCCCTAATAGTGGGAAAACAGACATTAATCAAACAATCATAGTGATGGGTTTATAATTAAAGGCAGAGATAGGTATTTTAAAGAAATACAGTTCCAGGAGATCATATCACCAAAAAAATCCAACTGAGAAATATAAGGAAGATCTATAAGGAAATGATGCTTGACCTAAGATGAGCAATTGAACAGTGTGTATGAGAGGAAGGGAGATTAAAGTAGAAGGAAGAACACTTGAATATATTATACGGAAGGGGAAATCTTGGTTATCTTTGCTTATGTTCAGGCTCATCCAGAGAAGCTTTAGACTGGTTGAATTAAACCTGGAGCTGACATCCTGAGCCTCCTGTATGAAACACAGTCTAGTCCCTGGACTGGATCTGATTAACCAGGCATCCGCAGAACCACAGTGGCCTCTGGAAGAAAGTAATTGTCAAAGGAGGGCTGTAGGCAGGTATATCAGGCAGGAGGTTTGGTAGGGAAGGAGGTTTATGTTAGAGGCAAAAATAAAGATTTAGAAAATTGGTAGGTTTTCTTCTTTGCTGCTATGCATTTCCATTCCCTATTATTACCCTCTGTTAGGACCCTCATTCCATCTGGTGAAATTTGGCTCAGAACTTTCATGAACATGGAGACCTATAGCTGCTGGTAAGGTCTCAGATACTAAGATTTCCATTGACATGGGCTCGTTTTTTTTTGGTTTCTGTGTGGCTATGCCTCTTTGGCTTTTGTAAATAAATCCACGCTTAGGTCAAGGAAGAACCCTAAGCTATACATTGTTTCCAAAGAGCATCAACTTTCAAGGGCACAGAGCATTGTTCCCTCCCTACCGATTTGACATTATCAATGATCACCTGCAAGGACTCTGCTCCCTCACTAAGCGTCAGGTGGAAGCCCAAACTGGCCCTCAGCTGCCCATGCTGCCTGGCCTGCACAGTTTGTGAGTAACACAGAAATGAGAACATTGCGATTTTTAAGTGCTGAGGGCAAGGGGATCTTCCGGAGGTGTTGATTTCTTAGAGGAAGGGAAAAAACTAACAGTGGAGGTGTGCAGCATCTCATTTCTTCAGGAAGCAAAATTCTTTTTCACGTTGAAAGAATTAAAAGTCTTCCTGGCCAACCAATGACCTGAAGCCTGTTTATCACACAGCTCCTTCCACATTGACAGAAAAGAGTGTTCAGTTTTATTGATGATTTTCTTTCTTTTTCTGTGACTCCCTTCATTGGTCTTCCTGCCAACGTTGTTGAGAGAAAGTATATGAGATGGGATATTACTTTCCTTTATCTCGATGTAGAACATTTCATTATCTCCCAGTTTGGATTATAATTTTAATTTCTTTTCCAAACACGGAGACATGCATGCATTTGCGTATGTGTGTGTGTGTGTGTGTGTACATATGCTGTCATTTTTTATAAAGAGGAGGATGCTACCTAAGATGCCCAGAGGATCTTAACTCTCTAAACTCTGTGGTCCCCAAATGCATTCATACCTCTGACATATATGATCAGGAGTCGAGTGAAACCAAGCCACAATACTAACCTGAAGTTCTCACAAATTTCCATGTGGTGTCTCTATCAATAGTTTTAAGGTTATATAATCGGTTAAGTTTCCCCTTTTCCTTCACACATGGTAAAAGCCCAGAAGAGGATAAAGAAGGCAAGATGGCAGAGAGCTTGAGGAATTATCAGAGCTGCTGCACAGTTCTTGTTTGACCCAAACTGTCTGACTTTGGGTCTAATTTAGCCTCTCTGTGCCTTTGGTTTTTTTTTTTTTAAATTTTATTTATTTATGGCTGTGTTGGGTCTTCGTTTCTGTGTGAGGGCTTTCTCGAGTTGCGGCAAGCGGGGACCACTCTTCATCGCGGTGCGCTGGCCTCTCACTCTCGCGACCTCTCTTGTTGCGGAGCACAGGCTCCAGACGCGCAGGCTCAGTAGTTGTGGCTCAGGGGCCTAGTTGCTCCGCGGCATGTGGGATCTTCCCAGACCAGGGCTCGAACCCGTGTCCTCTGCATTGGCAGGCAGGCTCTCAACCAGTGCGCCACCAGGGAAGCCCTGGTTTTTCATTGACAAAATAGGCTCAATCATATCTGAGCTCAGAAAGATCATCAAGGATTCTCTGATTAAAAATGAGACATTACTTGAAAAAGCATGTTGAGAACTTTGGAAGGTATGAATTAGTAGAAGCTCCCTTAACTGTCCTCCAAGTAACCAACAGGCCAGACTAACCAGGGTGTTCAGCTGCTCCATGCCAGCTGCCTGTCTAACACTGAACGGCAAGCTTTACAGGCTCCTCTCTGCCACAGCTTCACACTTCTGCCCTCACCAGTCCAGCTATACACTTACCAAGAGTCAGTTTGGTTTGTTTCCAAGTCTATGCCATTTACTATTGTAATTGTGTAAGTTGATTAAACATATCAACTGATAAAGGAGGAAAAAGAGTTGTTTTTATAAAAACTAAGGTGAAAATGCTGAATAATTGAAAGTGGTTTGCAAAAATTTTGCTTTGAATTAATGTGGATGAGACTACTATAAAAGATTAAGGAAAAATAAAAGCATTTTGTAGTCAAATTTGCTGCAAAAGTTGCCTTTAAGCTTTCAGCTCTCTTCAAAAGAGAGATGATTCTCAACTTTGTCTGTATCTGGATTAACTCAGAGAGATTTTATACAAACACGAAATATTGGGTCCTCCCAGCTCAATGGCATCAGAACCAGGGGATGGGACTTAAGTAGAGGTGTTTCTTAAAGAAGTGCCCCACTTGGAGTTAAAAAACCCACTGTCTTAGAGAAACTGATATGAGATAACATAGATGATGAATTATGTATTTGTTTTATTCGAGAAAGAAATCTTGGAACTCAAATCAGGAGACCCTTTAGGAACTAAGAGGTTGGTCCTATGTCAGAAAATTGGTGAATATTTGTGCATTTCTATGTTCTAAGTTAAAATAAAATGTTTAATTAAAAAGTAGTGTGGACTACTTTTCTATGGCTCTCCACTTGAACTAAATTTTCAGTTAAACATCAATTCTGATTTTTTCATATGAGAGCACTTGCACTCCCTCAAAATAGTGAAGTATTAAATTGGAAAAGAAAACTGACCTCACTGTCTAAGAATGGAAGATATCTACTTGACCAATAGTTGCTTATGTGCTGCCTGACCTCATCATCGACATGGGGTGAAATACAACCCAGCCCGTCAGTGGAATCTTCTTAAGAAATAGCTCCTCTGTAGATGCTACACGACCAACCACAAAGGACACCACCTTAGCAGACCCCAGTATCCTGAGCAGCTACTCACCTTTTTCACAGGCGAGTGAGCTTGAAATGGGAGGTGTCCAGGAATCCCCACTGCATGTGTACCTTGATGGCCCAGCAACAACAAAGCCTCTGGGGCAGGTTAGCTCAATGGATTCACCAATTTTATATAATGTCTGAAATGGTGACAGTGTCAGTACTTCCTGCACCACTGGCTTGAGGCACTCTGTCCCTGCAGAGAGAGAAATATTTCAGATGTATTTGGTGGAGCAGAATACTCAATGGATACAGGCAGATTTTGTGCAATCCAAGAAGTGATTTTAATGTGATTTACCGCATTGGTTCAGCTTTAATGCTGCCTTTTGATGAGAAAAACTGGGGGTTGAGGATCCCAGTTGAGAAACTGGGAAACTGTCTTTAGTTCCATTAACTGAAGAACTTGCTAAGGAACTGGCTTCAGATACTCCTAACTTTCATTACATCATTGGGACCTTTTCAAGAAATAATCTTTTCCACTCTCCTCCCCAGTGAGTTTTCCCAAAAGCAAGTCACCATATTGTGGGTGACACAGAGACAGGATGTTCTAATTGACACTGGTCTCAACTCTGTGTCATGATGTTCCAGAATAACTCTTTGGAGTCCCCATCTGAGCCTTGTGTGAATCACATTTTGACTTTCCTGAAGCACGGGTATGTGGGGAGCCTGCAAACTCCTCCTCTCTCTTTGGGCAAAGGATTTGGGTGTGCTCCAAGGAGAAAATTGCATTTCACAAAAAATCCCATCTCTGATACAAAAAGAGTGTAAGTATCAGCTTCCTGGGACTCATTATTTCACATCTCTTTGTACACCGGGCGAGGCAGATGCCTGTGGTTAGATGCAGTTAGCAGACTTCCCAGATTTCTTCTCAAACACATGCCTCATGGTCCTGCTAATACGCAGGGGCAGGAAAACTAAACTATGAAGATAGTTTGAAATCTAATTTGAGCAGATGAATCCTACTTTCTGCCTTACTAAACCTTTTCACCAGAGTCACTAAAAAATATTAAAGTGTACTAATCTAAGGGTGTGACTTTGCTCTATTTATTTGGGGCACATCCATTCTCTAGAGGAGTCATGTGGAAGGCCTGCCCAGTTCTCACGTCGGCATTCCACATCTCCTCGCCTCCAGGTTCTGTCTGGTAAGCAGCTGAAGTACTGGTATCCAACAGGTTTGAAACCAGTAAGGCATATGATTTCCACTTCTTCCCCAACGGAGTACAGTTTCTTTTCATTCTAGAATTAAAACAGAAATCAGCACATTACTAAGTTATGAATAATACCTTCAAACACCTTGGGGTCCTCCTGGATTCTTTCTGTTCCTTCAATCCTGTATCTACTCAGAGTCTACTCAATTTCTACTTCTAAATATCTCTCAAAATTCTCTCCTTTCCTTTGCCGTCATCATTGTCTTTGCTCACAGCATGTATTGTCTCTTACCAGGACAACTATCTAATTGGTCCCTCTTCTAATCCGTCTTCCATATTGCTGCTTAAATTGATTAGAATATATATATTTATTTTAATTAATAACTTGCTCCCCTCTGTAGATGAGATGGCTTACTATTGCAAGAAAAAGAAAACTATATATGTATCCTGTAGTGGCTATAAATGGAATAAAAAATGTATCCTGCATACGCAGAAAATATATGCAGATGCTATGGTAACACATTGACTACAAATCATTTGAAAGTGTTACTAATAACCTATTGGTCATCATATGCTTTCCCAGTTAATGTGTAATTAAAGTACAACTCCTGGCATTTGGGGTTCACTGAAAGATTTTAAAGTTAAGATGGGTTTTATATTCTTAGCTTGGAATATGAGATTTAACCCACTTTCCCATCCTCACCTCTTGCCATTTCCTCCCATAGAACCTATGCTCTAGCAAAACAAAGCCATCTGCTATTCTTTGCACATAATACTCTCTTTCATGCCTCCCTGTCTTTACCTGGCTGTTCGCTCTATCCTCAACATCTTCTCTCTTCCATTCTCTCAAGACCCAACTCAAATAGAACTTCCTCTGTGGAAAATCTCTTTCATTTCCCCAGCTTCATCGGGTGTACCATCCTTTCAGTTTTGGGGGGAAACTTGTACAGAGCTCTAATTTATGTTTATCACATTTATCATCCCCGCCCCTACACTTGAGTGGCACTTCTATTACCAGGTCTCCCCTCACAAACCTTTATACGGGGCTTAATAACTCTTTGCTGGAAAAAATGCAAAACACTCTCCTTCTTAGGAAGACAGTAATGTAAAAGCAATGTAACTCTTTCCTTACTGAGTGGGAGACAAGTACAAAGAATTGACTAGGAAATTATTCTCTGAGAATCGAAGTTGGGAATTTTGAGGGAGGTGAAGGCTCAATCGTCAACATCTGTTATTACTTGGCCACGTGATTCAACTTTTCTCCTAGAAGATGATTAATTTCCTGAATACAAAAAAGAGCATTCCATCTTTGGTTATTATGGGTATGGCTGTGTTTCCAAGGGAAATGGCATGGTGACTAGTATGAATGATCTAGATGTTTTATTCAAAGGCTGCACATTTTTCCTGCACATTCATCCTGAAATAAATTATTGTCATAAACTTCTGCTTCCATTTCTTTTATGAAGCTATAACGTATAAGTGTATGTTGCAACCATCAAGCTTTGTCCGACATATCTGCTAGACTGACTAAACAAGGACCCTTACCCAAAGTCACTGTCACTTGCCAATGAGGACTTGTGTCTTGGTCACTAAAAAGATATCTTCACGTGCAATGACATGATTGCTCTAGCCTGGAATGAGGCATACCTGCCTCTGTTTGACTCCATATAGGGGCATTTTGCTACTAGGAATCTAGAAGGTACTTATTAGGAAAAGTTAAAATTGTATTACTTTTGAGCAAAAACTATCATCAGGTAGGAATTAGGCCTTTAATAAAGAGCAAATTAAAACAAGGAGTGAACTTATTCATGGAAATGGAAACATACAATCTAATTTTGTAAAGAGTCATTAGAAGAATGAATCACTGTTTAAACCCTTTGTGTGTTTTTAAAATTAGAATGTCAATCATTTTAATACTTTATTTAAGCAGCTGGCACAAAAGGATTAAAAATTATTTAGGTATCTGGATCTGACAAAATGTAATTCTGAGGATACTGTTGTAGGGCAGGGACTGGAAAACTTTTTCTATAAAGGGCCTTGATCATCAATTGCAGGTCAGGCAGTGTCTGTCACCTTGTGTCACAGTTGCACAAAACAGCTATGGTCATTATGTAAACAAAGGAATGTGGTTGTGTTCCAATAAATTTCATTAAAAAAAGAAAAGAAAAGAATACAGAGGGCAGGCCAGATTTGGTCTGTGGGCCATAGTTTGCTAACTCTTATTCTAAAGGATTTGTTCCCAAAGTGTGACTTCTGACCTAGCAGCATCAGTATTACCAGGGATCTTGTTAGTTATGGAAGTTTCTGGGCCCTGCTCAAGACTAGCCTCTAGTGCATCTGGAGTATGAGAATCTCTGGTTCTAGAGTAAAGACTAATTGACATTACTCCCCCTCCAAAATATTTCCTCCCCCTCACACCTTTAGGCCTGGTACCTTATACATGAACAGAAGATGAATGAACAGGGAAGATACACTAGCCCAGACTATGCTCCATGGATATTTATTTGCTGGCCCTGGAGAATCGAGGGTTATTGATTTTTGATCATAAATATGATACAGTTGGAAACAAATTAAAGGCTTTACTGGGTTTAAGAAAGGTAAACTTTTTTTAAAAAAGGTAAAATTGATTAGGACACATGCCTCCTGTGATCAATTTTAAATATTATTTATCTCCTGAAAGTTTATATCTAAAGCCACAGAACTGTCAAACAAAAAGTATTTAGTTGTTTTTAATCATAGAAACATATAGTGATTTAATGAAAAAAGATAAAATTAAAAGGTATTAAAACTGTACTGACTGCTTAAGAATTCTATAGGTTTTAACCTAAAAAGCCATTACAGACTCAACACCTCCTATGTTACAGTCAAGACTAGTTTGTTTCTCTGATAACGTGCCTTAGATAGGGGGTTAGTTGGCTCAGATTCAGAAATAAACAGTCAGATCTTAGTTGCAGATTCCTACAGAAGTCATCCAAACCATTCTCCGCTCACATAAATGTACCGCCATATGAGTTCGTAGTGCCAAGGCACACAATAGTGTGTGTGTTAGTTTGGTCTAACAACCAGCTATGAGGACACCTCCAGGGAATTCACAGGGAAAAGCGATGGAGACTTTCTAAATATTCCTTTTTTACTTTTTAAGTCAACAGGTTATTAAACTAAGAAAAAAATAACTCTAAATAAAAGAAAGTGCATGTTTCTTAAGTTCTATTTTTTTGGATTCCAAACCTAAAGTAAAGGTCAGGATGCTTACCCGGATAAATGCATTTTCTGGAGGGACTGGTTGAGGACACCCTGAATCTGATTCTAATTCAGGGAGGTCTATTTCTTTCACTTCCTCATCATCACTGATGCATGGTTGTCCACTAAAAGGGAAAAATAAACGTGTATATAAGACAATAAATATGTGTATATATATACACACACAGTTACATGTTTATGTATATACATATATGCACGCGTATGTACACATTATATATGTGTGTATATATATATATATGTATATAATACATTTAAAAAAGAGAGAAAACAGAGAGGAAAAAGGGTAGCAGCTGATCTAACACCTCACTGATATGTTGTGTTGGAATAGGTAAAATTCTAATCATTTCTTTACTTAGCAGTAAGAAAATAAATATCTTAACTGGCTAGTTTAGTAGCGGTGTCGGGGGAGATGCCCCGCTCTCTCCCCATATCCATCCTTACTCGTTCTGCATTATGGAAAATGTGCAGTGCTCCTCTTGCCGCCTCTCCCCCTCACAGCTTTTCCCTCCTTGCTGGGGGGCAGGGTGGTTGCATTCTCGGGTTCTCGATCTCTTGTAAGTAGCATCACACGTGCTCCAGGAAGACCAGCAGCCCCAGTTCCCGTCTACAGCATCTGGAACACAGGAAGACCCACCCACCGATCATGGTGCCTCTGGGAGAATTGGGACTTTGAAGCCAGGTCAGCTGGGCTTCCTCACAGTTTAGCTGTGGGAGCCTTTGCGGAATATCGTAGGGTTATTGTGAGGATTAAAAGAAATTATCTGCGCAAAGGGCCTGACATATCACCTGATTTCCCTTTCCTGTTCCCACAGCCTGAATAAAATGGCAACAACTATGAATTGTTTTCAACTATCAGCAACATATCACACACATACATATATTCATAAATACATGCATACATATGAACTTCTTCCAAATAGAATATATATAAAATTACATTTTTAAAGGTAATAGACTATATTCTTACTCCCATGACATATCCTCTTTCTAAGGAGGGTTAGAGGTAACCATGAACATTGCTTGGTCCTGTATGAAAACTTTGGTTGTGTCTTAATTTATCCCTTATTACAAGCCACTCTCATTCTACATTATAATGCACAAGAGGTTTATAACAAGAGCATCACATATTTTACTTTATAGTGTGTTTTATTATTTTATTTATTTTATGTTATAGGCATTGTGCTGTATATTTATATATATATATATATATATATATATATATATATATATATATATATATATATATATATATATATATACACACATATATAATCTTTGGGTATATAGTGGCATTATCCCCATTTTATGGATGAACAGATTGAGGCATAGAGAGGTTAGGCGACTTTCCCAAGGTCACATAGCTGGTAGGTTACAGCTGAGATTCACACCAGGACTGTTTGACCTTTGAGTCTAACTTTCTCCAGACCTATTCTCCTTGTGAGTTTGCATAAGGTGGAAGTTGCTTATGCAGTTCTCTTATGCAGAGAAGTTTTGTTTTGTTTTGTTGTTTTCATTGACCAACCTACAATACCTTTGGGAGGGGAAAGCTTCCTACCTCATAGCAAGTTACTGACACTTACTAGATTTGTAATCCGGAGAGCGCCTCTCACAGTTCTCACCGTAGGTGCCACTTTGGCACACGCACAGACATTCAGTCCCTGAGAGCGTGGGGTGGCCATTATTAGGGCATCGAGCACATTGGCAGGGGTCAAACTTGGCTGCATATTCTTGATAAGCTCTCCTGAGGTTGTTCCGTCTTGTCACTGCACAGGGGATATTTCTTACCAGGTCTGTGATGGGAGCAAGCTAAGAGCAGATGGGAGAGAGGAAGTCCAGTCAGAGTCACATCTCTTTGGCAGAGGTTGCCATCATTGCCCAATTCCCGTGGAATGAGAGGCAAGATCTGGAAAATCCCACACTTCAAAGGGATTGTTGTAGAATATGGTATATCTGTTGATTGGACTAGTGGAGAAAAGCCCTCCCCATGAGGGCGGGGGAGCTTCTTTCCCTTCTACAGTGGGTAGAGTAGCTATCTGCAAGGTTAGCTGGCTTCTGTTGTCCCTAAAGCATGGCAGGTGTAAAGTATCTGGAGCTTACTTTCCCTGGAATTCTACTATGGAGGAAGCCTCACATGAGGTGTCGCTTACTTGGATTTACATCGACTTGTTTATTAAGCATCAAATGCATGCATCAAAGTACTGAGAAAAGTGACCAAGAGTTAGGCGGCTCAGGAATGCTTTGCTGAAGGCTCATCAAGTTTGACTCAAGGAGAAAAATCTGGAAAGGGTGAAGAGAGGCTTTCAGTGTTCTTTGTTTTTCCAGGGACAGTGCTACTGGCTTTTGGTGGAACCAGATGAGAAAATGTGGAGAGACAAAATAGAGAAATGAACTTGCTGGTAGGATCAATAGAAGAATTACAGTAACAAATATGGAGCTAACACAAAATCAGGGCTCATTTTTTTTTAAAACATCTTTATTGGAGTATAATTGCTTTACAATGGTGTGTTAGCTTCTGCTTTATAACAAAGTGAATCAGCTATACATATACATATATCCCCATATCTGTTCCCTCTTGCATCTCCCTCAGTCCCACCCTCCCTATCCCACCCCTCTAGGTGGTCACAAAGCACCAAGCTGATCTCCCTGTGCTATGCGGCTGCTTCCCACTAGCTATCTATTTTACATTTGGTAGTGTATATATGTCCATGCCACTCTCTCACTTTGTCCCAGCTTACCCTTCCCCCTCCCCGTGTCCTCAAGTCCATTCTCTTCGTCTGTGTCTTTATCCCTGTCCTGCCTCTAGTCCATTCTCTTCGTCTGTGTCTTTATCCCTGTCCTGCCTCTAGGTTCTTTAGAACCTTTTTTTTTTTGTTTTAATTCCATATATATGTGTTAGCATATGGTATTTGTTTTTCTCTTTCTGACTTACTTCACTCTGTATGACAGACTCTAGGTCCATCCACCTCACTACAAATAACTCAATTTCATTTCTTTTTATGGCTGAGTAATATTCCATTGTATATGTATGCCACATCTTCTTTATCTATTCATCTGTTGATGGACACTTAGGTTGCTTCCATGTCCTGGCTATTGTAAATAGTGCTGCAATGAACATTGTGGTACATGACTCTTTTTGAATTATGGGTTTCGCAGGGTATATGCCCAGTAGTGGGATTGCTGGGTTGTATGGGAGTTCTATTTTTAGTTTTTTAAGGACCCTCTATACTGTTCTTCATAGTGGCTATATCAATTTACATTCCCACCAACAGTGCAAGAGGGTTCCCTTTTCTCCACACCCTCTCCAGCATTTATTGTTTGTAGATTTTTTGATGATGGCCATTCTGACCAGTGTGAGGTGATACCTCATTGTAGTTTTGATTTGCATTTCTCTAATGCTTAGTGATGTTGAGCATTCTTTCATGTGTTTGTTGGCAATCTGTATATCTTCTTTGGAGAAATGTCTATTTAGGTCTTCCAGGGCTCATTTTAATTAACATTTTAAAACCTCAGAGGAATGACCCTCTAGTGCAGTGTATGACTCACAAGTGCCCAGATGGGCAACTGGACCTCATTTTCCTACGATAACCTGTAGAGCTCCAAGTATCTTCATGTTACATGTAAATCATTCTACCTTCACGATGATTGAACTCCTTTATTTTCATTTAAATGAAATGAGCAGAATAGCTCCTTAAGGGGCTTTTTAAAATGTGCTTATGTTTTAGGCAAAACTGGCTCAAAGTAGCATATGAATGATTTGTGGACAAAGTATTTCATACCTAATAAAAATCACCCTTTAATGTAATTACAACAAATATAAGACTAGTAAATTTAATCAATGGTGATAGAAACAGAAAATCAAATGTGTCTAAAATCCCATTTATCCCACAGAGCTATAAATGAAGATTTAGGAGGGCTCATCAAATAAAGAATTGCAAGAAAAATACAGAAATCAAATTTATTACATGCACGGGAAGTAGAACACTACTCCAGGTAAGTTTAGGCAGTTTCAGGAACTAAACTCCCTCTTCTGGTATTTAATGTGTGCTGGGAATTCTAAATGCTGTACTACAGAATGCTTGTTTGAACAGCAAAAACAAGAGATGTGTAATTTAATGTTTTTTAAAAAGGTATGTTGTGCATGCACACTAAAGGAAGACATTTCTTTTATCATCTGAGAAGAAAATGGAAAAGGAATTGTGTGATGTACAGTTTGGGCTGCCAGAGAACTGCTTTAGCTCTTACCCATAATGCTTTTCAATCTTACCTTAAAGTCAATCACAGTAGGATTTTCCTTCACTGATTCTAACCACTCAGAAAATGTCTTCTCTTCTGGACCAGAGCTCCCTTTCTCCCACGCCAAAGCCGCTGCATACTCACTCCTCCCGCCTTGAACCAGGGATATGGATTTCTCTGATCCCTGCATAAACGAACCTGCAAGGTATTTCAAGAAAATTACTCGTTTAATTTTATTGCAAATTCAAACTTGAAAGTAAAGCTTATTTGCACAGGAGAAA
Source organism: Balaenoptera musculus (assembly GCF_009873245.2). NCBI lineage: Eukaryota > Metazoa > Chordata > Mammalia > Artiodactyla > Balaenopteridae > Balaenoptera > Balaenoptera musculus. The sequence goes on from NC_045787.1 coordinate 32,987,549, forward strand.
GAAGCAGATGGTAGAGTCATGTAGCTCCATTAAGTAAACTAAGTGAAAAGCAAGGGAACACACCTCTTGTCTCTATAGGGAGTTTAATAATAGAAATGATAATAATAGTGCCAACAGCTACCATTTATTAAGCAACACGTGTATGCCAGGCACTCTGCACTCATTATTTATGTAATTCGCATAACAATCCAGAGCAGTAGGTGTTAAAAACATGGACTTTGAAGCCAGAAGTAATTTGGCCTGGAACACATGGATACTAAGGGGGAGGAGGGGGGCTGGGATGCAGATGTAGCCCAAGGCCTGAGGACTCTGTCTCCTGCTCTTTGATGTCAAGCCTCCCACTTTTGACTTATATGGGCATATGTCTTGGGCCCCCGGAATAACATAAACCACATGGTTTCTGGTACCCAATCAGTTGACTGCCATGCCATAACTGACTACAATTACAGAAAAATGTTGATAGAATAACTTTAAGCTTAAAGACAGGAGTAAAAGTACAACTAACCAAAAAAAAAAAAAAAAAAAATTAAACCTCAAGTTAAAAGTTGGCACAGTGTTGCTTTAGAGGTAATGGCGTTTACTCTATACAGCACAGATCTTTCATATAAATTTTCAAAACAATTCCTCTTAACTAATGGTGTCTTTAATATGGGTAGAAACTGAGTAATAAGAAAATATAGTGAGAAATAAAATCAAATGGAAAAGAAGCTAGTGATATGGGTAATAGTTAATGGCATTAATCTGGTGTCTATTCTGGAGTGTCAGTAAGGATCAGCCATGCCCCTAACTGTTTAGAAATTCTACAGTAAGAGAGTCTAGGATGATTAGAACAACGGGTGAAATACTCTCTCTATGAAAAAATTATGGTTCTTTTCAAAGTGAGCTGCTTAAGAGGGGTATAAGAAGAAATTTTTAGAGTTTTTTTGCATTTAATTTTCATATAAAATAAGGGAGAAATTATTATTTGCCAATATATCATATACCTATTGACAGTGACTCTGACATGCAGATTGATATATGTCATAAATGGATTGACACTGATAAGAGCTATATATGATAAGCATGGGACCCTGAAGAAAGAACTAGTTAAGTCTACTTACTATTCTTTTAGCTACTTCAAACAGAATACTTACAAGTGAATAAATTGCTTAAAAGGATTCCAGAAAGAAAATGCAGACTGAAGATGATACCAACAGTGTAAACATAAGGAAAACAACTAATAGAAGGAAGAACAGACACTTCTATTTCTTCCACAAGCTTCTCATCAATCACAACATGAGATTGACAGCAAGGCACTCTCAAAACATATCAAAAATTTTAAGGAATTTTATGAAGTATTATCATTATGATATGAGCAAGACAAGGAAAAATTCTGTTTATTTCATATAGATTATCTTTTGATATTTTCTATTTTCTACACTTGTATATATTTTTGTCCATAATGTATTTTTAGAATAATATATTTACAAACATTTGTTAGTAAGTATACATATATTAAGGATATATCCTCAAAAAAATTTAATGGTACCATTACAGATTATAAAAGTTTGGAGTCAAATGATTTAATCAAAGTAGCTCAGGGTTAGAAATAGACAAATCTAAGTTCTTTTTCTTCTTTTTCTTTTTTTTATACAGCAGGTTTTTATTAGTTACCTATTTGATACATATTAGTGTATATATGTCAATCCCAATCTCCCAATTCATCCCCCCCAGTGCTTTCCCCCCTGGTGTCCATACGTTTGTTCTCTACATCTGTGTCTCTATTTCTGCCTTACACACTGGTTCATCTGTACCATTTTTCTAGATTCCACATATATGCATTAATATACGATATTTGTATTTCTCTTTCTGACTTACTTCACTCTCTATGACAGTCTCTAGGTCCATTCACATCTCTGCAAAAGCCCCAATTTCGTTCTTTTTATGGCTGAGTAATATTCCATTGTATATATGTACCATTTCTTCTTTATCCATTCGTCTGTCGAAGGGCATTTATGTTGTTTCCATGAGCTGGCTATTGTAAACAGTGCTGCAATGAACACTGGGGTGAATGTGTCTTTTTGAATTATGGTTTTCTCTGGGTGTATGCCCAGTAGTGGGATTGCTGGGTCATATGGTAATCCTATTTTCAGTTTTTTAAGGAACCTCCATACTGTTCTCCATAGTGGCTGTATCAATTTACATTCCCACCAACAGTGCAAGAGGGTTCCCTTTTCTCCACACCCTCTCCAGCATTTGTTTGTACATTTTCTGACGATGCCCATTCTAACCGGTGTGAGGTGATACCTCTTTGTAGTTTTGATTTGCCTTTCTCTAATAATTTGTGATGTTAAGCATCTTTTCATGTGCCTCTTGGCAAACTGTATGTCTTCTTTGGAGAAATGTCTATTTAGGTCTTCTGCTCATATTTTAATTGGGTTGTTTTTTAAATATTGAGCTGCATGAGCTGTTTATGTATTTTGGAGATTAATCTTTTGTCCATTGATTCGTTTGCAAATATTTTCTCCTATTCTGAGGGTTGTCTTTTCATCTGGTTTGTCATTTCCTTTGCTTTGCCAAAGCTTTTAAGTTTCATTAGGTTCCATTTGTTTATTTTGGGTTTTATTTCCATTATTCTAGGAGGTGGGTCACAAAACATCTTGCTGTGATTTATGTCAAAAAGTGTTCTTCCTATGTCTTCCTCTAAGAGTTTTATAGCGTCTGGTCTTACATTTAGGTCTTTAATCCATTTTGAGTTTATTTTTGTGTATGGTGTTGTATTCTTTTACATGTAGCTGTCCAGTTTTCCCAGCACCTCTTATTGAAGAGACTGTCTTTTCTCCACTGTATATTCTTGCCTCCTTTGTCATAGATTGGGTGACCATAGGTGGTGGGCTCCACTGATCTATATTTCTGTTTTTGTGCTAGTACCATACTGTCTTGATTACAGTAGCTTTTTAGTATAGTCTGAAGTCAGGGAGTCTGATTCCTCCAGCTCCGTTTTTCTTTCTCAAGATTGCTTTGGCTATTCAGGGTTTTTTCTGTTTCCATACAAATAGTAAAATTTTATGTTCTAATTCTGTGAAAAATGCCATTGGTAATTTGATAGGGATTGCACTGAAACTGTAGATTGCTTTGGGTAGTATAGTCATTTTCACGGTATTGATTCTTCCAATCCAAGAACATGGTATATCTCTCCATCTGTTTGTGTCATCTTTAATTTCTTTCATCAGTGTCTTATAGTTTTCTGCACACAGGTCTTTTGCCTCCTTAGGTAGGTTTATTCCTAGGTACATTATTATTTTTGTTGCAATGGTAAATGGGAGTGTTTCCTTAATTTCTCTTTCTGATCTTTCGTTGTTAGTGCATAGGAATGCAAGGGATTACTGTGTATTAATTTTGTATCCTGCAGCTTTACTAAATTCATTGATTAGCTCTAGTAGTTTTCTGGTGGCATCTTTAGCATTCTCTATGTATACTATCATGTCATCTGCAAACAGTGACTGTTTTACTTCTTCTTTTCCAATTTGTATTCCTTTTATTTCTTTTTCTTCTCTGATTGCTGTGGCTAAGACTTCCAAAACTATGTTGAATAATAGTGGGAAGAATGGAAACCCTTGTTTGTTCCTGACCTTAGTGGAAATGCTTTCAGTTTTTCACCGTTGAGAATGATGTTTGCTGTGGGTTTGTTGTATATGGCCTTTATTATGTTGAGGTAGTTTCCCTCTATGCTCACTTTCTGGAGAGTTTTTATCATAAACAGGTGTTGAATTTTGTCAAAAGCTTTTTCTGCATCTACTGAGATGATCATATGGTTTTTATTCTTCAATTTGTTAATATGGTGTATCACATTGATTGATTGGCGTATATTGAAGAATCCATACATCCCTGGGATAAATCCCATTTGATCATGGTGTATGATCCTTTTAATGTGTTGTTGGATTCTGTTTGCTAGTATTTTGTTGAGGATTTTTGCATCTATATTCATCAGTGATATTGGTCTGTAATTTTCTTTTTTTGTAGTATCTTTGTCTGGTTTTGGTATCAGGGTGATGGTGACTTCATAGAGTGAGTTTGGGAGTGTTCCTTCCTTTGCAATTTTTTGGAAGAGTTTGAGAAGGATGGGTGGTAGCTCTTCTCTAAATGTTTGATAGAATTCACCTGTGAAGCCATCTGGTCCTGGACTTTTTTTGTTGGGAAGTTTTAAATCACAGTTTCAGTTTCATTTTTTGTGATTAGTCTGTTCATATTTTCTATTTCTTCCTGGTTCAGTCTTGGAAGGTTATACCTTTCTAAGAATTTGTCCATTTCTTCCAGGTTGTCCAATTTATTGGCATAGAGTTGCTTGTAGTAGTCTCTTAGGATGCTTTGTATTTCTGCGGTGTCTGTTGTAACTTCTCCTTTTTCATTTCTAATTTTATTGATTTGAGTACTCTCCCTCTTTTTCTTGATGAGCCTGGCTAATGGTTTATCAATTTAGTTTATCCTTTCAGAGAACCAGCTTTTAGTTTTATTGATTTTGGTATTGTTTTCTTCATTTCTATTTCATTTATTTCTGCTCTGATCTTTATGATTTCTTTCCTTATGCTAACTTTGGGTTTTGTTTGTTCTTCTTTCTCTGGTTCCTTTAGGTGTAACGTTAGATTGTTTATTTGAGATTTTTCTTGTTTCTTGAGGTAGGCTTGTATAGCTATAAACTTCCCTCTTAGAACTGCTTTTGCTGCATCCCATAGGTTTTGGATCGTCGTGTTTTCATTTTCTTTTGTCTCTAGGTACTTTTTGATTTCCTCTTTGATTTCTTCAGTGATCTCTTGGTTATTTAGTAGCATATTGTTTAGTCTTCATAAGTTTGTGCTTTTTACATTTTTTTCCCTGTAATTGATTTCTAATCTCATAGCCTTGTGGTCAGAAAAGATGCTTGATATGATTTCAATTTTCTTAAATTTACTGAGGCTTGATTTGTGACCCAAGATGTGATCTATCCTGGAGAATGTTCCATGCACACTTGAGAAGAAAGTGTAATCTGCTGTTTTGGGGTGGAATGTCCTATAAGTATCAATTAAATCTATCTGGTCTAGTGTGTCATTTAAAGCTTGTGTTTCCTTATTAATTTTCTGTTTGGATGATCTGTCCTTTGGTGTAAGTGAGGTGTTAAAGTCCCCCACTATTATTGTGTTACTGTCGATTTCCTCTTTTATAGCTGTTAGCAGTTACCTTATGTATTGAGGTGCTCCTATGTTGGGTACATATATATTTATAATTGTTATATTGTCTTCTTGGGTTGATCCATTGATCATTACATAGTGTCCTTCCTTGCTTCTTGTAATATTCTTTATTTTAAAGTCTATTTTATCTGATATGAGTATTGCTACTCCAGCTTTCTTTTGATTTCCGTTTGCATGGAATATCTTTTTCCATCCCCTCCCTTTCTGTCTCTATGTGTCCCTAGGTCTGAAGTGGGTCTCTTGTAGACAGCATATATATGGGTCTTGCTTTTGTAACCATTCAGCAAGCCAGTGTCTTTTGGTTAGAGCATTTAATCCATTCATGTTTAAGGTAATTATTGATATGTATGTTCCTATTGCCATTTTCTTAATTTTTGGGGGGTTTGTTTTTGTAGGTCCTTTTTTTCTCTTGTGTTTCCCACTTAGAAAAATTCCTTTAGCATTTGTTGTAGAGCTGGTTTGGTGGTGCTGAATTCTCTTAGCTTTTGCTTGTCTGTAAAACTTTTGATTTCTCCATCGAATCTGAATGAGATCCTTGCTGGGTAGAGTAACCTTGATTGTAGTTTCTTCCCTTTCATCACTTTAAGTATATCATGGCAGGTGGATTCTTAACCACTGTGCCACCAGGGAAGCACCTACCCTTTCATTTTGTCTATCTTTCTGTCCATGTGGTTTTTGTTCCACAGGCTGCAGGATTGTAGTTCTTCTTGCTTCTGCTGTCTGCCCTCTGTTGAATGAGGCTATCTAAGAGGCTTGTGCAAGCTTCCTAATGGGAGGCGCTGGTGGTGGGTAGAGCTGGGTGTTGCTCTGGTGGGCAGAGCTCAGTAAAACTTTAATCTGCTTGTCTGCTGTTGGGTGGGACTGAGTTCCCTCCCTGTTGGTTGTTTGGCCTGAGGCAACCAAGCACTGGAGCCTAGAGGTTCTTTGGTGGGGCTAATGGTGGACTCTGGGAGGGCTCACACCAAGGAATACTTCCCAGAACTTCTGCTGCCTGTGTCCTTGTCCCCATGGTGAGCCACAGCTGCCCCCCCACCTCTGCAGGCGACCCTCCAAGACTAGCAAGTGGGTCTGGTTCAGTCTCCTATGGGGTCACTGCTCCTTTCCCCTCGGTCCTGATGTGCACACTACTTTGTGTGTGTCTTCCAAGAGTGGAGTCTCTGTTTCTCCCGGTCCTGTTGAAGTGCTGCAATCAAATCCTGCTAGCCTTCAAAGTCTGATTCTCTGGAAATTCCTCCTCCTGTTGCCAGACCCCCAGGTTGGGAAGCCTGACATAGGGTTCAGAGCCTTCACTGTAGTGGGTGGACTTCTGTGGTATAATTGTTCTCCAGTTTGTGAGTCACCCACCCAGTGGTTATGGGATTTGATTGTATTGTGATTGCACCCCTCTTACTGTTTCACTGTGGCTTCTCCTTTGTGTTGGATGTGGGGTGTCATTTTGGTGAGTTCCAGTGTCTTCCTATCAATGATTTTTCAGCAGTTAGTTTTGATTCCTGTGCTCTCGCAAGAGGGAGTGAGCACACGTCCTTCTACTCTGCCATCTTGAACCAGTCCATCCAAATCTATGTTCTCAAGTGTGCTTTGCTTTTAGAAAACAACATAAATGTGTCTTTGTTTTTAGGCAAATTGTCCTTGTGATTAATAAGCATTAGTTGAGAATCTGCTAAAAGCCAGGCACTAAAAACTTGGGTTGGGGAATTGACACAATTCAGGAATATTAGCAATGTGTCAGCTGGGCAGGATTGATAGTTGATTAACCAGTTTGGAGACTATTGCAATAGTCTCTGATTTTGCAGTGTCCCAACAAGCTGAAAACTAGAATTCATATTTCACATTTTCTCATCTCTATGTTGGATGGATTTTATAGTCGAGTAGTTTTTTTTCAGTAAGTATTCAAGAATAAATATTTCCAGAATTCTCTCATGTTTTGAGATGTCTTTCTGTTACCTCTACATATGAACACATTTTCTGTTCTCTTTTAGAAATTTGTGGACATTCCTTTATCATCTTGTAGCTTTCCATTTTGTCAAGAAGAAGTCTGACGCCAGCCAGATTTTGTTGTTATTCTGTAGGGAACTTGTTCTTTCAGCTAGGATACTTGAATTCATTTAAAAAATCTTTGTATTTAGTTAATTAACAAGAATTTGTCTTGAAATTGTATATTTGAACAATATTTCTGATACAAATAAGACAAATTTCTTCCTTTATTTCAGGGACTTTATATACATATGTATGTATATTTATTTATTTATATATATTTTAAAAAATAGTTTTTCTGTTTCATTTCTTGGGCTGTCTATTTCAGGAACACTAATTCCCATCTATTGAATTATATTTGTCATTCCATTTCCATTAGATATTCTTTAATAATTGTTAATATCTGGATTTTTTCATTATGAATTACTTTAGATCTTTTCTTTATTAATTTTATCTTCAGACAATTATATTTTGAACTTGCAGTGTCTATTTATAACTATAATGGCGATACTCTTCAATATTTGTTGTCTTTGTACCTTAGCTTTGAAATCTTCCTTTTCAATTAATTCTTATATTTAATGTTTTCATCTCTGAGCTTTTGATTTACTGAATTCACATTCTTATTAAATTATTCTATTGCAAGACAAACTGGTATAGAATCTGTACATTCTTTGGTTTATATTACTAGGTTGATTGCTTTGCATACTGTTCTTTTTTTGGGGGAGTATAATACAAATGTGTAGTTGTCAGATCAGCTCTCATTTTGCTTATGCTCAACATGGGCATCCACATGTAGACCATTGATAGGCTCTGATATTTAAAACTACCTATTTATTATTATAATAAATATGATATTATTATCTGTTCCTTGGCTGTCCTCCCATGACAATATAAACTTCATATTTTGGGAGTTTTTGTGATTCTGATTTCCTTTGTTCTGAGCAGAAGTAGTAATCAGTCAGGAAGAGTAAGGGAATAAGAAAATTTTACACAGAGGAAGGAGTTATTTATAATGGCAAGGCACAGGAGAGAGCATGACTTATTTAGGAGACTACATAAAGTTTAGCTAGGCAGAGAGAGAGGCAGGAACTTATCTTCAATGTTATGTGAAACCATGACAAGTTTAAGGCATGAGTGTTTCATGATAAGATTTGCCTTGGAGAATATTCCTCTAACAGAAAATGTGTAGAATAGATTGGAAGAAGGCAAGACCAGAGGCAAGGGAACAAGTTGGGAGGCCTCTGTGGTAATCCAGGTTGGAAATGATGAATGGAAGGCATGTCTATGGAAATGAAGAGCTGGGAGAACTGGGAGAAATATTAAGGAGGAGGAATGACTACTTATTGGATGTAGAGGCTAGAAAGAGGGAGGGAGAAATCAAAGACAGCACTCAGGTTTCTGGCTTTGTTGCCTGAGCCTTTTTAATGTACTTCTCTTACAACTTATTTGTCTTTTTTTTTTTTTATTGAAGTATATTTGATTCACAATGTTGTGTTAGTTTCTGGTGTACAGCAGAGTGAGTCAGTTTTTCATATATATGGATATATATACACACACATATATATAATTCTTTTTCATATTCTTTTCCTTTATGATTTATTACAAGATACTGAGTATAGTTCCCTGTGCTATACAGTAAGACCTTGTTTACCTATTTTATATATAGTAGTTTGTATCTTCTAATCTGAAACTCCTAATTTATCCCTACCCCCCCTTCTCATTTGATAACCATAAGTTTGTTTTCTATAATATGTCTATGAGTCTGTTTCTGTTTTGTAATAAGTTCACTTGCATCATATTTTAGATTCCACATAAGAGTGATATCATATGGTATTTGTCTTTGTCTGACTTACTCCACTTAGTATAATAATCTCTAGGTCCATCCATACTGATGCAAATGGCATTATTTCATTCTTTTTTATGGCTGAGTAGTATCCCATTGTATATATGTACCACATCTTCTGTATTTTTAATGGTTGTCTATATGTATCCTTACTTTGTAAGTTCCTTGATTGGAAGACCTAGTTCATGCCCATCTGTACTTCACAATGCTTAATACTGAGTTTGGCCGAGAGGAAGAATCAATAAATGTGCATTCAGTTAAACAAACTAAATAGGAGATAAAGAAAATCTTAACCATGTCCCCTTTTAAGTAGTACTAATATTTGATTTGCTCCCTTCCCCCACCACACATAGGCTCTGAGACAAACAAATGAAACTAATGAAAAGTGAAAAATAGTATAGTCACAGTCATGTGCAATATGGTATTTAAATTACTGCCAGTCAGGACGCACTGGGTAAGTTGCTAAGAGAAAGCACTGTTACCTCCATATTTCTCGGACAGCTTGTTAGTGGTGCACCGGTATTCCACTTTTGTTTTCTTAAAAAAAAGGAAACGTTTCTTTGTTTCAACCCGGATGCAATTTTGGGCTTCTGCCTTCGTTAAACCTAGGAAATGGAATACAAGCAAAAAACCCTGAGAGTGTACCATGGAGAATTCAGGGAAGAGGAACATGAGGCTCTGGGCACTTGGGGAGCTACAGGTACTCCATATCAGCACACAACTCCTCCAGTTCCCGTGAGCTCAAATGATTAATGGCTTTTACTACAGAGGCAGTCCTTCACAAGCCCTGGGACATGCTGAAGAGAAGAGGTATATATGAGTCCTTGCCGTCTCCCCCATGGGGATCATGTTGGCGTCTCCATGTTGCCTACACACAATAAATCTCTAAGCTTTCCCGTCCTGCTGGCCACTGCCCTTGTATAGCCCCACAAGTCAAGAGATGAACACATGCTCTGTTTGGTGCCCTGCTGTCAGGCCTTCTTTTGGGGCCACAGCTGATTCTGTGAGAACTGAATCCATTTCACTTCTTCTCCCGTTCACCACCTAAAATGTAAATCTCATTGGTCACCTCTCCTTCCCGGAACACTCATTCTCATACTTGGCTATGCTTCCTCTCCCTGACTTAGCTGCTCACTCCACCTCTACCTCCAAAACCCTTTCATTTTACTCTCAGAAATTCTGACTTCCTGACTCATGAACTCTTCTTTTATGTCCTCGATGACTGTTCGCTCTTTCTCCTCATCTTAATTCAAGCCTATACTTGATATATTTCCACCGCTGTCTCCGAGGGAGGTTGATGCTGCCTCATTCCCAGCCTCTTTAGGAGTTGGAGCTGGGCTTGATATCTTCCTAGTTTCCCAGTGCTGCTTTCATAGGATGACACTCCACAGTTTTATAACTCTTGTAAAAGTCTTGATGCTCTGAAGCTCAGGACATCCAATTCTAATTCCTTTGGTCTTCATTGTTCTTATCTTTTAACAAACTTCGAAGCATCATTTGTTAAAGATTTTGGTATCTGAATCAGTCTTTCCCACCCCAATGCTAGCCATTATTCTTAATGACTTCAAAACTGATGGGGATATCAGGGACTAAGTGGGACAGAGCACAGAGAAATAGGTCTGGCTGTTTGGAGGCTAACGTGGTACTGCCTATCTGGGGTGATTTGAGGAGAATAAAAGTTTCCTTTTTTTTTTTTTTTAAACAGCTTCCCAAGTCACCTGACCTGGTACCCAAAACACCTAAATTAGAATCCAGTTTTTTTGATGTTTAGTTAAAAATTGCCTTGAAAAATACAAGCTCATGAGAGATAGAGGTGTTATGTGAGTTCTTTAGTACCTTAAAGCAAAGTAGTTTATTAGATACTGATTCTTAGGGTTGCAGGTTACAAGAGGCAGGGAAGAATGTTTTCAGAGCTGGATGCGTCATGTGAGTATGATGCTGAAATTTAAACCTGAGGGCGCAGATCACCGAGGAATGAGGCTGAGTAGATGGGGATGGGGCTTCCTACTTCACAGTTTTTTCAACAGTTTGACCCATTCAAAGAAATGTATTACAGGTTGGGAGTAAAGAATTCTTGGTTTGACAGCTCTTTTGGTCAGACTGAATAAACACGACTCATTTCTCTTCTGGTAGTATTGTTCTTATAAGTGGGTCAGGCAAATGTTTAGGCCACGTGAGGAATTTAATACATCTGTGGTGCACAACTCATCCTTTCATTAGGTTTCTATGATTTATAAGTGAAAAGTAAATTGTATGTGACCAATTTACTAATTATAACATAATTAATTAACTATAAAGTTAGTTAATTACATTTGCTGAGGGTTATAGGAGAAGGCTTAAAGATTTGAATGATGAATCTCTCTTATGAGTCATGGTGTTGGTCATGCAGTGATCAAAATATCAAGGCTTTATCAGTGAATTTCTGTGCCGGCCTTTTCTTCTTCACAAGATGTCCTATAGCTTGTGCCTCACCCATATCCACACTGACACAGGAGTTTCTTGATGCTGAAGCACTTGCCCTCTCAAGCCTGAGTGTCCCTCTGATGTGACACAGGGATGAGTATTTCAGAAATGTCCTCAGCTACTCTGACTGGGCAAAGGTCAACAGTGTCAACCAAAAATGTCATGCTGATAAATAGTGGGGTGTATAGTTTTTCTCCTCTAATTCAGAGCAGAAAATAACTTCCCAGTCAAAGGACTTTAAAATTACCATCTTGTATAACATGATATTTTAATTGTTTAATGTTCTGTCTGTATTCCTGAAATTCTTTTTACCTTGCACGCTGAAGCAATGCCAACTTTTATTCAAGGTTTTAAATTGACTATGGGACACTGTGCAGTAGAGGAATAAATCAAGGGATGCAAATAAAAAGCAATTTAATTTTGTTTTATTCTTCTTGCACTAGAGAAAGTACTATGAAGTATTCAAGTCATTTAAAAAAAATTAATGACAAGGGATATAATTCTTATTGAATAAAGCAAATAATTCTTATTGAATAAAGCAAATAAAAACTAAGCCTAAACTCTAACTCTACATTATTGAGAAGTAAGGGGAGAAGGACTAAAAGAGGCAAAAGGGAGGAGGCCAGAATATGTATTCATCTGAAGAGTGGGCAAAAACAGGTAAGCACACCCACCGGAGAATTCCATTTTATTGAGATTTGTTTCTGTCTGAGTGAGCTTCATCTTAACCACAGTTAAAATTGAGCTCCAATATTATTATTGTGACTCAGAGAAGTATATATATGCATGGATATGCACATATTTAATGACTATAAGAATATATATTACATATAAAAATATCGAATATAAGGATATATATCTTATTTAATATATTAAATATAAATATATATACACATACTATAAATCCTATGTATATATATAGTGTGTGTATGTGTACATAGGTGTGTATGGTTATATATTTCCAGTTTTATATCATATCTCAAACTCCCTTTCTTTCTCTTATTATGTGTGCCTCTGTGACTGAAGTCTCTATTTTTATTTAAAGAGAAAAAAATCGAAGGTGAGAATATTTCAGGAAGAAGGTATAGCTCATCACTCTTCATTTTTGTTATGGGGCTTCAACTATTAAAATGCTGGATGGTTGATTAAAGATTCACATAGTTCTTTAACTGACCTGAACTCTAAGCCTTTAGAGGCTTTGCTGTGAATGCATGATGAGTATAGCTTATCAAGTGAGAAATTATTCTCGGCTACAGCAGCAGTGACCAGAATAATTTTATCCCAAGGGTGAGATGAAACCGAGTCAAGGGCCAGAGACTTCCCCGAACGATTTTTGCTCAGCATAAATGTTGATGAAATTCATCAAGCAAACATTGCTCCAGTGGAAAGGATAACTGTAAGGAAACATAAGAGGCAGGCAGTGTGGAAAGCCCATCACAGCATAAGTCTTTTGGATTTCAGTAACTCTGTAAGGCAAAAAATTTTGAAGACCTTCTTACTGAAAATCTTTCTCAAAGACATTTATTACATCTCCTCTCTTAAAAAGCAGATAATGATGGACATCTGATCAATTAAGGTTTAGAAGGACTCAGGGAAGCCCCATTAAACATTACTATTTGCCATAATGAGATATAAGAACAGAAGGATTGAAACTCTATTGACCTCAGAGTTGGCTTGGTGTCTTTTAAAATAAATTCTTAATTTCTTTTGTATAAAAGTTAAATGATCAAGAATTCTGATTTATTTAGGGGAATCTGTCAGTTGGGTTCTGGTTATTATACAATTTCCTAGCCATGTTCTCAAGATAGAAGCATCACAAGGACGCTGTGTCATTTCACACAGGAGCCTGAAAAATTTATACAAAGGTACTTAAGTAATAGTAATTAATATTGGCAATCTAGGGTAATAAGAAACCAAGATTTATTTTTTAAACCAAGTTTATATTGTTATTTTATATGTAAGCAGAAAAATATCACTGATTATATCCCAAGATATAAAATTGCAACCTTTCCTCAAATGAAAGTGCTGCCCATCTGGTTTCAAGTTTTGTCACCAATAGGTACATATCTGGCCCATATTAACTTAGTCCCTTGTCAAGCCCTTAATTGCTTTTCATCCTTTGCTCTTGACTTTCAGTTAAAATCATTAAAAGAAAAAGAATTAGTCCAGTGGCTAGGACTTCGCGCTTTCACTATTGAGGGACTGGGTTCAATCCCTAGTTGGGGAACTAAGATCCCACAAGCTCCACGGCCAAGAAAAAAAAAAAAGAAAAGAAAGAAAGAAAGATAAAAGACTGCCAGTGGATTTGTTGTAATTACAGTTTTATAAAATTATTATCTCCTATAAAATTGCTATAAGTAAATTATCTTTTAGAGTTTAGTTCCAAGACAAATTTTGTTTTCCTTGAGGTGATGGCATGCATCTCTCTTTAGTTTACCACTACTGAGCAGCTTATGATGTTCTTAAATGTCAGGAAATTCTGGGTCAAATCTGATGCCCAAAGAGGTGAAGCCTATTTATTTTTCCTTCTTCTTTTTGTCTGAATTTTATATTTTTATTTTATTTCCTTGAATGTGTACTTTTTGGTTTTTCTTCATATCATTTTGGAAATAAAGCAGGGTCAAAATAAAGTCAATAAAGAAGAACTAAAAGGATAGAGAAAGAGAAAAATGTATTGCACACTATCTTATCAGTTAAAAATGAAGGTTGAAGAAAGCGAACCTGAGTTCTTTAGTTCTTCCTTGCTGAACTGATAGAGGAGATCATACACGCCTCCCAGGGAGCCAGAGGTGAAATAGTGAGTCCCGAAGTCATCAAATATCCGGCTGTATAAAGCGGAGTTGTATTCTAGAGGCAGATGGTTAAGTGCTTTCAAAAAGACATCAGAAAGCTGCAGATCTTTAGTTTTCATTGTGAAATTTAAGACTTTTATCACTTTATAGATCCTAATAAAACTGGAATCCTAAATGGAAGAGGAGAAAGGATTAAAAAAAAGAAAAAGATTATTAAAGGTAATGAAAGCTTGAGGGATCAAGCATTAAATGTTTTTCATCAGCTTCATTCTAACCACAGCATTACAACAATTGTTAACTCTCCATTGCATGTTCCCACAGACAAAATGATAATTTTCATTTTATTTTTTCCAGTACCTTTTCCTCAGATGTTCAAAATGGTAAACAGATTAAGATGACCTCAGTCATGTAAACTGTGTGACTGAGGCATGTGCTCTCTACCAAAAAGAGATCAAGTATCAAAAAGTAAATCTTTCTTTCTTGATGGTCAATTGTGGGTGCACCCCTACCGTGTTATTATTTAGAAAGCCTAGATAATGCAAATAATTGAACAAAGATTGTGTAAATTTTCAACTGGAAGTTACACAATGAGATTCAAGTCATAGCTCTGTCATAGACTCGGGAAAAGCAGGTCAATTCTCTGGGCCTCAGTTGTCTGGGAAATGTCACCTGCTGCACAGCCTTCATCTGTGGCATTTCACACCACTTTCAACTCCAAAATGTTATGACTTAGAATTACGTAGGGAGTAAAGTTAAACAAAATTATTTGTATTCTCTCTCCTCCATCCGTAAACAGAAATATTTGTTTGGAGGTTCATTTTTCTTTAATTGTCTTTTGTTATGTCAAGTTAATTTAGGATTAGGTGATTGGTATTATGCCCCAAATTTCATTCCATTATATTGTCCTTCTCCATAGCCACTGTTTTATGTGTGTACCCACGTATACTGTTTTTTTTTTTTTTTAATTTATATACTGTAACTGATTTCTCAATTTTAGCAAATTGTAATGTTTAAGTAATAAAAAGAGAGAGGGGCATATTTTAGCCACAGGTCTTTATTAGTTAAATTGTTAAATTTATTAATTAAATTATTATAGCTGTAAATTATTAAACAGCTATCTTTCTGTGTGCTATAATTGTGGCACAAAATGACTGTTAACACAAAAGAAGAAAAACCCCACAACGCTTGAGGAAGAGTCAATATTTATCCACCTCTCTCTCTCTTTTCCTCTCTCTTCCTCCCTCCTTCTCTCCCTTCCCTTACTCTTTCCTATCTCCTTACCTTCAATACATTTATTTCTCAGCTATCTCATATGCAGTGGACATAGATGTGAACAAGGAAGAAAAAATTCAGGTCTTTATGGAGCTTACATTTTAAGAGTCCATTAATTCTAAGTTTAATACTTGAATTTTGTCATGGAGGTGTGGCTTTGGAAAGGTAGAGGGACATTGTGCTTTTAGAAAGAAGCACACTTACTTCCTGAATATCTGAAATGTGCCTGTTTGGATATGCACATTGAAATGGGTTGTTAAAAATTTCCAGGCTGCTTTAAAAAATGAAATTGTGGAAAATACAAGTGAAATTTTGGTAACTCGACATAGCACAAGCACCTCCATGGTGCCCCACTTGTCAGTGCATGATGGCTAGAACTGGCTATTCTGGACTAAAAAATTATGTGACAGTATGTTATTAACCATGTGTGGTCTATTTCAACATTCTGTGAGAGCTTGCTTTATTTTAACCATCTTTTTGTTGGTTCAATTTTGTAAAGAAATTCAAAAAAGCACTGAATCTTGCTGAGATAACTGGTATTTTGACTTGAAACAGACTATCTGCCGAACAAATGTTTAGTCAGATCTTTTAGTGACAAGAGAAATAAAGCATTAAACTCCACTTAAGGACTTGGATTGATTTTCAAGTTTGTGGGACATTATTTTCTCTATTTGAAGATTAAGAGAGGTTGCAGTAGCATTTTCTATTTAACCTGAGATATCCTTATTCTGCTCAGATCTAATCAAAGATATTGGGTTGAACCACACAAAGTTGACAATCTTGTAAGTCAAAAATGGTTGAATATCAGCAGTTTCATATGTTTGAACCTGATACTGTGAATAGCCTGAAATGTTTCCACTTCGGGGCAGACTATTAGAGATAAAATAACAGCTGTTTACCTACAGATAAGGGTTTTACAAGTGTTCTCTAGCATGTTTGAAACATTTATAAACCAATTCTGTGACGCAAACCTTAATTTTGAGACTGGTATATATATATATATATAAATAATAGATTTGCTTCAGAGCAAGCTGGGGGACTTATTGAAAAAAAGCCAGACTCACATGCCCAATCCCAGACATGCTGAATCAATAAATTAAAAGAAGGGTCTGGGGAGGTGTCTTTTTACCTCCTGGTAATTCTGACACTAACTTGTCTTAAGAATATAATTTGGTAAGTGTGAGGGGAACAGTATGACCCAGAGTCCATTCAAAAGTAAACTAACAATCTGTGTTATAAAAGGAATTTATTTTATTCTTTTTCAACATGCTCATATCACCAGAGCTATACTCTTTCCAGAGTTTGGTGAAATGATGAATAAAGGAATGAATGAATAAGCAAGTAGCTTGAAATATAATGTGGTAGATGTGAATAGTGGGCAATTAGAAAAAATTAGACAATTGATTTTAATTCCCAACTCTGGCATTTACTCATAGTAAGATCATGGGAGTGACTTGACTTCTTGGACTTTAGTGTAGTGCCTGACACATGGTAGCTATTTGATAATTCTGTTGAATTAAAAATAAATATATGGACTTCAATTTACTCATCTGCAAAATGGTGTTAAAAACATCTACTACTGGGGCTTCCCTGGTGGCGCAGTGGTTGAGAATCTGCCTGCCAATGCAGGGGACATGGGTTCGAGCCCTGGACTGGGAAGATCCCACATGCCGCGGAGCAACTGGGCCCGTGAGCCACACCTACTGAGCCTGTACTCCGCAACGGGAGAGGCCACGACAGTGAGAGGCCAGTGCACGGCGATGAAGAGTGGCCCCCGCTCGCCGCAACTAGAGAAAGCCCTCACACAGAAACGAAGACCCAACACAGCCAAAAATAAATAAATAAAATTAAAAAAAAAAAAAAAAAAAAAAAAAAAAACATCTACTACTGAGGGGAAGGAGTCAAGATGGCAGAATAAGAGGATGCTGAATTCGTCTCTCCTCAGAAGTACATCAAGAGGGAGGGGATATATGTATACATATATTTGATTCACTTCATTGTACAGCAGAAACTAACACAACATTGTAAAGCAACTACATCCCAATAAAAAAAAAAAAAGAATACATCTACAAATGGAAGAATTCTCACAGAGCACCTGCTGAATGTTAGCGGAAGACTTTGGACACCTAAAAGGACAAGAAAAATCCCCTCACGACTGGGTAAGACAAAAGAAAGAAAAAAAGAAAAGAGGAATCAAAAAAGGGACCAGTACCCCTGGTGGGAAGCCAAAGGTGAGGAGAGGTTCCTGCACTCAGTAAAACCCCCTCATGGTGGGGAAATCAGCTGGGACAGAAAGGGACCTTCAGAGGATCGAAGGGGAATGCAGCAGACCATCTGTGGAAGGCAGGACAAAGTAAGAACTGTGCACATGGTCTACAACACAGCTCTGCATGTCCCAGACCGAGTCGTGTGTCTCCTGGTGCAGAGGGGGGCTGGGTGCTGGAAAGTGGGGTTTGGAGCATGGACCCAGGCAGGGGACAGCTGTTGGCTGTGAAAAGACAGTCTGAAGGGACAGGAGTAAGGAGCTCCACAACCGGGAAAATTTACAGAAGTCTGGGACACCATGCAAGCAAGAAGTCATTGTTGAGTGGCACACAAGGGCTGGGGCCGCCATTGCAACATCCTTCCCCACCCAACAGTTTTGGCCTCCGTGGGCACTGGGAGGAGCACCCATCTGAGCAGGCTCACCTGCCCCTCAATCCAAGGCCTCCTCTGCCTGCATAGGCTCCAGGTTCCTGAGCCCTGCCCGTGCCAAAGCCTCCTCGGGAATCAGCCCTGGGTGCCCCTGCCTGAGATGGGAATCTGCCAGTGCTGGCCGGGGATGAGTGCTAAAGTGTGGGGTTAAGAGAGCATATCTGGGGAAAGGACCACTGTTGGCTGCACAGATACAACAGGGGATGGGAGTGAGGGGCTCTGAGGCCAGGAATGCCCCTAGAGGAAGTGTGGTCTGCCTAGGAACTGAGGTGCCACTGTTGAGTGGTGCTCAAGGGGCAGGGCCGCCACTGCCTCCACATGCCAGCCCCTGCCTCTGCGGCACTGGGAGGGACTCCCACCAGAGTGAGTGCATCCCAGTCTGTTGCAACTGCCTGTTGGTCTCTGCTGCCACGGACACTTCACACACACCTCAGTTGTGGCTGCCATACCCCTCCCTGGCCTGAGTGAGTAAGTGTGCTCCAATCAAGTGTGGCTTTTGCCCTCTCTTGCCTTGGCAGGGAACAGATGTCGGAGGGGGGCACACATGCAGAGGTGGGTCCAAAACCAAAGCTGAGCCTCAGTGGTGGTGTGACTAAGGAGGAGGAAATCACTCCATGCAGCTGTACAAGCCGTGGATTAAATTCCCATGATCAGCTTGGTAAATCCCGCATCTGTGGAATACCTGAATAGACAATGAGTGTTCCCACAACAGAAACCTGTCTAGCTTTAACAGCAGTGGACTTTGAGGGCAAGTACACACGGAAGCTGGGACAGGTTAGAGTCTGAGCTGTCCCTACAGAGCCCACAGAGGGTCGAGACCTACCTAAAGGTATTGGAGGGCCTCCTGGGGAGGTGGATTTTGGCTGTGGCTCACTGTGGGAGCAAGGACATTGACAGCAGAGGCCCCAGGAAAATATTCTTATCACTATTATTGTTTTTTGTTTGTTTCATTTTGTTCAGTTTTTGTTGTTTTTATGTCTTATATTTTATTTTTTAATATTTTTAAAAATTTTCTATTTTTACTTTACTTTTTTGTTGTTTTGTGGTTTTTTTCCTTGTTTTTGTTCTTTTTTTTGTTTTTTGTCATTTTGTGTGTTTGTTTTATGGTTTCTTTGCCTTTTATTTAGTTTGCTTTCTGTTTTTGTTTAGTTTTTTATTTTTTGCTTTTGTTAAATTAGTCTTTGATTGTTTTCATTTTTGAGCTGTTTTGTTTATTCTCCTGTTTTTTTGTTTTCTTTGTTTTTTTGTCATTTCTTTGTTTTTATTTGGTTTTGTTTTTATCATTTGTCTTGGGTTTTGACTGTCTGTTTTCTTTTTTCCTTTTTTTGTGTTGTTTTGCTGTTTGTTTTTGTTTTTGTCTTTTGTATTGGGTTCTGTTTATCTGTTTGTTTTCTTTTCCTTTTTTCTCTGGCCACGCTGTGCAGCTTGTGGGCTCTTGGTTCCCCGCCAGGGGTCAGGCCTAGGCATCCAGGGTGGGAGTGCCAAGTCCAGGATGCTGGACCACCAGAGAACTCCCAGGCCCAGGAAATATTAATCGGTGTGTGCTGTCCTGGAGATATCCATCTTGACACCAAGACCCAGCTCCGCCCAACTGCATGCAGGCTCCAGTGCTGGACACCTCACACCAAACAACCAGCAGGACAGGAACACAACCTCATCCATCAGTGGACAGGCTGCCAAAAGTTGTACTAAGCTCACAGAAACCCCAAAACACACCAACTGATGTGGTCCAGTTCATCAGAAGGAAAAGACTAAGGTCCATCCACCAGAGCACAGGCACCAGTCCCTCCCACCAGGAAACCTACACAAGCACCTGGACCAACTTCACCCACCAGGGAGCAGACAACAGAAGCAAGAGGAACTACAACACTGTAGCCTACCGAAAGGAGACCACAAACACAGTACATTAGACAAAATGAAATGACAGAGAAATATGTTGCAGACAAAGGAGCAAGGTAAAAACTCACAAGACCAAATAAATGAAGAGGAAATAGGCAATCTACCTAAAAAAGAATTCAGAGTAATGATAGTAAATATGATGCAAGATCTCGGAAATAGAATGGAGGCATGGATTGAGAAGATACAAGAAATGTTTAACAAAGACCTAGAAGAACTAAAGAACAATCAGTGATGAAGAACACAATAACAGAAATGAAAAATACATTAGAGTAATCAGTAGAAGAATAACTGAGGCAGAAGATGGGCAAGTGAGCTGGAAGACAGAATGGTGAAATTCACTGCTGCAGAGCAGAATAAAGAAAAAAGAATGAAAAGAAATGAGGAGAGTCTCAGAGGTCTCTGGGACAACATTAAATGCACCAACATTCGAATTATAGGGGTTCCAGAAGAAGAGAAAGATAAGGGTCTGAGAAAATATTTGAAGAGATTATAGTTGAAAACTTCCCTAACATGGGAGAGGACATAGTCACCCAAGTCCAGGAAGTGCAGAAAGTCCCATACAGGATAAACCCAAGAAGAAAAATGCCTAGATACATATTAATCAAATTAACAAAAATTAAATACAAAGAAAAAAAATATTAAGAGCAGCAATGGAAAAGCAACAGATAACATACAAGAGAATCTCCAGAAGATTATCAGCAGATTTTTCAGCAGAAACTCTGCAGGCCAGATGTGAATGGCAGGATATATTTAAAGTGATGAAAAGGAAAAACTTACAATCAAGATTACTCTACCTAGCAAAGATCTCATTCAGATTTGACAGAAATCAAAAGCTTTACAGACAAGCAAAAGCTATGAGAATTCAGCACCACCAAACCAGCTTTACAATAAATGTTAAAGGAACTTCTCTAGGTGGAAAACACAAGAGAAGAAAAAGATCCACAAAAACAAACCCAAAACAATTAAGAAAATGGTAATAGGAACATACATATCAATAATTACCTTGAATGTAAATGGATTAAATGCTCCAACAAAAAGACACAGACTGGCTGAATGGATACAAAAACAAGACCCATATATATGCTCTCTACAAGAGACTCACTTCAGACCTAGGGACACATACAGACTGAAAGTGAGAGGATGGAAAAAGATATTCCATGCAAATGGAAATCAAAAGAAAGCTGGAGTAACCATACTCATATTAGATAAAATGGACATTAAAATAAAGAATGTTAAAAGAGACAAGGAAGGACACTACATAATGATCAAGGGATCAATACAAGAAGAAGGTATAACAATTGTAAATATTTATGCACCTAACTTAGGAGCACCTCAATACATAAAGCAAATGCTAACAGCCATAAAAGGGGAAACTGACAGTAACACATTCATAGTAGGGGACTTTAATACCCCACTTTCAACAATGGACAGATCATCCAGACAGAAAATTAATAAGGAAACACAAGCTTTAAATGACACATTAGTGCAGATGGACTTAATTTATATTTACAGGACATTCCATCCAAAAACAAAAGTATAAACTTTCTTCTCAAGTGAACATGGAACATTCTCCAGGATACATCATATCTTGGGTCACAAATCAAGCCTCAATAAATTTAAGAAAATTGAAATCATAACAAGCATCTTTTCCAACCACAACACTACGAAATTAAAATAAATTACAGAAAAAACTGTAAAAAACACAAACACATGGAAGCTAAACAATACGTTACTAAATAGCAAAGAGATCACTGAAGAAATCAAAGAGCAAATCAAAGAATACCTAGAGACAAATGACAACGAAAACACAATGATCCAAAACCTATGGGATGCAGGAAAAGCAGTTCTAAGAGGGAAGTTTATAGCAATACAATCTTATCTCAAGAAACAAGAAATATCTCAAATAAACAACCTAACCTTACACCTAAAGCAACTAAGGAAAGAAGAAGAAGAAGAAGAACAACAACAAAAACCCCTAAGGTTAGTATAAGGAAAGAAATCATAAAGATCAGAGCAGAAATAAATGAAATGGAAACAAAGAAAACAATAGCAAAGATCAATAAAACTAAAAGCTGCTTCTTTGAGAAGACAAACAAAATTGTCTTTAGCCAGACTCATCAAGAAAAAAAGGGAGAGGACTCAAATCAATAAAATTAGAAATGAAAAAGGAGAAGTTACAACTGACACCGCAGAAATACAAAACATCATAAGAAACTACTACAAGCAACTATATGCCAATAAAATGGACAACATGGAAGAAATGGACAAGTTCTTAGAAAATTACAGCCTTCCAAGACTGAACCAGGAAGAAATAGAAAAGATGAATAGACCAATCACAGGTAATGAAATTGAAACTGTGATTAAATCTTCCAACAAATAAAGGTCCAGGACCAGATGGCTTCACAGGCAAATTCTATTAAACTTTTAGAGAAGAGCTTACACGCATCCTTCTCAAACTCTTCCAAAAAGTCACAGAGGGAAGAACACTCCCAAGCTCATTCTATAAGGCTGCCATCACCCTGATACCAAAACCAGACAAAGATGTCACAAAAAAGAAAATTACAGGCCAATATCACTGATGAACATAGATGCAAAAATCCTCAACAAAATGCTAGCAAACAGAATCCAACAACACATTAAAAGGATCATGCACCATGATCAAGTGGGGTTTATCCCAGGGATGCAAGGATTCTTCAATATATGCAAATCAAATCAATGTGATACACCATATTAACAAATTGAAGAATAAAAACCATATGATCATCTCAGTAGACGCAGAAAAAGCTTTTGACAAAATTCAACACCCATTTATGATAAAAACTCTCCAGAAAGTGAGCATAGAGGGAAACTACCTCAACATAATAAAGGCCATATACAACAAACCCACAGCAAACATCATTCTCAACGGTGAAAAACTGAAAGCATTTCCACTAAGGTCAGGAACAAACAAGGGTGTCCACTCTTGTCACTATTATTCAACATAGTTCTGGAAGTCCTAGCCACACCAATCAGAGAAGAAAAAGAAATAAAAGGAATACAAATTGGAAAAGAAGAAGTAAAACAGTCACTGTTTGCAGATGACATGATAGTATACATAGAGAATGCTAAAGATGCCACCAGAAAACTACTAGAGCTAATCAATGAATTTAGTAAAGTTGCAGGATACAAAATTAATACACAGTAATGCCTTGCATTCCTATACACTAACAACAAAATATCAGAAAGAGAAATTAAGGAAACACTCCCATTTACCACTGCAACAAAAAGAATAAAATACCTAGGAATAAACCTACCTAAGGAGGCAAAAGACCTGTATGCAGAAAACTGTAAGACACTGATGGAAGAAATTAAAGATGATACAAACAGATGGAGAGGTATACCATGTTCTTGGATTGGAAGAATCAATGCTGTGAAAATGACTATACTACCCAAAGCAATCTACAGGTTCAGTGCAATCCCTATCAAATTACCAATGGCATTTTTCACAGAAGTAGAACATAAAATTTTATTATTTGTTTGGATACACAAAAAACCCTGAATAGCCAAAGCAATCTTGAGAAAGAAAAACGGAGCTGGAGGAATCAGACTCCCTGACTTCAGACTATACTAAAAAGCTACTGTAATCAAGACAGTATGGTACTGGCACAAAATCAGAAATATAGATCAGTGGAACCCACCACCTATGGTCACCCAATCTATGACAAAGGAGGCAAGAATATACAATGGAGAAAAGACAGTCTCTTCAATAAGAGGTGCTGGGAAAACTGGACAGCTACATGTAAAAGAATGCAACACCATACACAAAAATAAACTCAAAATGGATTAAAGACCTAGTTGTAAGGCCAGACACTGTAAAACTCTTAGAGGAAAAATAGGCAGAGCACTTTTTGACATAAATCACAGTAAGATCTTTTGTGACCCACCTCCTAGAGTAATGAAAATAAAAAACAAACATAAACTAATGAGACCTAATGAAAGTTAAAATCTTTTGCACAGCAAAGGAAACCATAAGCAAGATGAAAAGACACCCCTCAGAATGGGAGACAATATTTGCAAATGAAGCAACTGACAAGGGATTAATCTCCAATGTATAGAAAAAGCTCATGCAGCTCAATATCAAAAAAACAAACAATCCAATCAAAAAATCGGCAGAAGACCTAAATAGACATTTCTCCAAAGAAGACATACAGATGGCCAAGAGATACATGATAAGTTGCTCAACATCACTAATCATTAGAGAAATGAAAATCAAAACTACAAGGAGGTATCATCTCATGCCAGTCAGAATGGCCATCATCAAAAATACCTACAAACAGTAAATGTAGGAGAGGGTGTGGAGAAAAGGGAGCCCTCTTACACTGTTGGTGGGAATGTAAATTGATATAGCCACTGTGGAGAACAGTATCGTTCCTTAAACAACTAAAAATAGAACTACCATATGACCCAGCAATCCCACTACTGGGCATATACCCAGAGAAAACCATAATTCAAAAAGACACATGCACCACAGTGTTCATTGCAGCACTATTTACAATAGCCAGGTCATGGAAGCAACCTAAATGTCCATCAACAGAGCAATGGATAAAGAAGATGTGGTATGTATATACAATGGAATATTACTCAGTCATAAAAGGGAATGAAATTGGGTCATTTGTAGAGATGTGGATGGACCCAGAGACTGTCATATAGAGTGAAGTAAGTCAGAAAGAGAAAACAAATATGGCATATTAATGCATATTTGTGGAATCTAGAAAAATGGTATTGATGATCTTATTTGCAAAGCAGTAATAGAGACAGAGACGTAGAGAGCAAAGGTATGGATACCGAGGGGGTGAGATGAATTGGGAGATTGGAATTGACATATATACACTACTACGCATAAAATAGATAACTAATGGGAACCTACTGTATAGCACAGGAAACTCTTTTTGGTGCTCTGTGTGACCTAAATGGGAAGGAAATCCAAAAAAGAGGGGATATATGTATACGTATGGCTGATTCACTTTGCTATACAGCAGAAACTGACACAGCAGCGTAAACCAACTATACTCCAGTTAAAAAAAAAAAAAATGAAAGGAAGGCAAGCATAAATCTCAGGGGAAAGCTTGTAGATGGAACAGCTTGTGCAAAGGTCCTGGGGTAAGGATGTGACCAGCCTGTGTTTGAGGAGCAGTGAGGAGGCATTATAAGCTGAACTGAATGAGGACAGGGGAGAATAATGGGGGATGAAGGCAGAAAAATAATGAGGGGTCTTGTAGGTCAATGGACAGACTTAAGCTTTTAATGTTTGAGGGTTTGAGCAGCAGAATGGTATGATTTATAGCCAGTATCCAGTTGGTATCACTCTGGCTGCTCTGTTGAAAATAGACTGAAAGACAGTAAGATGAAGGAAGAAGACCCCTTGGATATCTATTGGCATTATCCAGGCCATAGTGCCTTGAGTCATGGATGGTAGCTGTGGAGGTGATGGAACATGGTCAGAATTTGGATGTATTTTTAAGGCAGAGCCAGTAGGATTTGCTGATCGATTGTATATAGGGATGTGAAGAAAAGAAAGGAATCAATCATGTCCTCAAGGTCTTTACTCACAGCCACTTGCACAGTTAGAATTGCCTTTCCCAAGATGGAGAAGACTGGGAAAGGGACAAGTTACAGCAGGGAGAAATATCAAGAGCCCAGTTTTGGACATGCTGTCTTTGAGTTGCTTATTAAAATCCAAGTTGAAATGTTGAACAAGCACTTGGAATAGAGTTCAACTGACAGTGCTGGAAACATAAATTTTGACTTCATCAACATGTAGATAGTATTTGAAGCCATGAGTCTGGATGGCATCTCCAAGGGCCTGAGACAGCTAGAGAGAAGAGGCCAGGAACTAAGTCCTGCATTCCTCCACTTGGAGGTTGAACCTCTGCTATGGATGTGGTACATTTGGATTTCAGCAAAACAGTGATCAGTCTCCCATTCAAAGAACACTGGTATCAAGTTGACTTCACCAGTGACACAACTGGACTCAACAGTACATTAAAAAATTATTATCCAGCAACATGGATGGACCTAGAAATTATCATACTAAGTGAAGTATGTCAGACAGAAGTAAGTCAGAAAAAGCCAAATGTCATATGATGTTGCTTATATGCAGAATCTTAAAAAAACAACAGTACAAATGAACTTATTTACAAAACAGAAACAGATTCACAGACTTCAAAAACAAACTTATGGTTGCCAAAGGGGAAAGGTGGGGGGGGGGGATAAATTAGGAGTTTGTGATTAAGAGATACACACTACTATAAATAAAATAGATAACCAACAAGGTCCTACCATACAGCACAAGGAACTATATTCAATATGTTGTAGTAACCTATAATGGAAAAGAATCCGAAAAAGAATATATACATGTGTATATGTGTATATACATATATATATATATATATATGTATAACTGAATCACTTTGCCGTACACCTGAAACTAACACAATATTGTAAATCAACTATACTTCAATTTAAAAAATAAAAATAAAGCAAAAAAAAAAAAATCCACTATTACCTTTTAGGGTTCTTTTGAAGACAAATGAAATGCTTGGAGAGATTATCTGTATAGTGCTATAAGTTCTTATATTTACATAAATGTATGAATGGATTAATAAATAAAAAAATATGAGGGGCACTATGGTAAAAACAGGAGGAGCCATAAAATGGTTCCCTCCAGTGTTGGTGCCATTGGTTCTGGTGTTGGTACCTCTGTCTATTATTTTCACCTCTCCCCTCAGGTTCTGTGATTCATGGCTCAGTCTCCCCATTCGTCTCTTTCAAAAGAACAAATCCTACTTAGAGTGGTGGTTGTAATGAGGAACAGATACCATTTTAAAAGACACTTGTAAGTGTCTAATAGAAAATGTCTATCCCCTAAATCATTTAAGAGTTGGAATACATATCTAGGAGATTTTACAAGCAAATAATAAAAGAAACAGGAACAGATGAGGAAAAATTAATGGATGAAGATGCATTTTTATATACTGAAAGAGTTCCATTAGTTTCTGGCAAGATTAGTGGAAAAAGTCCAATACTTAGAGTATAAAAAAATTGTAAATTTCCAGAGAGAAAACAAAAGAAAGATCAACTTACATGTTATTTTTCCTATGTAACAATAGAAATTAGAAGATAGTGGAATAACATCCACCAACTCTGAAGAAAAGAAGACAATGTTCCAAGATTCCTTTATCCAGCCATGATGTTCTTTATCTTTATTGCTCAGTGAAAAGGTAGGCATTTGTAGATTCATAAGGATTTAGGGTATATATTTTGCATGTATCCTCCCTGAAGAAAATACTAAAAATATGGTTATTGAATGAGAACAGGATCTCAAGAAAGGGAAGATGAAAGAAGAGGAAACAGTAATGAGTATATGGGATGGATATATATATATATATATATATATATATATATATATATACACACACACATACATATACACACATATATAGAAATACATATATAAAATATAATGCAAATATAAAATACAGATTATGAACTTGGAATTTATAAGTGTTATGTGAGGAATTGTTAATTGGGAAGACAAGAACCTGAATAAATTACAAATGAACATATATAATATATAAATGAATACAAAACAATCCCTAGGAATCCTAGGAATAACTTGAAATACAAAGATTTTGAACTACCTCAATAAAACTGAGGTTTTGGAGCCCTGTGATGATAGTGTTGGGAAAGACAAGCAAATATGTTTTCAAGGAGATCTTTGGAATGGGATGTGGGGAATAGGTAAATAAAACATCCTTTGGGAGGCTACAGATATTACTTCAAGTGATAAAAGAAAAACATATGTTTAATTATGCTTGTTAACTAGAGAAAGGTAACTACCAGCAGAATTTAAACGTTTAGTAGAACTTCCAAAATAACCAAAAGGACAAAAAGGAGTAAACAGAAATATGGCTGGAAAAAACAAAAGTAAAGAAATAGGAAACCAGCAACAAAGTTGAGTATGAAAAATTAAAGATGGAAGAAATACGATCAAATATTTCAGGGGAGATACTAAATATAAGTTGGCTGAATTTCTCTAGCAAAGACTCTAGACTGTCAGATCACATTTAAAAAGGAACATTTTGTGGCATGTGATTTATAAGAAATACACCTAAAATAATGAGAAAAAAGTTAAAGAGAACACAACCATAAACATAGCCAAATGCACGCAAAAAGAAGCATTGTTATACATATTATCTCTATAACTTTTGAAGTGGGATATAACCACAAAAAAGTAAGTCTGTTTAAATCTGTGTTAGAAATCCTATTCATTTGATATTAAAAACTCTCTCTTTCTCCTTGCATGATTGCTGGAATTGGTGTTAATTTTCAGGAAAGGATAAAAAGAACAGGAACCATTTCTTTACCTTTTTGTAGGAGGCTTGAATGGCTTGTTTGAAGGCAGAATTACGGGTGCTGCTTTGCCTTCTCTTTGAGGAATAAAAAATTGGTACATGAAAAGAGCTCTTCTCTTGGCCGAAAGCTAAACCTTGTTGATCTTTATTAACTTCAAGAGAAATTAAATCCTCGTAGAAACCTGTTTCCAAATCATCTTCTTCAGTTTGTACCTGGAGAAAAATCCATATGAAGTAAGACGTAATTTAGGAAATACTGGAGTTACTCGTGAACACTTAATGCAATGATCATTCATTCATTTATGCATTCAGTAAATGGTTTGTTGAGGACCCATCTTGCTAGAGAACGAGGTATAGTGTTATTCCCTGTCTTCAGGGAGTCAAAGTTTATTGAGGAAGAAAGATAATCACAGATACTTAATTCAATGTGGGTAGTGTTGTGTTGCCAAGGGGAGCGTCACAAATAACTATAAAACTCAGAGAGGCAATACCAGGGAAACCTCTATCAAGGAAATGACTCCATAACTGAGATTTAGTGAGGTGATAAGAATAGAGAGTTATTTTTAGTCTGCCTGTGAACTTGATGCCATTTGCAAGCTAATGGAAGGTATCTTTCCGAAAAGTGAGGCCTAGAAAAGGGGAGGGCAGATCCTATCCTACCCTGCTCAGGCTCCATCACCAACCCTTTAGTCTTATTCATAGGTTGGGCATTAGCACTCCACTGGCCAAGTCTGCAAGACAGAGGACAAATAATCAAATAATCCATTGGTTTTGCAGGGTGGGTGGTTATCAGTTTTCACCTGACTGGGTCTGGGAAGAAGAAAAAAAACAGCCAGTGGGACTTGAATTATGAGTGGAGCAGGTATTTGCCAAGTCCAAGGTAAATCCTTGCTATGGTTTTGCTGGTAAGAAGAGAACAATGGACAAATTTTTTAAAGTTGCAAAGTAAATTGATCGAAGCGTACTTCTTTATGTTAAAAATGCTTGTCTGTACATCTGAAACTAACACAACATTATAAATCAACTATATTCCAATAAAAAAAATGCTTGTCTGGTTTGCAATGGAAAAATCTCTTGTTTTAAAATATTCAATATTAAAGTGCACTGTGAGGCAAACCACCTGTCACAATTAAATAGCTCGCACAATTAGTCAAGAGAAGAAATAACCCAGCTGCAAAAGAATCTTGCTCAACAGTAAAATACAGTCAAAAGTTCAGTGTTCCTTTGAGACATTGCAGTGCCTGCTAGTTAGCATTTAAAATGTCCACAAATGAAGCTCATCTGTTAACAACAAAGCAGTACAACCATATTTAAATGTAGTTGTTGACATTTCTTTACCATTTGCCTAAAAAAACTCAGACTACAAATATTTTATTTTATAAATTAACTCTCACACAAGAAAAGATGTGTCAGCCTAAAGAAAACAATATTTGCACGTAAGGTAGGGGCATTGGGTATCCTGGGCAGAAGCTCAGAGAAAATCTGACCACCTATATTGGCTTGGTGGGAAGGCAGTTTTATAGATGAGCAGTGCTGAAAAATTAGATTGAACTGGGAAACTGGGGCCTGGCCTTGTATGCCCTGCTAAAGCATCCGAGTTGACTTCTAAATACAAGATTTTGCATCTGATAAGTTCTTTAAAAATATTATTTGAGTGATTGAAAAATTGAGAATGTTTGTCATCACATTTGTTTTGCAAAGATCATGTTAACTACAGATAAATAAGTAGAGGCAAGGAGAGCAGTTTAAAAAACTGTTGCAATCAGCCAAGTGATTCAGGAGAATGGCCAGGCATAGGGGAATGGTGGTTGGGTAGAGAGAAAGTGGTGGATTTGAAAGATATTTAGGAGGTAAGTCAACAGAAGTTTTTGACCAAGTAAATGTGTATGTGTGTGTGTGTGGGAGAGAGAGAAAGAGAGAGAGAGAGAGAGAGAATGAATGAATGAATGGATGGGAATGCTGTTTCATGAATGGGAATATGGAAAGCCAAGACAACATTTGAAAGGAGGAAGACGAGTTCTTTTCCTGAGGTGTAAGGAACAGCTGGTGGGCTCTGATTAGCTCCATCTTCCTAGCTTTTCCCAGGAAGAGATGTTAAGCAAACTCTGGGGAAAAGGTTTAATCCTCATTTTACATCTTATTCCTAGCCCATCCTGACTACCTGTGGATCTTGTGGGCTGATGACCTCCTGGGGCTCGATATGTGCTGACACTTTCACTTTTGTGTTTGAAGAAAGGAGCTGGGTTTGTAGGGAGGGGCAGAAGAGAGTTAAGAGAGACTTGGGGAATGGAGGGGACAGAGGGACACCTAGTTTCTGTGGTGTGAGGGTTAGAGACAGAACCTGAAGTTGTGAATTTCACAAGGGATTTAGGGAGGCTTTGGGGGCATTGCAGATCTACGAAGGCTTGAGGCTTTGGGATATAGCAAGAGACCTTGTCTAGGTAGGTCAGTATATTGGTAAGAATCAAAAGTCTAGTGGTAACTGCAAACTGTAGTTTGCTGGTGACAGCAAGTGCTTTAGCGTACACCTGGTAGCGAGCAGCAGCTCCAAAGAAACGAGAGGAGGATTCCTGAGACACTGATACAACTCTGGGGACTGGTGCAGGGATCTTATGGTCTTTAGCTCTGTATCTTATGGTCTTTAGCTCTGTATTTAGCGTTTGGAAGATCCCTGAGGGGCAGAATTCTTCCTATGGTCTTCCGTTCTGACTTGCTGCCCAATTGCCTTCCTTTCAGGAGCCCCCTCTAATCTTTGTGTGCCAGCCAGCCCATGATTTCATCTGTCTCAATAAGCTCCGATACTGTAGAAGAAAGGAAGTCAGATGCCTGCTGAATTTCTCTTCCTCTACTGTTTTCAGTAAGGAATAGCTTAGATTTGCACAGCTGCCTGTTAACGGTATGAACAAAGTAATAAAGAGATCAGTGGAAAGTAAACCAATAGCTGTGACCTTGGGTCTGGTCTTTTCCAAATCTTTGTTTGAAGAAATATCACCAAGACCTTCCTCAGCAATTGAATATTATCTAAAGTTCAATGACGTATAGTTAGAGGTTAGCTCAGGCAGCTTCTTAAGGTTGGGCAAGTTTCAGAACTACATGGATAACGAAATGAGTCTACTTTCTTCTGAATGAGGATTTTTCAGGCTGTATTTCCTGATGTAACTTGCCATGCACGCTTGGGTTACTAAATTATATGGGTGGATCCAACATTCTGCTGGTAAATGTTTAACAACCAATTCTCTGAGAGGGAAAAAAAATCTGTGATTTACTACAGCGTTTGCCTTTTCTTGTGGCATAAATATTCCTACTATAGCTGATTTCAAGCTACCTATATGATGCCCCTGAATTCAAACTTGGGAAGAGATGCACAGTAGCAAATTATTAATATTTTTTGGTGGGACAATTAATGGTTTATAACGTTTAGCAAAGACTGACAGTTGGCTTTGATGGTTAAGTGTTGTGTCCTGCAAATTATTATATAGTATTTTTAAGATACAATAGATGTAAGCAACCTCAAGCGCATAGAGAATGGTCAAATGTGGCAAAGTAATTGAGAAGTGATACATTTTGAGTAATTATCACCTGCGTTTTTAATATCTTTATTTAATTGTCAGGTTATATATTTAATATTTAATAATGGCTGTGTTTAATAATCAGCTTGCAAAAATCCTGAAAATTTAACAGTTGGCTTTTTTAAGCTGGAAGAGCTGGCTCTGGCACACCATTGGTGAACTTCACAGGTGATACCTTTTAAATGATAGTTTAGGAAAGGTACTCGGACCTGGCACTCATTGCAGAGTCGTTAATATCTCTCTTGATATTACTATCAACGTCTCATCTGGCACAGGCAGCCCTGGACTTGGAGCCAGGAGCCAGCAGTTCTAATTCCACTGTGCCATTTACTTGCTGCATTACTCTGAGAAAGTTTCTAACTTCAATGATCCTAAATCTCCTGTAAGTAAGATGAACATAAAATAAATTTCTCTTTCTGGGAAGGTTGTTATGGCACTTGAGTAAAACAACATATGCGAGTACTTTGAAAACCCTAGGTATCATATAAGTGTAAAGTGTTACCTAAGCCCGTATTTGCTCTCTTGTGCTGAGCTTAACATTTGTTAATTGTAAAACTGTATAAAAGGGATGCTTGCAGAGAATATAGGCAGTATGTTTCTTTGGAAATTATTGTGTTTTGAAAGTAAGCTTATGGATTGGTTGTTTCGGAGTTAGAAAGCATCCTCCAACATAATGATATTATATGTAAATGTTTGGGTTTTAGCTCTGTCTACAAAGCCTACTCAATACATCTTAAGAATAGAATACATCTTCCATCATTGACAGACTTTTTGATGTCATTTTTTCTTTGGAAAAAGGTCTCTTCTGAGTTCCTATTCAGCATACCAGCAAGACCTTTTCTACCTCCCTTGGTAGTGGTGGACCCTCTGGGGTTAACATCTTCTGGATCTGTGGGGAGATAGTGAGTATTCTCTCTACCTGGTCAGAGTCACATGTTACTCTTGTCGCATCTACCTCCAGGCAGAGACGGGACTTCTCAGGGTAAGTCTCCCCAAAGGTGTTTGAATTTGGCAGTTGGACCCCAAGGACATTTCCCCACACCCATTAACATATATTAGATGGTTTTTAAATTGAGTTTGTCAAATTGGAAAATGCCTGTATTTATATGAATATAAAAGTTTTTTTTTTTTTGAAGGGATTGAATGAATTTTGCTGAATGCATAGCATCTGTAAAGTGGTCTCAGAAATCATTAGATTTTCTGAAATTCTCTCTAGTATGTCAAATTTGTATGCATGGATGTAGCCGTTAAAGTCATGTCTTTCCTGTTTCTTTTATCATAAATTAAAAGAAACAAATTGTTTAGTTCAGCAAGTATGGAGTACTTGTCATGTGTAAGGCACTGGGCTAGATTCTGAGAATATATAGTATGCTGCTTGTTACCTCTCAGGAAAACAAACAGAAAACCAAACCAACTAATAAAATGGGGTGGAAAGTAAGCAGAACTACCCACGTTATACTTAAATTCATCTTAATTTTTTTTTTTTTAGAAGCCAGGCACTCTGTTATGTCTAAATTTTGTGGTTATCTGAGAGAACTAACTATGGTAGAAGAAAATTCTGAATAAACCAAGTCATTTATCTGAGTGGGGACATGTTACAGCTATTTGTTCACGGGAGAAAGCATGGACTCTGGAATTTGGAAAAGTTGTGCTTAAATCTCTAATCCACTACTTACTAGCTGTTTAACTTTGGACAAATTAGTTTCCCTATTTTCCATCTGTAAATTGATGATAATAACGCTGACCTCACTGGGTTGTGGAAGGATTAAACACCAACACATAAAAGGTGATGA
This sequence comes from Balaenoptera musculus, assembly GCF_009873245.2. Taxonomy (NCBI): domain Eukaryota; kingdom Metazoa; phylum Chordata; class Mammalia; order Artiodactyla; family Balaenopteridae; genus Balaenoptera; species Balaenoptera musculus. The sequence goes on from NC_045787.1 coordinate 33,021,445, forward strand.
AAAATGTTCATTACCTTTTTATTCTGTCCCTTCCTTCATGACCCATTTTTCATTGGAAATTTAGCTTATAATCACCATTGGCGTTTGGGGTGCCCCATGATAAGCTGTCGTACCTCGAAGTTGACATTTTCCAGATTGGCCGGGAAACGGTATGGGTTACTTGCTCTACTGCTTTTGACAGTTTTACATATTCCTCCAGTGAAAGAGTTATCGAGGACTTCTCCTCTGGACTCTCCTGCCAGAAAGTGAAACCTAAAAACAAAGTAATTTTTAAGAATTCAATAGATGTAGAGCAATCTTTAAAATTTACTGTATATGAAAGAAATTCTTCTCTTAGACATTTTTGACTCATGACAAATGGCTTGAAGGAAAGCCCATTTTTTTGTAGTTTATGGTGAGGTACCCAAAAAGGGCTGGAAGCCAAACTCAGCCCCTCTGGCTCTGTCAGGTTCTCCCTATTCCACTTATTTAATTGTTCTAGGCTGACATCATGACATAAAATTTGAGTTTATAATTATTTCATGAGTTACAGAACAAGTACAAACTTTGGAAGTAGATTATGAAATAAATTATTACATAATTAATGCCAATCTGGGTTCACTTCCTTCAGTATGATACAGTAAAAGAATTCTTATAGAGAGCTAATAATGAAATAGTAATAATAATATTTTAATAGAATTGTAATCATATTATTGTTTTTATTAATAACTATAATGATATTTAAAATTTGTTTACCAAATGCTTACATAATATTTACTATAAGTCTAGTACTGTTTGATCTGTATTTAATATTAATATTATATTTACTTAATATTTATGATAACCATGTGATATAGATATAATTATTATACCCATTTTACAAATGAGGAAATTGAAGCATGGAGAGATTAATTAGCTTAGTACAAATCAAGTATTTAAGAAATTGTTTTGTGGTAGATGAAAACTTTTCCAGAATGCGAATTGTTTTCCAAGTTCTTATAGATATTAATATGTATTCTGTGAAAAAAAAGTTTTGTGTCAAAAATTTGATAATGCTGTTATATAAACATAAAAGTTGTATGTTACTTCTTTCCCCCTTTCTTAAAAACTCTTTTATTTTTCATCTTCTTCATTAATTTTATCATGATGATGTATACATTGTAAAAACTTGTAAATATTGTTGGAAGGACATTCAAATACATTTTTGTCTTTTAATTTCTTCCATTGCTTTATATTTAGAAATTCTTCCCCTAATGTAAAACACAATAAATATTTTTAAACTGTAGCTGTGAAAAAAAGATTTCTGATAATGCTGGATTACATAAGATGAGATAATAGAAAATATATATACTGGTCTCTACCCCCCATTTCCTGGACCAGAGCTCTCAAAACCCTTGTAATTTCCTGAATGATGAGAACACTGACAGCATCTTTTGTTCTATATTTGTTCTTTGACCCCAGGTTTTGACACAGAGCTCCTAAATCCCTTGGAATTTCTTGTGTGACAGCAGTGTCTTTTGTTCCAGTGAGGTGACTCTTGGTGGGCTCCTGGATGGGGGCTGGCCACCAGAAAGATCATGCCATGATTCAAGGCTTGGAATTTTTTGCCCTACCCTCCATTCTTCAGAGAGGGGAAAGAGGCTAGAAATAGGAGTAATGATCTATCACACGTATGTAACGAAGCCGCCATAAAAATCCCCAAAGTATGGGGTTCAGAGAGCTTCTGGGTTGGTGAGCATATGGAGGTGTGGGGGAGTGGTACCTAACCAGGGCATGGAAGCTCATTCCCCTTCCCACATCCTTGCCCTACCCATCTCTCCCAAAAGGATGTTCATCTGTATCCTTTATCATATCCTTTTATAGTAAACTGGTAGATATAAGTAAGTTATTTTACTGATTTCTGTGAGCAGCTCTTGCAAATTAATCAAACCCAAGGATGAGTTCTTGGAAATCTTCGATGTGTCAGAGGCACAGGTGAGAACCTGAAATTGCAATTGTAGGGGGGCAGGGGCAGTTTTGCAGGACTGAGCCCTTAACCTATGGGATCTGACACTATCTCTAAGTAGATTGTGTCAAAATTCAGTTAAACTGTAGGGCTCCCGGCTGGTGACACAGAGAATTGCTTGGTGGGGGGAAACCTACCCCACATCTGGCATCAGAAGTGTTGTGAGTGTGGCAGTAGTGTGAGAATAAATGAGGTACACAGCTGGAGGACCCATATGTGAATCAGATCTCAATAAAGCTGTTTTAAAAAAAAAAAAGAGATTCCTGTGGGTTCTGTGACTTGTAACTCTTAGTCAAATTCTCACCCATATTTGAATTTGTATCAATGGGTATTTGAGAGAGGAAGTAAGAGGAGCTGGTCTGGAAAGAACTTTCCAGAGTGCTTAAATTAGCATGACAAACACACGTATTTAAGACTCTTTCATTTTCTGAGTTAAGACGGATCAATGAGGAAAAAAGAATTGTTTACCTTTAACTGCCTTATACCATGTACTATAAATTTGTCACAAACAAGAAAGGGCTTGAGAAAAATGGTTCCCAGGTCATGAGGAATCTATGAAGGTAGCAGCTGCTGGCAGAGAGCCTGAAGATAGGATTTTTGTGGAGGTGACTCTGTCAGGGCACGTGTGAGGAAACTTTTAGGAGTGAAGCCAACTCTGCAGCAATTTTGAGCTCTATTCTTTCTCCTCCCCTCTGTGGCATTTAAGTTGACTTTAAATATTTTGGTGTTTCAAATACATCGTGGCTTTTAATATTTTAGGTTTCTAAAGTGTTTTATCTAATTTGGCTTTAATGTTATATTTTGTAACTTTTTGAATTTAATTAAAATTTTCATATATACAGATACATAAATATGTATGTGTGTTCATGTATTATACGTGTGTGTGTGTGTGTGTATGTGTACGCGTTTGTACTTTGGCTGAGCCTGAGAAAAAACAAACAGCATACTACTGTCGCCTGATTCTTGCTTCAGATTTCAGACCTTGTGACTGATGTTGACAAAGCAGCAATGTTGGTATGTCTTATTAAATTCTTTCTTGGAGAGATGCCATTTAAAAAGAAGGGCAGCCACCCCGGAAATTTCTTTTTTTGGGTAGAAATGTGTTGGAGGGAGGCAGAGATTCTAAGGCCAGGAGGTTAGAGAGATTCCAGTAAGCAGCTCTCAAAACTCTCAATCCCTGGGGAGGCGAGGAGAGGACTGGCTGTCCCTGAGCCAGTAGGTTTTGCTCATTTCTGAGAATTCTTGGGACAACAGCTCTGGTTGGCAGGGGCCCACGTGGTCCTTCTGCCAAAGTACACAGAGCATGTGGTCCTCCCCAGCTGTAACTCTAGAGTCTAGACCAACTGAACAAGAGGCAAGTTTGTAATGTCACCCCTAATCAATCAGAACGTTAGAAAATGTGATTATCAGTGGGAGTTTTTGGCTGAGTTTTTCTCCCAAAGAAAGGAAAAAAAGAAACCATTTCTGTACCCTGATAAGATGCTGTTGAAACATTCTCGATGAAATCAACTCTAATTAGGAGTTCTTAGGACAGAACCTCAAATCAGTTTGTAGTCATCCAACATACAGATGAGGAAACTACAGCCCAGAGATGTCCAATTACTTGGTCACGATCTAATGAATTAATGCAGAAGTAGGTCTAGAACACGGCTCCCCTTATTTCCAGACTAATGGCTGTTCCATTGTACTGCTGTCCTTGAGTTTGGTTCAATAGCTTCTAGTTTTTCTTCTAATCAAATGAGGTTGTATTTGCAATTTCTGTTCTTTGTCTTTGGTGCCTCAAGGTTTCATTTTATGCAAGTCTGGCCGTACAAGTAAAGACAAAAAAAACCCACTACAAAGCAATAAAAGTTTATAGAAAACTATTTGCTTTCCGGGCAAAAATTGAAAGAAGAATTCTTTACCATGAGAAAAGGAGAGTAGAAGAGATTACTGGTTTTTCTTATGCTTCCAACTAAGGCTTAGCTCTTGTTTTCAATTTTTCTTGTATTTCCTCAAGTTTTCTCAGACACTGTCTCAGTCTAATGAATTTAGAATCCCTTGACAAACCTCCAATGTCCTCATGACCTAAAATAGGAACATTAGAATTTCTGAGCACTATTTAAAGATCAGGAGGAGGGTTGCATGGCCCACCAAGGTTTCTTCCATTATGTTCCCATCTCTAAGGTGGATATTGTCCCAAATCAGAATGAAATGGTAGAAATAACCCAGGTCTTGGAGTCTGGATTTGAATCCTGTTCCTCCATTTACTAGCTGTTAAACTTGGACAGGTTATTTAATCTCACTGAGGCTCATTTTCCTGGTTTGTAAGTTGGACAAGTAGTACCAGATGGTAATGCAGGTCTGACCTTCTGCCTTTAAACTGTACTGACCTATCCATACCTCACATAGTCCATGTAAGAGGAAGTTTTGGACACCCTCGCCATGTGCACATCTCCTCTTACTCCCCTACCTTTTCACATCATTGTTTTCTTATCACCCTGTTTTTTCTGTGTTTGCCTGACTCCTTTCCTTCTGGCTCTGTCTCCACTATTGGTTCAGGGCTTGCCTCTCATGCTTGAAGAATGGTTTTGCTTCTTTAGTGTTTTCACTTTCAATACACTCACAAGCATACTTTTTGATACTCTTTTTCCCATTGTCAGTAGGAGTTTTTGGCTGAGGTTTTCTTCCAGGGAATGGAGAAGAAGGAAACAATTTCTGCACATTGATAAGAAGATGCTGTTGAAGCACTCTCATTGAAATCAACTCTAATTAGGAAATTTTAGGACCTAACCTCAAATCAGTTTGTAGTCTTCCAACACACAGATGTGGAGACTGCACATTTCTGAGTGGGTCCTCATCCTTTCAAGATATAGTCCCGGGAATCCACCCTGGTACCTCTCAGCTTGGCTGGCCTCCCACCAGTTTGCCCTGATCCCCTCCAGAGCTGTCAGAAGGCTATATAAGAATTAAAACAAACTACGTTTATGAAGTACTCACAGCACTGTCTACTACGAACTAAATATGAAAATGCTAAATTCTTTTATTCCTTAGGAATGAGGATTATGGCCACGTGCTACTTGAGCATGGTAGCCTAGTGTCAGGGACAGGGCTGGTGAGAGGAGTAAGAGGTTAATGAGGAATGTAGACAATGGTGGGTCTCATTGTTGCTTCCAACTCATTAGTTCTGAGATGGTCCTACTTCCCAAATGATAAAAAGATGGTACATACCCAGTGCCCATCAGCTGTACACTAGGGATGGGATTATACTGCCGTGAGCATACTGATTTTTTTCTCCCACAATTCCTTTCATCTGAATTGTCTCCACAATCATTTTCTCCATTGCATTCCAACTTGCTGGCAATGCAGCGACCTAGTCAAGAAACAACAACATTGACAACAAATGGTCATTTAAGAAAGTATTTGCTGATTTGAAACATGAATACTTTAAATTTCAAGGGAAGGTTGAGGGCAAGTTTTCATTATTTTTGATAAAAATTTAGGAAATATGGAAATGGAATGACAAACTGATGTTTTCCCTTATTTTTTAGGATTACAAGAGTCAAGATATAATTATTTAGTCACTATTGAGCTCATTGTCTTAAATAAGAGAAATAATTCTGGAATCCCATTACCATTACAGTGAGCTTGCGGCAGATATCATGTTCTGTAGGAGAAAATTAACAATAGGCTCAGAATTTTTTTTTTTTTTGATTCAGGATAACAGACTCAAAGTCACTGTTTTTTTCAAAAAAACTATAATTTCACACACACACATCTATTGGTACACATAACAACATGGATGAATGTCTGAAATTTTATGTTGGGTGAAATAAGCCCGACACAGAAGAGTCATGCCATTTGAATCCTTTATCTGATGTTCAACTACAAGGAGAGGGATTAACTGGAAAGAGGAAAGAAGGAATATTTTGGGTTTATGGAGATTTTCTGTACCTTGATTGGAGGCTGTTTACATGGGTGTATATATTTGTCAAAATCAAATTGCACACTTACTATCTGTGTATTTTACTATACATAATTACTACATATTTTAATCTAGATATTCACTGTTTATGATTACTGTTAATTGTTTCACTGCATATAATTTACTATATCTAATTTTTTTTTGGACAAATTAAATGCCTAGGTACTACAGTATTAGGTAGCAGTTTGAGTGAATTTAGAAAATAGTACCAACTCCATGTACCCAGACAATTCCCTTCCTTTTTAAACTTGATGAATTTCATAAGGATCCTAGGAATCAGTACGTGCCTATATATTACTGAAATTGAAATGCTTTATGTACAATTACAGATACCCCTTCTCCTGCCCCTCAGCCTCTTGCCTATAGTCAAGGATGCTGGCATCTGTACCATTACGTACAGGTCTCACTGACAATGATTAAATGTTTTACTCAGGATTATCTGCTTGCCTATTTTAAATTGTGATCAACCTCTCACTACAGCTATGCATGACTATTTGGACTAACTGAAATGCTTGGGGAAATTGGGTATTCTGTTGAATTAAATTTTTGTACTAATAGGGAGTTCCCTAGAAAGTACTTAGTTTTTTGGTTAATAACATTCAGTAAGAAGGTAGAATGTAATGAAAGTAATTAAGTCCTCCTTTGATTATTCAAAATCTTGTATCGAGACCATTATTATAGTTCTGAGCATCATAAACATACAAGACTGAAAATACAGAGGGAATTGAATTCCTGTCATTCCCAAGATATAACCTGAAAGACGCTCTGTTTTTAAAACAGCACATCTCTAGTTTTCCTGTTTGCTTTTCTTAGGGCAGAGCAGAATGGGTAATTTAGTATGCAATAGAGAGGCTTTTCCTAAAGAAAAAGAAAGGACAAATATTACAGTTTTTAAAAGTTTTGAACCTAGCACTCACAAATTTGAACAAAAGCAAATTTTTGATACAGTTACATTAAAAAATATCCCATTTTATCAGGTGGAGGTAGGGATACACATGTAAGGTACTGTTCTCATTAACCTAGGTTTGTGATCAGGGTACCAGATATGTTAGGAATTCTATTCATTTGGTACTTCCGGGGATATTAGAGAGGATTTATTAGCAAGGGTAGGGATGAAAGCAAGAGGAATTCTCTTCAGTGATGTTTAGGAATGGGTGACAGGAGTGATATAGGTCTGTGATGGGACACAGCTGAGAATGATTCCAGGCGTTGGAAACACAATGGAATAGGAAGCACAAGGGGAGAGAGATTGTAAGCCATAAATATATCCTATACCAAAGAAGTAATGGGAAAAATGAAGGGAAGTTCGGATAGTACAGAATTTGTAGAAGTCAGCATGCTTTAGCCAGCACATGCATATATATCTTTACACCTGGAACTATGTAGTCATTTGAATTGTACATGATTTTCCTATTTACTTGAACTGATTTGTGTTACTACAATGGTATTTTTATAACTAGTTGCAAATTCTCATCTTTATGCTTAAAGTTACAACTTTGAGAGAGGAGTTGGCATAGTGCATGGGGATTATCCTCATGGGTACTTCTCATAGATCCATGTATACATTAAAGTAATATATTTAGTCTTGGGGGACTCTGAAGATGCAATCATGAGAGAGGAAAGGAAAGATAGACATTTTTTGATGTTGTTGTTAATTGAGCCAAACATCATTCTGAGTATACTGAGTCAGACAAATAATGGTCCATTCAACATTTTATTCCCTTTCAGAGTGGCATTAGTGGATGTTTTTAGGAGAGCACAGTGGTATATCATCTTCAGTGGAATATTTAACAACCAATAGGCCATGGCACCACTCAATCAGAATGGATTCCAACCATATTTGTGCCAGGGATTAGCTAGTTAGTGGTTGGATCCTGGGAAGATCTAGGGATTCTTGGTGAAGGGATCTGGACAGTAGGGCAGAGGTCACTAAGAGACCTCAGGGTAGCAGCTGCTTACCAACCATTACAGATGTATTTCAACAGTTCAGTTTATATCACTAGTTATTGACATATTGCTGATGAACTAGAGATCAGTTGTGCCTATACCACTAACTTTCCTGAAATCCCTCATTATGAATTGTTAGCTCATGGATGTATCTAAAGCCTTCTCAAACTTGTGGATATTTTTGGCCTAAACAAAGCTCTTTTGTAATAAATTTCATAGATTTATCGTCTGTTGAATAAAAGAGTTCTTCCTGGTAATCTGTTCTAAAAACTACCCTTCAAGGTTCAAATAGCTGTGCTTCAGTTCTAAATTTTTATCTTAATATTCTGGTTATAATGCTAAGGTCTGCATTCCCCTGAGCCATTGCCATCAAGATTTTTCTTATATTCCCTCTTTTGTCAATATGTGACATGACCTTATTTTTGTAGGCATAATGTCTATCTCTCTACCCAGGTCCCACCCTCACATCTCAGGTTTGGGGGATGAGGCACAGAGGGAAAACCCTGGCACCAGCATTCCTGCCTGACATTCAGAAAAGATTGGCAAAGCTGAAGGCAGGAAGCAAGGAGTAAGAAGAGAGAAACATTAGACCCAAGTCTGGGGTCAATTTTTTATAGGAATTTGAAATCTGCTATTTAGTTCTAAATACTTTTCAGTGTATCTCAGAGTACACAGAAATGATGGGATTTTAGTCATCTGAACTCTAATTTTAACTTTAAATTGACTATTTATATAAGAAATCAGTGAACTATGGCCCATGGACGAAAACTGACCTGCCACTTGTTCTTGTAAATAAAATTCTATTGGAACACAGCCATGCTCAATTGTTTAGCTACTGTCTATGGCAGCTTTGATGCTAGGATGCCAGAGCTGAATAGCTGCTGCATAGACCGTATGGCCAGCAAAGCCTAAAATATTTACCATCTGGACCTTTCCTGAAAAAATGTGTAGAAATCTCATCTAGACTGTTCAAAGTGTTGAGCTTTGGAGAGCCATTAATTAGCAAGAGAATACATAGATTAAGCGGTATATTCAAAATTTGATTATAATCTAATGATACTTAAATATCAAAATTTACAAATCTGAATGAGAATTGGACTTGAAGGGAACGTTGCCACCATTTAAATCATTTTCAACTTCCTCTTCTGCCAATTACCTTTGGAGTCGTTCAATGGACCACACCAGAAAATCTGTCACATCATCTCTAGTCATCCCCTTGACATACTATCTTAGCTTTAATATTCTTATCTTAATAAACTATATTAAAATTTTAAAAATCTGTCACTCCTTTTCAATTGCTTATTCTGATTCTAGATTTGTGCTTATTAATAGCCGATTTTTAAAAGTATCTGCCTCTTCCTCCGTTTCCTCCTCCTCATTCTCTTCCTACTGCTGTATCACAGTGTCGGAACCTGGGAGTGGTACTTGATGAGCACATGAATCAAGTAAGTGGTCAAGATGATTATAGCTTGAAAGCTGTAATTTTACACATGAATAGCATGTAATTGGGAGCATAACACCCCTGTCCCCACAGGCTTAAAATATGCTGGGACTTCTCTATCATGACTTTCACTGGGAGTCAATTGGAATAAATTTATTTAGTCATTTTTAATGAAGACTGAACATTTTCCAAAAGTACATTACCACTGTCACAGTGGAACTTATTCTTGCAGTCAACATCTTCAATTTTGCAGAGCTTAGATGGGATGCATGGTTGAAAGGTCATGAGGGGCTCAGTACAGGGTTGTCCTCCAAACTGACTGGGGCGCAAGATGGACCTAACTTTAAACTGAAAGAAAAGGAGAGAAAGGTGAGTAACTGAGGCTGGGTCAAAGCCAAAAACTATCTAAGAAAACTGGGCTTCTCAATCACAGTAGTGATTTTTCCTATAGTGGCGTTTGCTGAATTAAATAATGACTTTTTCCATTTCTATTATTGTGTGTCCTTAGGGAAGTCAATACCTTTTGGATCTCACTTTTCCAACCAGTAAAATGAGGAACTGGGATAAAAGATTTCTTAAGAGTTCTAACTCCGAAATCATATGATTCTAAATTGAATAGAAATCAAATGCACACATATTTACTGAGCATGTCCTGAGTGCAATAAATCTTCCAGGTAATAACAGTAGCTCTTTTATTCCTCAAAGATAGTGTGACGTGATAAATGTGAAAGGATTTGGGGGCTCTTTTGCACGAGGAAGTCACCATGGAAACCAGGGCTGACACATTCTCCACACTTTAAAAGATTTTAAACAGGCAGTAGTAAAACAAAGAGTCAGAGAAGGAAAGAAATAGGACAGGATTAAAAAGTACTGACTTTGAAGTCAGAAAAATCCAAGTTCGAAATGAAGTCTTCTAGTGGTGTATTATTGGGCAAATTACTTAACCCCTAATGAGCTGTAACTTCCTCATCTATAAAATGGGTAGAAAAACAATGTGATGTGAAGTTTGAATAAGGTGATGTACGTAAAGGGACTAGAACAACTTCTCTCAGAGAGTGGGTGCTCCAATAATGAGTTCTTTTTACTTCCCTAATGTCTGAATGCTTAGCCCCTGACCTGACTGGGGTTCACATGGGCCAGTGTCCTTACAGGAATGAGCTTGCGATGGGTAAATATTGCAGCTGGGAACAATAAACAAATAGAGGGACTTTCCCATGGGGAGAGGGAAATTAGAGGAAAGGCAAGGAGTCATTTTAATTAATGCCCCTCATTTCTGTCTTACTTTAAACCTTGGACTGAAATCCCCATTTTTTAGCACTTGTTTTTGCTTTGTGAGCTCTCAGAGGGCACAGGCAGTGGAATTCAGAGCTGGGCAACTGCAATACCAATTCTGGGGGGAAGAACATTTTTTTGGTGTTCACATGACGATAAACCATGCAAAATGAATCCTCCCTCCCCCCAGAATGTTGCTAAATGGAATTTTCCTTCAGTGGAAGCTGGGACAGTTTATTTTCAAATATTGGAGAAATCCAGCATTTCTATGACTGTTGAGTCTGTCAGGGAATTTGAGAACTTTACTGTGATTCCGATTTCCTGAATATACCCACATGTCACCTACCTGTTTTTCAACACAAGGGTCACAGTCTGACCACGGTCCATAATCTCCCAGGAGGCAATTGATAGGACAAGTTTGCCAGTTACATTCTCTGGTCTCCCGCTTGGTGCAAAGCTGGTCGCAAAAGTTTTCCAGATAGTACTGATTCACAACGATTTGTCTGTAACAGTGAGGAAAAAGCTGCTTAGAATGAGTGTATTAATTGTGGCTCCAGCTCCATAAGAAAAAGATCATTGACTCAATTATAGTGAATACAAGGAAAGAAGGTTTTCATGGAAAATCAAGCAGTGTGGCATATGTGCAATTCTTACCACTTACTGGAACTCAGCACTGGGTCCATAATTTGTTGGGCCCTGTGCAAAATGGAAACGGGGGGGCCTCACGTTCAAAGCTTATTAATAATTTCAAGAAAATGACTGCAGAGCATTAAGCCAAGCACAGAGCCCTTCTCAGTGTGCGGTCCTGTGTGACTGCACAGGTCACACGTCCATGAAGCTGGCCCTGACTGAGTTCCTGGAAGGGACTGAAAGGGAAAGAAAAGGAAGAAGAAAGTTTCTGCAAATTGCTTAAAAGATGACAACACAGGGTGATAAATACAATGATTGAGATAGAGCCAGAGTGCCGTGGGCCCAAAGATTAAAGGAGAAAGTGACATGAGAGATACATTTTGAAAAATTCATGTGAATTTCCCAGGCAAGAAAGTGAAGGGCATTCAGAAGGAAGATCATGTGCAAAGATTAGAGGTGGAGGAGTATGACACGTCCATGAAGGAACTTGTGGGACGGACCTGAGAAGTGCATAATTGAGAGGGATGGAATATATTGTGGTACTTTATTTGGTAGGCAGTAGAGAGCTACTGAGGGACTCTTGAGTAGAGAAGTATTATAAACAAATCTGTTCTTACACCCTTCGTGGATGGTTTATTGGAACAGTCAGTTGGTGATTTAATGACACACGACATATGTAAAAATAGTTTTCTAAAATAGATCTCAAAAAAAGTGCTGTAACAGTTAAAACACATTAAATATATGCCTTTTTCCTCCAAGTCATGTGTGCATCTTCACGGAATAGAAATATCTAACAGATTTAAAGAAACTGTGGGGGATGTGTAGTCTGAATTGATGAAAAGGCTGAATTATTAAATGTTATCAAGTAAACACAGTTTCTTGCCTTCTGGTCCATGACAACAATCAAGCTAATAGCTAGCAGTGCTCCTCAATTGAGGTCCTGTTAGACTCAGTTGAATGAGTAGAAAATTCTCTATAATTAACTCTCTAACTGTAGGCAAGCAGAGTTATGTGCTGATTGAAAAAAAGCCTGAGTAGTGATTCTAAGTAAGTTAGTCAACTGAAAATATTGCACAGATTCTTAATTAAACTTCTTTGAAACACCTCAGTTTTTATGGAGAACAAAAGTAGACTCCATTTCAACCTTATGTGGAGAAGACCTCAAATTCCATCCAAATTCATGAATTCTTTTCAAAATTAAAAAAAAAAAATTTGCGGATTATACTCTGCAAAAATTATACTTTTAGATATATTTTTTTTCCCATCGCTTAGTGTGGCACTTTTGATTTTGCTAACTCTGTCCTTGAGGTTTCACAGGGCACAGAGAAAAGCTACAAAGTCCACACCCACCTCTGTCTGGTCTGGGTTCCAGAATTGCAGGTTTTGGAGCAGCTGGACCACTGAGTCCATGGGTAATGATCACAGAAACAGGCTTGGCCCTTGTCAATCAGAGCACTCAGCAGGATGAAATATAAGACGGAGTGTCTGGCCATGCCTGGAGAGCCTCCAGACCCTGAAAAGAAATGATAGAAAACATACCAAACATCTGTGAGGTAAAACTTTACAGGTCATTCTCAGTGACAACCTCAAATATGATCTTAGAAAACATCTTGCCTTCCTTAAGGCAAAGTAACACCCGTAAATTCACATGCTTATGAGTATAAATGTTATTTCTAAAGATTTTTAGGGTGGACATTCCCATAATTACAAACCCCAGTACTAGTAAGTTTCTCTGAACTGTTGGTGATAGGCTACAAGACAAACTATGTAGTATATATTTGTATCTCATTTCATTCCTAAATGGAAATTTTTATATAATCTTATACTTTTCAGAATAACTGCTTATTGTGTGTGGACAGTGCTCTCAAGTACTACCTAGTACTACCTTTCCGTTTTTCATACTTTTCGGGGCCTGGGGAAGGACTTTGGAACCCTTCTTTTTGAAGCTCTATTTATTTTTCTGGCACCTTGGAAGCTTGTTAAAGAGAGTTCACTGCCCAACTATCTCTACTTTTAGAGTCATAGAAGTTAGAGCTGGAACGGATCTTTGAAACCTTCAGATTAAACTCCCTCATTTTATGGATGATGAGACTGAGGCTTAAGCAAGAACAAAGGTGGAGACTACGTGACAAGTAACAGCCCAAGACTCCTCCTTCTTGGATGAAATGCATTCCTTCATTGAATTTCTAATAACGCTAACTAGTGTTCCTGGAGCATCTAGATGCTTGGAACTCCACTATCCAGAACACAAGAGGGTTTATTCAGATGTGGCTGAATGCCAGAGAAAACTTGGACCAGTGGTTCCTCATGTGCTGTGGAGCCTTGAGGATCTGTGTGTTATTGGATGGAAATTGCAAAACCATTATCTGCCCTCCCAATATTGCCATTTTGATTTTTGTATCTCTAACAGAACACACAACATGGTTAAATATGTACAGAAAATGCTGCTGTAATTAGTATAGTAACTTCCATTTAAAGAAATATTAATAAAATGCCATTCACCTAATTTCTCTGTCTCAGTTTTATTATCCATAAAATAGGAATAACACTTTTACCTTCTTCACAAGACTTTTGTTAGGATTCAGTAAGAAGAAAATTCATGTAAAGTGCTTAGAACAATCCTTGGTATAGAATCATCACTCAATAAATATTAGTTTTTCAAAAGAGTAGTAACACTTGAGTGTTTCAAATTTAATTGTAGCTATCGGTCATGAATTTTTCAAAATTATGGGCTCCTCAAATTACAGCAAGAATCATGTGAAAATTGAAAATATGTTTTGATGTTAAATAAGACTATTCATGTTTAACATGATTTAGAAATATGGCTTTAGTTACTTTTCATCTTACAAATAAAATCAGATCCCTGACCATCTTTTTTGAAATTACAATTTCCCACCAGTGTTTCCTATCTTCCTTCACTGCTTTATTTTTCTCTGTTATTCATACCTTCCTAATATATAAATTACTATGTAACTTAAATAAATATCTCCTCTTTCCTTTCTCCTTCTTCACTAGAATATGAACACCATGACAGTTGATCTTTTTTGTCTGTTTTGTTCATTTCAGCATTTAGAAGAATGAGACCAAGCATACCATGTAATGAATAAATGTTGTAGAATTGAGTCTAGTAAACAGTTTAGAAATGGGTTTTGATGAAATCTGAATAATGTAATTTAAGTCCATAATTACAGCCACTTCTGTAATATTATTCTCAAAATTTCTGCCAGATTAAGGATATTTCATAGACTAGAAATGAACTTGTCTGTTCAGTTGTCACCCATTGTTTCAGCAATAGCATAACTGGTTTATTTCTAGTTTGTTGTAATAGTTGATTGAAATAAAAAACGAGATCTCTTGAGATTCAAATTTATTTTTAGAACACCATAATATATTAAGTTAGTCTGACTCTTATTTATTTGATAATAGTTATTGTGTTCTAAAATATATAGAAATTCATGAAGAAGAAAATCAAGATGATTTATTATATAACCAACCAGAAAAATTCTGCTGACATTTAAAAAATACATATAATATATGCCTGCATTTGAAAATTTTAAAAAGAACAGAAAGAAAAATGTAACACCTGAGGTCTCTTCTACCTATAGCCAGAACCTCTTCCTACACATAATCAGTTTTCTCTTTTTATAGGTAGCAAATGGAGGGAAAATTCTTCCACACATCCCCTTACACATATACATGTATGCATGTTCTTTAAATATATACACAAAAAAGAAGTATGATGTATATTACTCTGTACTTTGTTTTTCACTTCACAATATGCTTTAAAGATATTTCCATATTAATAGATCTACTTCATTTTTTTTTTTTTTTAATAATCTACTTCATTTTTTTAAAAAAATTTTTATTTATTTATTTGGCTGCATTGGGTCTTTGTTGCTGCACTTGGGCTTTCTCTAGTTGCGGCAAACAGGGGCTACTCTTTGTTGCAGTGCATGGTCTTCTCATTGCGGTGGTTTCTCTTGTTGTGGAGCACGGGCTCTAGGCGCACGGGCTTCAGTAGCTGCAGCACTTGAGCTTCAGTAGTTGCAGCACACAGGCTCAGTATTTGCAGCATGTGGGCCCTAGAGTGCACGGGCTTCAGTAGTTGCGGTGTGTGGGCTCAGTAGTTGTGGCACATGGGCTCAGTAGTGCTGGCTCACAGGCTCTAGAGCACAGGCTCAGTAGTTGTGGCGCAGGGGCTTAGTTGCTCCATGGCATGTGGGAATCTTCCTGGACCAGGGATTGAACCCATGTACCCTGCATTGGCAGGCATATTTTTAACCACTGTGCCACCAGGGAAGTCCTATCTACTTCATTATTTTTAATGACTGCATAGTTTTATACGGTATAGATGTATTACACTGAATTTAACCATTATTCTAACTGTAGACATTTACTATACATACATAATGCAATAAGCATCTTTATATTATATCTTAGCATACTTTTGTAGTATATCCTGGGACCAACAAATATTCCTAGCAGTAGAATGGCTCAGTCAAATGATATGAATTTTAAAATATTGATAGATTTTGCCAAATTGCCCTACTGAAATATGGCTCCCTCAAAAGTCTCAGAGGATGAGTTAAAATTATATTTTAATGTTACTTTATGTTTTTTTATTTGGATGAAAGGATACTTCAGTTAAAAAAATGTCTCCTCATTTTATACATCTTCATTCAAGCCAAGAGTTTGAGATCGGATATAAGAATTGTTTCTCTAAAAAAAATTTTTTTCTCCATTATGCTCAGAAGTTAGAGCATTTCTTCATAATAAATCGGTAAGCATTTAAATTTTTAAAAAATTTTTAATTGAAGTATAGTTGAACTACAATGTTGTGTTAGTTTCTGGCATACAGCAAAGTGATTCAGTTATATATACATAACTGAATATATATATATATATATTTACTCTTTTTCAGATTCTTTTCCATTATGGTTTATTACAGGATATTGAGTATAGTTCCCTGAGCTATACAGTATGACCTTGTTGTTTATCTACTTTATATATAGTAGTTTGTATCTGCTAATCTCAAATTCCTAATTTATCCCTCACCTACCCTTTTTCTCCTTGGGTAACCATAAGTTTGTTTTCTATGTCTGTAAGTCTGTTTCTGTTTTGTAAGTAAGTTCATTTGTATCATATTTTAGATTCCACATATAAGTGATACCATAGGGTATTTGTCTTTCTCTTTCTGACTTACTTAACTTAGTATGTAAGTCAGTAAGCATTTTTAAACTGTCCTACAAGCTCAGAGAAAAATGCTAGAATAAAAGCAACTAAATCCACTGACATATGGCTGAATATACTCTTCAATTTAAAGTGGAATTGACACACATTTGAGTATCCATTGAATGAGATAAAAAGAAATAGAATTCATTATCATTGTCTGGGGAGGGTAGAGAGAAACTGAAGATGCTCCCCATGATTTTTATCCAAGCTTTTTTATCCAACTCATAGATAAGCTGCTACGGCCCTAAGCTATTTCAATCATAAAAAAGAGAGGCTCCTTTAAAGACCACTGCACTTGCCTGTCAATTTTATTTCACTGGTATGTAACTCACCTTTTCTGGTTTTCTTCAGCAGCACAGAACCATAGACTTTGGGACAAGAGTGTCCAGAAATTAGGCTGTGATCAGACCAAATACATAGTATGAGTCCTATACCCTATACATCGGACCCAAGTTGAGATTGAATGGTTTTCAACTACCTTCAGGGCCCTTGGGAGCTGAGGCTCCTAAACAATGTGAAGTTTCCCTGTTAATCACTAGACAGACCACCATCCCATCCCCCCACCCCCAAATTGGGATCTTCTCATATAGGAACTGCTTCAGCAAGGAAACTTAAAAGAGGGGTTTTTGTTGTTGTTTGTTTTTCTTATTAAATTTTGAACAGATAGATATTTTCCAGAATAATTCAATTGTAGAGAAAACAAATTCTTAAAGTATTTTTTGGAATCAGCTTGAAAACAATAGGTAGAAGTTGAATTACAAGAGATTACCAGTTCTCAATTCTCAGCAGACGCTATCTGTTTTAACTTCCAAAAGCTTGAAAAATATAGGGGGATTTTATTCCAATTATAATCAAAAACTGCAAGAACAGAACTCATGTAAAATATTCTGATCTCTTCTTTGGCTATAGTATTCTGAGACAATTTGGAAAATGCTAAAATGAAGATGGTAATGCCAAAGCTTCTTATTTGTGGAGATGCTAATAAAAGAGCTAATTGGTAGCTTCTCTTTTTATAACATTTTATTGTTATAAGGAAAAATTGTTTTATGTTAAAATGATAATTTTCATTCAAATAAAAAGAATTATTTCTCTTATTTTTTTATTAGCATAGCCCAGCATCTAATATCAAATGCTTCCTTATTTATTAATTTTCAACATCTCTAGGCATTTTGAAGATATCTAAAATTTCATGCAGGCATTACACCCATTACCATACAATTTTCTTATAAACATGGAACAAAAAGAATGTTCAGTGAATAGAGGAAGATAGTTATGAAAAATCTTCCACTGCAGTAACATAGTAGAAGAGCAGCAGTTCTGCAGTTTTCTCATAATTGTCATCCCCTCTTGAACTCTAAAAATTAGTGATCCCATTGAACCATTGAAGATGGCTTTTATGAGCATTTGGAGAATTCTAGCACAGGATGAAATCCATTTTATTCTGACCTGTCACCTTCCCACATCCTTGACTTACATGAATGATTTGTCCCTAAGGCAGTTCAGCACATCTTACCCGACAGGTTCAGAGGATGCTCTAGTTTGCCCCCAACTGCAGGTTCTTCCTTTCCATCTTCTTGTAAATGTCTTGAATCTCTTATTTCTTATTTTTTCCTTCCACACATGCCCTGGAAGCTCAAGAAATTATATTTACCACTGCTAGGGCAGGCTGGGGAACTCTGGCACATGACTAGTCTTTGGCTAAAGGGTATGTTTGTTTTACTTTTAACTGTAGCTTAGCTCATAGAAAAACTTGATTTCACCAAGACAGCTCTCTGGAAGGACACTTCTTTAAGAAATATAAATATTTTGGTTCTTTTGAGGATTAAGCAAAATAGTTATATCTTATATTCAAAGAAAGACAAATGGCTGTAAGCTCTTATGTTTTTTCATGCATGAAAGGGTAAGTCTGTTAGAAACATGATCTATGATTTTGAAATATTAAGAATACAAAGGAGATCATTATGTCACTCACCTTAAACAGAGTTTGTGGTATCCAGGGAACTAATCTGCAATGGCTAAGGAAACAATAGGTACTCACAGTGAAAAGGGTTTATAAGACAATCCAAACAAGTCTTTTTTCCCCATTGCTAACTAACACAAGGTCATGTCCCAGAGATCTAACAACACCTAGAGTGCTGTTAAAATAAACATTCCCTAGAAACTCTGGACTTTGCAAGTGATCACTTCAATCAGCTGTAACCCTGCAACTCTTCAGAGTGAGATATTGCACAGGGTCCTGATTTTTCAATGATTTTTCCCATTCAAGGAATATTGTAATAGGTATTGCTACTGAAAAGTTTCTGACTTCATTTCGAAAACCTTTTAGAATAAATTGTTTAGGGCTTCCCTGGTGGCGCAGTGGTTGAGAATCTGCCTGCCAATGCAGGGGACGCGGGTTCGAGCCCTGGGCTGGGAAGATCCCACATGCCGCGGAGCAACTGGGCCCGTGAGCCACACCTACTGAGCCTGCGCGTTGGAGCCTGTGCTCCGCAACAAGAGAGGCCGCGATGGTGAGAGGCCCGCGCACCGCGATGAGGAGTGGCCCCCGCTTGCCGCAACTGGAGAAAGCCCTCGCACAGAAACGAAGACCCAACACAGCCATAAGTAAATAAATAAATAAATAAAATATTTTTTTAAAAAAAGAATAAATTGTTTAAAATTGCCTTCCCCTTTAGGAATTTGTCCATTTAATTTAAAAAATATAGATTTTTTCTGATTATATAATATTTATTGAGAAAGATTTAGAAAATGTGGAAAAGTATGAAGAGGAAAAGTAAAATCATTTTTTATAAACAGTCAAAACCACTATTAATATTTGGAGTAAATACTTCCAGTCATATAATACGTATGTGTATGTGTCTCTCTGTGTAAGTATACACATTCAAAGGAATGTGTATATATATATATATATATAAAATATAAAACATGATATATAATTTTGTGACAGCATATATTTTTAAAAAGATTTAAATGCACAGAATTTATCACATTCCACAGTTTATAGAACCATATCGTCATTGGTCTGTGCAAGACCTTTTACTTTATTTCACTATTTTCCCCCATGATCTTGTTTCATTTCTTTTCCCAGATTAGTTATGTGTTAGTGTATTTCATGTTTGTCCTTACATATGATTATTTAGATATATGCGCTTATATCCTAAAAATACAAAGTATCATTTTCCATGTGTATTTTTGTAATTTACACAAATGGTATTTTGCTAAAAGTTTTATTTGATTTCTTACTTTCTTCATTCAACATTATGCTTCTGAGCCTTATTCAGTGTAAATCTAATGGAACACAGACATTCATTGTATCAACTACATTTTATTTATCCACTCTTTTAGCAGGTATTTTTGTTGGCTTCAACTCTCTGCAGTTATAAACACAATTTGCTCTTTCCTTGTGAACCTGTGAGAAAATTCCTAAAGACTTCCAGGTTGCTCTTCAGAAAAACTATACACGTTTACACACTTACCAGCAGCCTATGTGGACTTCTTACTAGCATGTTTTGTTAGCCAACCTACTGATATTACCTCTGATGCATGTAAAGTGGTATCTCAGGTTTGTTTAAGTAGCATGTCTCTGATCAGTAGTGAACTTCAGTATCCCATTCTCACCAGACATTATGGCTTTCTATCTGTGAATTAACAATTCATATTCTCTGATTATTTTCCTATTGAGCTCCTTTATGCTTTTGTTGCCTGATTTTCAGGTGTGCCCCGTACATTCTAGATATTAGTGTCTTGTAAGATTTGGATTTTACAGATCTCTCTTCTCTCAGTCTGTCACCTGGGTGTTAGTTTTATCTACGGTATCTTTGATTGATGAGAGAATCTTAATTTTAATGTAATTTAATTTGTCTATTTTTCCCTAATAATTTTTGCTTTGGATTGTTTTTCTTTTGCTTAAGAAATCATTTTGTTTAAGAAATCTAAAGTCACAGATATAGTCCTAAATTTTCTTCAGTTAATCCTATAGTTCTATATTTCAGAAATCCTCTTTAGTTCTCTATAGTTACACTGTATTTTTATAAATGGTATAAGGTAGAATAAAGTAAATGAAACAAAACCCAAAACACTTGTAGTTAATATCATAGTTAGTGGGAAAATATTGAAGCTTTTCTTCCTAAGGCCAGAACAGAGATGCCCGTTATCACCACTTTTATTCAATACTGTACTGGAGATCTTATCCAGTGCAACAAGAAAGGAAAAAAAAGGTATTACACTGAAAAGAAAGTAAAGAAAATGGTATTACTTACAGACAGAATGATTGTGTACATAGAAAATCCAAAAAGAGTTACAGATACATATTAGAATTAACAAATGAATTTAGTAAGATTACTAGATACAACTTTATTACAGAAAAAATTATTTCTGTATCCCAGCAAAACCAAATAAAATATTTAATCTGGAAAGACTTAAAATAGCAATGGTCAAATGGGCTCTTTACATCTAATGACAATTATGATTCTATGAAAGGTTCACAGTATACCTTGAGATTTGCTAATATGGGTAATTATGCTAAGGTGAAGTGAAACAAAATAGTGCAATAGAAAAAAGGAAAAAAGAAAACTAGGGATTGAGAATGTGGAGACATATTTTACTCTTGATTCTGCAATAACCAGCTAGGTGACTTTCCACAAGTCACTTTACTTCATTGAAACTGTTTCCTTATTTGTAAAATAAATGTTTTTCAAACTTTTTTTCAAAACAGTAGAAAACTCCTTTAAAAATACTAATTATATCCTTAATATGGAAAATGGCTAAAGCAAATATTCTTCAGCAAAATTAAACTTTCACCAAGTGGCGGGGAGTGATTATTTCAGTGGGTATAAAGATTCGTAGAAGCAGAGCAGGGAGGCAGTACTCCAAGATAACATGCTTTAACATGCATGGTAGTAACTTACCCAAGACCAAAGCAAGTCAGACCGAGAATACAGGTCTGTTTTCTTTCTCCTATACTGTACTGAGACTTTAAAGATTGAAAATTTCAGCTAGGAAGGAAGAGTGGTGCGCTGCAGACCTGTGTTGAAGACACTTGGGGCTGGTGTAGCAATTTCACCCATGAGTATCTGAGACAATAAAGATGAGAGAAAATATTTTAGGACTGAGCAAGAAAATATATCCTTTAAGTGTGTGTACTTCTTCTAGTTGGTTCTCTGAGTCCCTAAAATTTAAAGACATTTTCCCTCAGGTTATGGTGTTCGGAGTTAAGGGAAAATGCTAAAAGTCAGACCCTGGAGAGGCAAGAGTCAGGAGCCAATAGGATGAGGCTAAATAGGGTTGTTAATTAACGTGGGCTGTGAGAAAGATAGAGAAGTGAAAAGGTGTGTGTCATGGCACAGGAAAAACAGGTGGAAACAGCTGAAGGCAGTATAGAGGAATTCTTGAGAGGGAGTGCAAATGTCTGTGACCCAGAACTGCCCTGGCATCAAAGGAGAATCTAGCATCTTTTGATGCTAGATTAGAATCTAGCATCCAAATACATACAAATGATGTATTTGGCTTCTCCATCTTGGGTCCTCATGAATGGTTATATGACACATCCCACTCAGGATCCTTTTCTAGGGTAGGGATTGGCAAACTACAGTCAGTGAGGCTAATCTAGCCTGATGCCTGTTTTGTAAATAAAGTTTTATTGGAATAAAGTCACAGAATTAGTCATTGTCTATGGCTGGTTTTGCACTTCAACAGAAGGGTTGAGTAGTTCTAACAGAGACTATACAGCATGCAAAGCCAAAAATATTTACTATCTGGCCCTTTACAGAAAAAGTGAACCCTACAGCCCCAAAGGGAGAGATTTCTGGTCTGATCAATACAACCACAATATCCAGATGGCTTTGGGAAGCAGAAGTAGTCTTACTTGGGTCTGATAAATGGATGATTGTTTCAGAGCTAGGAACTGAATGCTTGTGTACAACTGTGTTCAGGTCTGCCTCTGGGTGAGAATATGAGTGCTCTGTAAACAATATTTGGATGCATGCTGCTGAGAAACAAAACATACTATGAAGGTTGCCAGAGCTGTTTAAGCAATGGCAGACTTTCTAAAATGTTGGCTGGTGACATGGAATACCTTTTCGTACAAGATGCTCCATATTTTCATAATGTAGGAATTTGCTAGTGAGCTTAAAGGTAGACTGATCGGTAGAAAAGGCTTTAATTGTAAAGGAAGAGAAGGGTGTGGGAAGGACCCACAGGAGGAGGAGCCAGGACATGGAAAGTTAACATGGAGCAATTATCATTTTTCCAGAAGGAGAATTCTGTTAAAAATCTTTATGCCTGTCCTAATGATGACAGATTCACATCCAAATGGTATTTTCAGCCACGAAAATAACCCCAAACGTAAGATAACGATCAGTGGAAAGCTGCTGATTCTCTGAAGGCTTTTTCATATGCTAAATAGTCACATGCCAACTTATCATTATAGCAAAAATACTATAATTTCTCATTAGAGCCAAGACTAATGACCCCGTCTATTTCACAAGTCCTTTAGAGTGTACTTTGTCAGTCAATGTGTGCATCGATAAAGTGAAATTGCAAATTAAATTATTTCACTCGGGGAATCATAGATCAAAAGTCTCAGATGGAGAAAATAGAAGTTGGCTTTGGACCTCAGGCTGCCACGATCTTTTTCTCTTTTCCTTTGCTACTAAAATTATTAGAATAGTCTAAATTAACTACATCTAATTTCTTACCATCTACTCCTTATTAACTTCACTACTTGCAATTTGGGTTATAAGTACAACCAGCCTAAAGAACTATTCTCTCAATGCCCATCAGTAACCCCCTAACTGCCAAACTGAATGACCACTTCTGAATCCTCTATTGGCTCCTGGACATGGTACAATACATCTTTTTCTCAGGAAATTTCTCTTTTTCCTCTCTTTATGATTCTCTTTCTACTCCCACCTGGAATTATATCCTCAGCCTCTTTTCTTTCATAAGGCGTTTTATCTGCTTCCATGTCATTACCTATCACCTTTGTGTTGATTGCATCTTGTCCACCAATCTCTGTATTCTAATATTCGTTCACTAATAGTATCCAAATAGAACATCTTACCACAATGGTGACATTGACATTCTATCTCCCCCACTTCCTCTATTCTACTAGATGCTAAATTCTGTAACTGTTACCTCTGAAGTGTCTCTTATCTATGCATTTCCCATCTTTTCCACCTCTTCACCATGTCTACAGCTACAGTTCCACCTCGAGAAACAATGAACTCATACCTTGAAGATCGCATCAGTGGCTTAACTGGTCTCTGAGCCTTAGGACTCTTCCTCTAATTCCTTCTGAACTACTCTCTGACAGGTTAGTCATTCTATAGCTCACCTCCCAGTGGCAAAACACGACTCAAAATCTCAATGTTGCTCTTTTCAAAAGACTGTTCTAATACCTAACTTTTAAAGCTTTGAGCAATTTGATCCTACATTACCTCTGTAGACTTATTTTCTCTCCTTTCATTCGTATTCTCCATCATCCAGCTATATTGGATAACTTGCTGTTCCTTCAAAATGGGGTACAGTTTCTCCTACCATTGTATTTCTTTCTTGAAACTTTTTTTCCTCAATTCCAAATTCTGAAATATTAGTGTATTGTGCATCTGTTCTTCTAAGGCCATTCCAAATATGTTTCCTTCTTAAACGTTTCTACATTTTATAGACATTTTTGCCCTTAAGATCAGGTGCTATATGATTCCTTCATCCTTTTTTGTAACCTCTTATATGAAACTCATCAGATATTGCCAGGTATTATGATTATTTGTATGTTATCTCCTAGTCTCTCTTACTCCATACAATATATTCAAAGCTCCTTAATGATGGGACCTGAATAATATTCATCTTTGTAATTGATTAACATAGAAGTTAATTCTTAATTGAGTTAAGTTGTCTGTACACAATGAGTTTGCAAGAAGATTGTTGAATTTTACATTATGCCTTTAGATACATGCCCTTAACTAAAATTCACCATGTATGTTCTCACTCTTTTGGCATAAGAAGCAACAATCTTTCCTGCAGCAAAGTGCTCCAAGAATTGTTTTTATTTACATGCTGAATTATTGAGTGATGCATAATGATGATACTAAATTGAATAAAACCTTTGGTGAT
Organism: Balaenoptera musculus; assembly: GCF_009873245.2. Taxonomy (NCBI): domain Eukaryota; kingdom Metazoa; phylum Chordata; class Mammalia; order Artiodactyla; family Balaenopteridae; genus Balaenoptera; species Balaenoptera musculus. The sequence continues at coordinate 33,046,024 of NC_045787.1, forward strand.
TCTTTGGAATGTAAAAAAAAAAAAAAATGAAATACTAGTTAGGCTTCTAATCTAAAACTGGTTTAACAGACTTGTTGTTGCCAAGGGGTGGGGGAGGGTTGGATTGGGAGTTTGGGATTAGCAGATACAAACTTTTATATATAGAATAGATAAAAAACAAGGTCCTCTTGCATAGCCCAGGGAGCTATATTCTATATCTTGTAATAAACCATAATGGAAAAGAATATGAAAAAGAATAAAAAAAAACTGGTTTAACATATAGATATCTATGTAATAGATATGTATTTTAAGATAAAACAACTCAAACCTCTGCAAGCTTTTGCCCCTTCTAGGATTATAGAGAAACCTGGATTAGATTTCAATGCAGGGCCTTCTGGAAAAGGGCAACAAAAAAAGCTGATTGAGATCAAGCAGGTCTTGCCTAAGCTTTTGGGTCAGCTTCCTAGTTTTCTTCTTGACCTCTAGTTGTCCCATGCATCTTCACCACTGTTACCAAGATAATTTTCTGTCTTATTCAGTTTGGGCTGCTGAAACAAAAAAACCATGGGCTGGGTAACTTATCAACAACCGAAATTTATTCCTCACAATCCTGGAGGGAAGTCCAAAATCAAGGTGCCGGCAGACTGAGTGTCTGATGAGAGCCCACTTCCTGGTTCATAGGTCGCCGTCTTCTCTCTATAACCTCACATAGTAGAAAGGGCAAGAGAGCTCTCTGAGATCTCTCATAAAGGCACTAATCCCATTCGTGATGGCTCTATTCTTATGACCTAAGCCCCTCCCAAAGGCTCCACCTACAAATACCATCACATTGGGGATTAGGTTTCAACATATGAATTTTGTGGGGACACAAACATTCAATCTACAGCATTTTCCTAAAGCTCCACTATGACGAAAATAACAATCTAATATTTGAGTACCATTTTATGGCTTGCAAGATACTTTTCAAAGTACCATAAGAGTAATATTATCTATTCACTTATTCCAGTCAATCCATAAATATTCACTGGGCACCTGTTATACGCCAGACATTATGTTGAGACTTAAAAAGATGAATAAGTTTGGTTAATTCTTTCAAGAATTTTAGTTGAAGGAAAATGATAGTTGGTTAGAAAAAAAGGAATATGAGGAGTACGGAAAATTATAAGAAACCTGTCACAGAAATCATAATCTCCCTTGCACATGCATTCACTTTTTCTCTTGTCTTTAAGTCATATACACTATAATTACCACTATTATTGTTATCTAAAGCCTTTTATTCACTCATTCAGCAAAAATTTACTGCAAGGCATTATTCTAGGCACTTGAACAGTGAACAAATCAGAAAAAAATATCCTGCCTTCATGAAATTTGCAATCTATTATGCAGAAGATAGAGAAAAAACCCAAAATATATATGCAAATTATATAGCTTTTTAGAAGCATTTATTTAATATTTATTAAAATATTGTAACTTCAAAAAATGCAGGTCATTCTCTCTGCCACTATTTTCTCCTACTCCTATGCTTACTTGGAGAAAATCTGTCCATTCTTATCTCAGAATATCAAATTCTCTGGGCCCTACTGAGTTGGCTGCAGGTCTCATAATTCTGCCTCTTAGACACAGCTGATGGGCTAGGATTGGGCATGAGTCAATTGGATTTCACGTACCAAGGCTGGGGATTGAGACTCAGAAACTCTAGTTAGATATAATGGGAAACTTACTTAAGTCATATGCAAATAGAAGCAAGAATGTGTTTCTGCAGAGATGCAGAGAGTAAGAAGAATGAAGTGGGAACTTGAAAAAGTGAGCCCAGGGAGTGTAAATGTTGTCTGTCATGAGGCTCAGCACTTCCTTCCCTTGCATTCCATAAAGTACGCCTCTTCCTTTCAATAAATTATATATTTTTTTGCTTATGATACTTTGAACATATTTTTGTTACTTACAAACAAGTGATCCTTAACTAAGATAAATTTTGTGATTTTCAAACAATTGCAATTTCCAGCAATTTCAAAAAAGATATTTGAACAACTATATGATGTACACTGCACAATCAGAATGAACCCTGTCCCGTTCATCCAAGCCATGTATCCCAGTTGATGTCAGCCCTGAGCCCTGACCACAATTAAGTCAATGGTGCATATTGCCTGCTTTCTACAACCACCAGCATTGTAGAAATTAATACATCCGTTAAATATTTACTAAAAATGATTTACTCTATTTCCTAGGGCAGCGTGGAAAGAGGAAGCTAGAAATTGGATAGCTTCCTTCAGGTAGAGCCATCTAGGCTCAACCGACAACGTGGAAGGGAAGAGGCTAAGAAAGAAAGGCCATCCAAAATTCGGGTATGGCTGTTGAGAGAGCTGAGTGGGCTGTATTGAACACTGTTTATCTTCAGGGTTGTGAGTAGCTAATGATTAAGGCAATAATAACGAAGAAAGACATGAGGTCCTTGAGATAGTTCTTGCAAAGCGCTTTGAGGGAATATTTTTATTCTGAACACTGACGCTGTGGAAAATTACTGAAAAGCTAATGGTAACATCGATGTGATCCTCTGGGCATAGGGCAATAGCTGAAGCATGGAACAAAGAAAGAAATAAGTCCAGGTAAGAGATCATTGGGATCACTTGTCTAAGTTTGAGGCTGCGAGGCAAAGGAAGAAATATTGTGCTGGGGCATGTATAAACATTTCCAATTTTTAACAACAGCCTAAGATAAAAGGCAATGAGAGACAGAGCACATCCTCTCTTTGCGATTCGGATCACACAAATAAATATCAATTTTCTTCAAGATCTTTAAGGGAGAAGTTGTTTTAATCAAAAGCTTGGAAGTCTAACAAGGCCATTAACAGGACACATACAGCGTTTTACCCCAGCAGTGGAAGACGGCAGTTCCTGATTGCCCTTCTACATATCACTAGGTCTGTGGCCAAAGAAGAGAGGAAAATGAAAGAAATGGAATGAATTGAAGTGTTTAGGGAGATGTTGTGTGTCTGAGTCCAATTACCAATGCTGTGGCTGGACCAGCCTTGTGGATCTTATTATGACTGAAAGATGCCCTTCAGCAATAACCATCAGGAAACTTTGAAAAAATAAAGCTTTATTACTTACAGAAACTGGAAATCTCACAGCACCACACCTGGAGCCGCACAGTGAGGTCTCGGGTAGAGAGAGAGTGCAAGAGTGAGTGACCAAGCACCTGGGGTTCTTCTTTTATTGGGGTCAAGGGTAGGGGCCTAAGGTTTCCCTGGCTCACTCTTTATTGGTGAATTTAAAACATAAGAGTGGGAATTTAAAGTTTGGGGAGGGAAAAACAGTGGCCCAAAACAAAGGCAGCTCAGTGGGGAAGGTGACCTGCCTCTTTATCTAGTCATGTGACTGGCAATGTGTTTATTCAAGATAGCTGTCTTTGAAGTGGACGACTTTTGCAGTGGATGCCTTGGCAATCAAAGCTTCAGTCAGGCACCTGCATTACAAAAAAGAAAGAAAAAATGAACAAAAAAAACCCCACAACTGTCGGGGTTTGCACTACAGGAGGTCACTTTTTAAAATAACTAAACTCTGATGAATACTTGTATTTTTTTTAATAGGTAATGACAAAAGACAGTCTTACAGTGATAAAAAAACTCAACTTCTTCTGACATGGGATACTATGTGATACAAAGACAAGGAAGTTTCTTAAACACTTGAGAAAGTGAAACTGATTATTTAGCTGTGTTTATTCTATGACTCAATAAAAAGCCACTTTTTCTTACCAGTCTATCAAAATTTGGTTTTAAGAGGGTTGATAAGGAAGTCAAATTATTTCCAAACCCATTCGCAATTTGGAAGTATTTTAAAAAGCCTGTTTCCAGGTTCATTTTGGAAATATTCCTGGAGTGCCACCTATATGTTAGGGAATGGGCTCAACCCTGAATATGATTGTAACTAAAACAGATATTGCTCTCATGTGCTTACTTATAGTATACTAGGCAAAACTGATATTAAAAAAAAATAAACGCACACACACAAAGTATATAACAACTTAAAGTATATAATTTTTTTAAGTAATAACTTTAAAAGTATACAATGAAATATGAAAAGTGCCATAAAAATGATAGTGTGCTATGAGAAAGTATAAAGGGTACGGAATTTAGATTTGGAGGCCAGGAAAGGATGGAGGATGAACATTTGAGCTGAGACGTATTAGATGAATAAGGGTTTAGTAAGTAGAATGGAGGGAGACAGATAAAAAGTGGGTGTTTCTTCAAGCTAGAAAAGGTGTTGAAAGCTTCACTGTGACAGCCCTCTTTTTTTTTTTCTCCAGCTTTATTGAGATATAATTGACAAAACTGTAAGATATTTTAAGTGTATATTGTGGGGATTTGATGATATAAGCACACATTGTAAAAGGATTCCCACCATACATGAACCGCAATGTTCATAGCAGCCCCATTTACAATAGCCAAGGCATGGAAGTAACCCAAGTGTCCATCAACAGATGATTGGTTTAAGAAAATGTGATATATATAGATATATATATATGATGGAATATTACTCAGCCATAAAAAAGAATAAAATATTATTTGTAGCAACATGGATAGACCTAGAGAATATCATACTAAGTGAAGTAAGTCAGAGAAAGACAAATATTATATGATATCACTTATATGTGGAATCTAAAAAATAATACACATGAATCTATATACAAAACAGAAACAGACTCACAGACATAGAAAATAAACTCATAGTTATCAAAGGGGAAAGGGGGGAAGGATAAATTAGAAATACGGGGTTAACAGATACAAACTAATACACATAAAATAGATAAGCAACAAGGATTTACTATTTACATGACACAGGGAACTATATTCACTATCTTATAATAACCTATAATGGAAAAGAATCTGAAAATATATATGTAGCTGAATCACTTTGCTGTACACCTGAAAGTAACACAATGTTGTAAATCAACTATACTTCAATTAAAAAAAAAAAAAAAGAGTCAAAAGACCATTGCATTGGCTTCACTATTTCTGTGAATGGTCAGCACTGACCTTAAAAAAAAAAAAGATTCTCACCATCTAGTGAATTAACACATCCACCACCTCATATATTTCTTTTTTTCTTTTTTGGTAAGAACATTTAAGTTCTACTCTCTTAGCAAATTTCAATTATAATCATATAATACAGTGTTATCAACTATAGTCACCATGTTTTAGACCACATCCTCAGGCCTTATTCATCTTACAGCTGAAAGTTTGTACCCTTTTACTGACCTCTCCCTAATTTCCCCACACCCCCAGCTCCTAGCAACCACTTTTCTACTCTCTGTTTCTAAGAGTTTGACTTTTTTTTTTAAACAGTCCACATATAAGAGATACTATACAGTATCTGTCTCTCTTTGTCTGGCTTATTTCATTTGCATAATGCCTTCCTTCAAGGGTCATCCATGTGTGCAAATGATGGGATTTCCTTCTTTCTCATGGCTAAATAATATTCCATTATATATATACACCATGTTGTCTTTGTCCATTCATCCATTGATGGACACAGGTTGTTTCCATATCTCGGCTATTGTAAATAAAACTGCAGTGAACATGGGAGTATAGGTATTTTTTTGATATCCTGTTTTAATTTCCTTTGGATATAAACCCAGACATGAGATTGCTGGATCAGACGGTAAGTTCTATTTTTAAATTTTTGAGGAACCTCTGTACTGTTTTCCGTAATGGCTGCACCAATTTACATTCCCACCAACTGTGCACAAGAGTTCCCTTTCTCGACATACTTGTCAACATTTATCTCATCTTTTTGATGATAAGTCATTCTGATTAGTGTGTGGTAATATCTCATTGTGGTTTTGATTGGCACTTTCCTTATGCTTAGTGATGTTGAGCACCATTTCATGTACATGTTAGCCATTTGTACAGCCCTCATCTTTATGCAGGTAAAGTATTATTAATAAAGGAGAATCTAAGGCTATGTGTACTTTAGCAATTAGCCAAGTTAATGCAACAAATATATGGTGAAAAAGGAATTAGGGGTTGTCTGTTCTTTGGTAGAACTTGTTTTACTTTGTTCATTATTATCTTACAGTATTCCCATGGCCACTCCAAATCATTCTGTTATGCTTATTTATTTATTTATTTATTTTCGGCTGTGTTGGGTCTTCGTTGCTGTGCGTGGGCTTTCTCTAGCTGCGGTGAGCGGGAGCTACTCTTTGTTGTGGTGCACAGGCTTCTCACTGCGGTGGCTTCTCTTGATGTGGAGCATGGGCTCTAGGCACGCAGGCTTCAGTAGCTATGGCACGTGGGCTCAGTAGTTGTGGCTCGCAGGCTCTAGAGCGCAGGCTCTGTAGTTGTGACACACGGGCTTAGTTGCTTGGCGGCATGTGGGATCTTCCCAGACCAGGGCTCGAACCCGTGTCCCCTGCATTGGCAGGCGGATTCTTAACCACTGCGCCACCAGGGAAGTCCCTGTTATGTTTCTTTTCCTTAAACAGACTTACTAATGTTTTGAGTGTAATTAGAACAGAGTTCCTTTGATAAACTAGATTTTTTTTTAAAAGACCAATGATCTAATAAGCATTCTTGAAAGTTTGGTTTTAATATTTTATTAAAATATCTTCTTTATTTTATTAAAGTGATCTATTTATATAGTTAAAAAAAATAGAAAAGTTTTAAGACAGCAAACCAAAGCCAGTACTTCACCATTTCCCATGTTTTCAGTCTTCTCTCCAGTACCAGTCACTTTCAAACTAGAACTTGTAAGGCAGCAAAATTTGCCACCCCAAAATGTGTCTCTTTGGCACAAGAATTAATTTAGGCTGATTATTCTTAAGCAATCGAAGATTCAGGAAGTTTTTTTTTAACTTTCCCTTTAGCAGCCTAAAAGAATTTAGACAGAGAAACTAGAAAGGTAAAGGAAAATTTCCTCCTCTCTGACAGCATAACTGGCGGCATTCAACTTCAGTGGCTGGACGCTACTCACCCTGAGGCCGCTGCAGCTAATCGATCCTGGAACAACCGACAAAAGTCAGCAGAAGGTAAGAATTCTTACCATGTCAGTCAACCTCCTGGATCTCTGCCTTCAGGGTCTTTTGGAAATGAGCCTTTTCTCTTTCTAAAATTAGATTAGCAGGAGAAAATATTTGTGGAGTTATTTCCTTGGACTTAGCGACCTTTGGTGATCCTTTTCTTCCCAGAGATATCACTGTTTTGCTTTGTCTCTCTTTTCTCTGTGTCATTTGTCATAAGGAGGAAAACCTTTGTTCTGATTAGGTTTTCCTTTTATCTTTTGCTGTGTCTTGAGTGCTTGGCCTTATGACCAGTGAGAATATTCTTTTTGGTCTCCACCATCTGGAAGGTGCATGTACCAGTGTGCATTTGGTGGTCAGTCAAATAGACTGGGATTCCAAGCAACTATGGCTAGTTGGTCAGAAGCACAGGTAACAACCTGGGCTTGCAACTGGCATTCTTTGTCTGGCTCTGCCAACTCTCAGGGGAGTTTGTCATAGGGGGTCCCAGTTCATAAGGGACATTTGTAGTCTCAACCTTCACTGCTTTCTTAGTGCTGGCACTTCTTACTGCTTATACAACAAAGGACTTTGCTATCCTAGACTGTCTTTGAGAGTGAGCTTTCTTGATTTTGTGAGGTCTGCATATTTTGAACTCTCTTGTGGGGATGCCTCCTGCATCCATGGTTAAGTCATAAAAGACTTACTGATTTGAGTCAATATTGAGATCCTACCCATCAATGGCCAGTTGATGGGTCTTTTAAACTGGAAAAACTTCTAAATTTGTAAATTTTTAGAGAGTTCTTATTTTAAATAGCTGTTTTATTGGTACCTATGGAAAGACCAAGTTAAAATGTGGATACAAGGAAATATAATGGCTAACCTTAAGAACTTCCTTAAAAAATGGTTTGGGAAGCCTTATCAAATTTGGTGTTTCGGCTTCCCCTCACGGGTCTTATAGACACTAGTAAAAACATTAGGTTTATTAACAATGGAATGGGAAGAAACCAAGAGGAAAGTCAAGGGACTCTTCCCAACAAGGTAGAAAACTTTAAAGGGTTATTAAGAAATGAGGTAAATAAAGCAGATATTGAAAGAGGAACAAAGAGGAATCGGAAAGGGAAGAGTCACAGGACTTGTCCCAGCAGGGTGGAAATCTTTAGATGCTTATTAAGAAATGGGACAAATAAAACAGACATTGATGGGGTTAAAACAAAGTTTTTAATTCAGCACTACCTACAGTTGAGTGGGCCAAAGGACCCCCTGCAGTTCCCCCATTATTAAATGGCCCCCAACAATTACACTCTATTTACTTCAGTTTGCAGAAATTTAAAAAGCCAGAAGACAAAAAATTACAATGAGAAACCTGATCGATAATCACTTGGGGCAACAGTTAAGCCAATTAATCACATTAAAAATTGACAAAAAGACCAGGGTCCCTTGGCTCGATGCCTCACTGGGTACCCAAAGCATATTACATAGAAATGGAAAAAACGACTGGGAGATGGAGAGAAGTTTCTGAGACTCCTTGAAGTGAGAACCCCACAAGCTGTGGTACCAAAACCCACTGGTAGGACCCTGACTTGGGCTACAATTAGATTGAGAAAATGTAAAAGTGCAAAGCTTGACAGGATTGTAAATGTTGGAAAGTTTGAGCAATGTTATTTGAAGAGGTTATGTCAAAATTGCCTGAGTGTTTTCTGGAAATGTATGATATATCTGGCCAGGAGTGCTTCCCCTACCCAGAACTGCAAGACCAAGACTTATTGATGAGGTCCTAGTGGAGGCTATGGTTAGAAGTATAAGAGTTGATGAAATAGAGGTAAAAGTTTGTAGGAAAACTGGTGTATTTGAATGGGCTTTATGTAAAGTGTTTACATTTGTTTCACCAGATTGTATTGTGGAATAGACATTGTGTCTCACTGGGGAAACTTTCCTCTGCCTAGTGTTGCAAAACAGGGCATGTAAACCTGTTCTTTGGGCAATGTTAACTGAACATGCTAACGGGGGCCAATAGCCTGAGCCCACACAATGTGAAATGGAAGCTGATGGCCAGTATTCAAGGGCTAACAGAAGCAACAGTCTTTGTCATGCAAACCTCTACAAAATCAGAAATGTAAACATAACCCACAATCACCTGAGACTGAGCCCAGTTAATTCAATTGGTAGAACCTGAAAGCAAAGGAAAAAAATTTTAAAAAAAGAAAAGAGGCTTTAAAATAATATCTTATTTGTTTTTGGCTGCGTTGGGTCTTCGTTGCTGTGCACGGGCTTTCCCTAGTTTTGGCAAGCAGCGGCTACTCTTCGTTGTGATGCGGGGGTTTCTCATTGCAGTGGCTTCTCTTGTTGCAGAGCACGGGCTCCAGTAGTTGCAGCTCACGGGCTCCAGTAGTTGCAGCTCACGGGCTCTAGAGCACAGGCTCAGTAGTTGTGGCTCATGGGGTTAGTTGCTCCGCAGCACGTGGGATCTTCCTAGACCAGGGCTTGAACCCGTGTACCCTACACTGGCAGGCGGATTCTTAACCACTGCGCCACCAGCGAAGTCCCAGAAAAGAGGCTTTTTTCAAAGTACAAACTGCTGGGAAGTCTCCCTCACCCAAATCTAATTTACGGACTCTTTAATTAAGATTGTTTGTCAAGGGCAAATACAGATTTTAGACGTCTTCTCCACAAAGACATTATAGATTTTTTTTTTTTTCACTTTTGGATAGTATCGTCACAATTAATTGATAAAAAGAGCTCTATTTAATTGGTTAAAGCAAACAAGTGCTTATCTAAAAATTCTCAAAAATATAATAGAAAATAATCCAAATATTTTTCAAGTTCACATGATCTAGGATTAATCTTTAGTAAATAAACACAAGTTTAAGGTTATCAGTTTAATTAAAACAGGCATGTCTTTAGAGTTATCAGCACTAAATATAAAACTTTTATTTTATCTCGGTTTACAAAAAGTCAAATAAATTCATGTTATCTGTTACAAAATTTGTCAGCAAGAAAAATAGTTTGGCATGATGGCTGACTTTGTCTAATGTTTCATGAAGTTTTCATGAGTACTTTAAACAAAATTGTTGAGAAAAAGGGATTTAGATAGAGGTGAGTGAGATAAGACTTAAAAATATCTTCCAATACTTTTTGGTAACTTAAAACTTTAGAGATTTGCTAAGTTAACTTAAATGATAGGAATTCATTGAATGTCTAGATTATTTCCAAATAAGATAATTATAGCTGAATAATAATTCTGAAACATTTATTGTTAAACCAGTCTATGTTTACCTACTTTTGTTTTCTTATTACAGAAAAGCTAAAGATATTTGGGTCTTTTAGTAAATATGTTGTACCACATTGAAAAAAAATTATGCTGTGAGGACATGTTTTCTAGAAATTATGAAGTGTAGTCATAAGTTTGTCAGTCAAAAAATACTTGTATAACAGTCACAATTGCTTACTTCTTAGTTTTCACTAGAAATTAAGGTGTCTAAAGGTTAAGAATTATAATTAACATATGTAATTAAAACTACTAAAATTAGTAAGGAAAAAACATCTTTGTATGCAAGGAAATTTTTTAAAAAGTAGAAAGAATGGAACTGCATTTTGTTCAGGAAAAAGGAAGTAATTTTTTCCTAAACAGATGTAAGAGAGAGAGAAAGGGAAAGAGAGAGAGAGAGAGAGAGAACATAGGAGGAAATCTGAATGTAAAAAAGAAGTTTTATAGAAAAGGAACCCAGAGAAAAGAGTTTTGTGTGTGGTCAGTACTGCCTAAGATTAGATTGAATTTAATTGAGTAAATAAATTTTATTCATTTATTTATTAAGTGAATGAATTTTAATATTAAAAGTAAACTGGCATAAAACTAGAATTTGGTTTTCTTTCTCTGGTTAGAGGATGGTTTTCTTGAACAACCGATCTGCTTTTGAGAACAGTTTGTAAAAGTTTCTTTACCCTTTAAGTAATAATTTGTTGTAACTTTCTGTATTTGCTTTTGAAATCTTTTATTGTCACTTTAAGTGGGTAACTAAGTATTGTTTCACAGAGACCTATGATCTTATTTAACTAAGTGTTTTAAAACCTTTTGATATCTTTGACAAACTTCTCCCAACAAATTCTAAATGAAGTCCTTTTGACCTCTAGCTAACTTTGGGATTCTTCAGAGGGCCCCTGAAAAATCTGAGAGAGACGTTAACTACACTTATTTGGCATGTAGAATTATATGGGAAACATTGTCAAATAAGTGACGATAAGCCGTCTTAGGTTATATTTTATTGGTAAATGCTATTAATATGTGTTCTAAAAATTATAGGAAATTCCTAAAAATCTGATGTGTCCTGGTAAAATTTTATGTCGTAATTTCAGTTATCTTAAATATTATGTGTCACAGAAATAACCAAATTTATTTATCAATTGCATTATAATTTATCAGATATTTAATCATGCCATTTTATGTCTTTTGTCATTTATAGACAGTTATTTTACTCTGATGCTTTTGCAAAAATTCTTCATTTTCAAGAAGATTCATAGAAAGGTTTCTGATAACTTTCAGATCATACCATTAACCTGAGTAATTAATTATAAAACTCTAATGGAAAACCTGATGGCTTCATAAAACTGCTAACAAAAGGTCAAAATTAACAAGAATTAATTACATAGGACTGAATGAACTGATGAATATGATTATGATTTTTATGACTTTTTGTCTGAAGTATTACTGGTATTTTAATATTTGTTCCACTTACAAATAAACTTTTCCTCTCAAGCTAACTAAGATTTCAGCAATTTGGTAAATTATACTTTTGTAAGCAGAATTGAAGCATTTATCTTTTTCTTCTTATCTGATCCCTCCAGAATTTGGAGACTCTTAGTAAGCGTTCTGATTTTCATGGCAATATAGTTATTTACATATGTTCACTAAAAAATCTGTTCTCCTTGTAATAGGACACAATTGGAAACATTCGTTATATTACCAAAACTTTGACTGGAATGTCATATTTGAGAATGTGCTTAGAATCAGATATAACCAAACACCTTTAAGGAACTAAGATTAACTTTATGAAGCCATAAAACCCCTTGGAAAAAGAGCCTGGTACCTTACTTACAGGGCTCCCAGAAGCCTCACCAGGTGAGTATGAAGGTCACTTCCTGTCGGACATAAGAACCTCAAGATATTTTGGGGATCTTAAGAAGGGAAGAATTCACCCAAATTTATAGGTATCAGAGGCTAAGTCTGATGGGAAATATTTACCTTGGCTTCTTAGCTTGAAAGGCTATTAAAAATTCAGTCTGGAGATTCCTTATGAAAAGTTTCAGAAAAACAGACTTAAGAGAGCCTATATGGTCAATTGCTATAATTGCTGGACTTAATGTAAATAAGGCCAAGTTTAACGAAACTAAACTTGTTTTTCAAACAAATCAGTCTTATTTTGGCTATCTTTGATAGAAATGAGGTGATTTTAGAGAGAAAAAATATGTTTCAATATAAACTATAACACACTCTTGTGGACCTTAGATTCTAGTCCTGTTACTTATTTTTAAGTTTTTTTTTTTCCACCTGTAAACTGGACTGGATCCTGAATTCTTCTAGTTTCCTCAAATATTTGGCTACAACTCTCTAAACTTACATTTTCAGTTTTTTCCCTGATTTTGGCTTTGAATCATTGAGAACTAAAGCCGCCCTTTTCCTGAAGCCCTGCAGACTAAAGCTGAACAACTTGATATAAACTTAAGAGGGACAACCGCAATAGCCCATGTTTAGACAATCTTCATGCCTGTTGTGTAAGCCACTTAGAAAATTTATCTCAACATTCAATGACATCATCAGAGACATTTCTAACTGCAGAAGATACTTTGACACTGACATCTAGAAATCTTCTTGACTTCCTGCCCCCTAGGCTAAGAAACTGGTTTATAATTTCCTCTGAATATTAACATCTGTGGGGTTTTGTTTTTTGTTTTTTTGGTCTCCATAGAAATGTCTGTTATTAAATATCTGATTCCTGTATCTTGTAGGCATAACTTTGAGAGCCCACCAGCATCACCTCCTCCTGAAATGAATTTAACTGGACTAACCTATTGTCAGGACTATGAAACTGGTTCAGTGAGATGGAGCAATCTATTAACTCAGCTCCTGGACTGTGAAACTTCGCTAAGAAATCGGCACTATAGAGGAGCATAATTTGCCACCCCAAAATGTGTCTCTTTGGCAAGAGGATTAATTTAAGTTGATTATTTTTAAGAAACAGAAGATTCGGGAAGTTTTTCTTGTTACCTTCCCTTTCATTGCCTAAAGAATTTTAGATAAAGGGCCTGTTCCCAGAATAGAGCTATCACTAGATATATCTGGAAAGACTATGGGCTAGGTGTGGTGGGCAGACCCTGCAGGGCCTAGAGAGCAGAGTCTACTCAATGTGCCATTATCTCTTCATGGCCAAGCAAACATTTTTTTTTAGCCAAACATTTGCTTTTCCTTCCTCATGTGAATTGCTTTCCTCCCCTTTGAAGTTCCAAACCACTACCCTCAATATCCATTTTAAAAAAAATAAATTTATTTATTTATTTTTGGCTGCATTGGGTCTTCGTTGCTGTGCGCGGGCTTTCTCTAGTTGTGGCGAGTGGGCGCTACTCTTTGTTGTGGTGTGTGGGCTTCTCATTGCGGTGGCTTCTCTTGTTGCGGAGCAGGGCTCTAGGGCACACGGGCTTCAGTAGTTGTGGCTTGTGGGCTCAGGAGTTGCGGCTTGTGGCCCTAGAGCGCAGGCTCAGTAGTTGTAGCACATGGGCTTAGTTGCTCCGCGGCATGTGGGATCTTACCAGACCAGGGTCCGAACCCGTGTCCCCTGCATTGGCAGGCGGACTCTTAACCACTGCACCACCAGGAAAGCCCTCAATACCCATTTTTGTCTTTAGCTGAAGATGTTATTTAAGGTGAAGGTTTTGTGTGTGTGTATTCGAATAAAACTTTATTTACAAAAACAGAATTTGGCCATAAAAACATCCAGATCCCATGGGAACCACTTTCCTATAATGAACACTCTATTCCCTAAAGGTTGGACATTAATGGACTTGATAAATTCAGCCAGACATGTTTTGTTGGGTCAAAAATTGGGCAAGGCATATATATTCATTCCTCACAGCTCTGTCACTACTTACTGAGCACCCTTCCCTCCCCCCTAACTAATTTCCATCATGTTACAAGCCTGACCCATGCAAGACTTTGAATTGACATCCTGAACTTATAGTACAACTAATTCCCAGGGATGTGGCCCATATCCATACCTGTGAATCCGTAACCACAACACAGGCTCCTCAAGAGCAAGCCCATGACTTTCAATTCTTAAGGTGAAGCTTTTGGTCATTTTGGTCAGTTACTCAGTTTTCCTGTATCTCTCTCATGTATGCATGTTATTAAGCTTTTGTTTGATTTTCTCCTGTTAATCTTTTTAAAGTCAATTGAATTCAGAACAGTCAGAATAACCTAGAAGGGTAAAGAAAAGTTTTTCCTCTCCAACAAGCTGTTTTGTCTTTTCGTTTTGTTTTCTAATCTCTGTATTTCTTAGTACTAGTACCCATATGACTGCATTTATCCCAATCCCAGGCATTTACACTATAGTCTTCATGTAAACTCCATAATACACTGTTAGAATTTTTGCTTTAAACTATGCATTCACTACAAGAATGACATTGTTCTCAAGAGGATGAAAATTGGTTGTTGGTGAAGGTAGTGAAAAATTCTTGGCTATTACAATAGTCTATGGCATTGTAAAAATTTACCCAACAGAACCTTATTCCTTAGAATTTAATTTCTCTTGTTGGGTTTGTTGGGTTTCATGAACAGTGTTGACATTGAGTTCAAAGAAGATACACAAAATGTTTACAAGATCAGTGCTAAGAAACTGTGGTGAGTAGATTGCTTCTTTTCTTCAATTGTTTGCTTTATCTCAAGGCATATTGCAAGAAGTGGTCTTCTTGTGTCTATTGGCTGCCATTGAATCATTGTTTGATCCTCAGTGTTTTTGTGCTTGACTTGGGCTCTGAGAATTAAATAAAAATTGTTTGCATTTTTTTTTTTGAGGCAAGTAATATGACTTTATTCGGAAAGCCTGCAGACCGAGAAGATGGCGGGCTAGTGTCCCCAAAAAACCATCTTATCCGGGTCTGGTTGCCAGTTTCTTTTATAGAATCAGAGAGGGAGAGGTGGTGAGGAAGTAAAGTAAAAAGGGCTATCAGTCTTGCAAAACATCTCCTGGAAAGGCCAGCGTCGGGGAGGGGATGTGTTAATTTCTTCTTTCTTGCAGCCATTCACAGGTGGGCAGTGTTTTTTGCATTTTATTTTATTCAGTTCTATAAAAATTATTTAACCTATCATGTCAAGGGCTAAAAAGAAAAAAAAATCAACAATATTCAAATAAATATCTAGCAGCTCTTTATTTTCTCATATCAAGTAAAAATTAAAAGTTGAGTTCACTAAAATAATTTTTAAGAAATTTAATGTTTAAGTTATATTACCTTTTTCAAAAATTCAGTTTCAAAAGCTCTTATTCCTGTGTATTATATATGTTGCTAATTTGCTATTATTTTATACAACTTACAGAACTAAATAAATAACATTAAAATTTACTTAGCAATAATCATGCAGTTATAAAGTTAGGTTACATGCTAGTAACTTTTTAATTTTTAGTGTAACTTGTAACTTAAAAATTTAGTCATTCTGCAAAGTGAGAGAGTGGCATGGACATATATACACTACCAAATGTAAAATCAATAGCTAGTGGGAAGAAGCCGCATAGCACAGGGAGATCAGTTTGGTGCTTTGTGACCACCTAGAGGGGTGGGATAGGGAGGGTGGGAGGGAGGGAGACACAAGAGGGAAAAGATATGGGAATATATGTATATGTATAACTGATTCACTTTGTTATAAAGCAGAAACTAACACACCATTGTAAAGCAATTATACTCCAATAAAGATGTTTAAAAAAAAAATTTAGTCATTCTGAACACTGTATTAAACAAAAAAAACTTTAGATTTTTCTTTTTATACATAAAGCTCAGATACACATACAACATATAAACAGGTATAGAATATATCTTAGCTATTAAAATTTTATTGCAGGAGTCAGGGGGAATAATTAAGGGAAAAAATGTTTAAATAGGCTGCTAACGGGCAATAAGGAAAAAAGGTTGGAAAACTGATTTAAACTATTGTACGCATTTTAAAGAAATTAAAAGGAAAAAGCATAATTTTCATGTATTTCTGATGTTCTTCATTCCATTCTTCTGTATTTCCAAGCCTAAAGTGTCCTGCTGAGAAGATAAGTAAGATGGTTACTTATCTTGAGTGAGGTAACCTGGTGCCTCCAGGTCCTTTGCCTCCACAGGGTTCTGCAGAAAACTGACTCTCTTCTCTGTAGTATTCTTCTCTGTGTGTCTTTTAGCATATAGCTTCCTCTGCTCTATGTCAGGTATTATTCTTCCATCTGCTTTCTGTTTTCCAAAAGGTGTTGAAATATTATGTCTACCGAGCTCTCCTCTATTCTCCCTGTCCTTTTGGATTTACAAAATTTTATTTCTTTCCTCTTATAAAGGGAAATTGATGAGGTAAGTCCATATGATCAATTGCTATATTCAGTAGAAATTCATGTAGCCTTTTAAATGGGAATACATTTAATCTCTTAACCATATTCATTTAACCAGATACTTTCCATATCCTTCTCCCCCATCTTAAGAAACTTTAACCTGTGTAAATCCATTTGAATTTCTATTGCAAATTAAGCTTTTTGATCTGTTTTGAACACAGATATAAAGAATACAATTTGTGAGAATGTAAGGGAAACATTTGCATTCAGCCTGAAGCTGAACTTGCCTCGGGTACTATTGTAATAAATAAATGTTTTGGGTTTTATGGTTTCTCCTATAGCTGACATTTAGGAATTAACAGGTACTGTCACCCCACTGAGTACAGGGAAGATATATGTTACATGAGGCAGGAAAACAAAGAAAGTAACAGAGAATTAGTTACAAAACTATGACGATTTTATTATTTTACAATGACTAGATGGTTGAATGATATTGTACTTGAATAAAAGTTCTTTTCCTGCTCTTCTCCCGAGTGATACTAAAGGAAATCAGAGGGGGACAAAATTACACAATAGGCTGGGTGGATGAGCAATCCCAGGTGCTAGGTCACTAAGCAAAGTTTTCAAGATGGCATGGACATGATACTTTCGTAGCCCTACCCTTCAGGAAAAGAGATCTCAAAACACCTTTTCTTGACACCATGGAATATGCCTAATTGAACTTTTGTGTGATTGCATTTGGCTCAGTCTTTTCTAACAGGTAAATTGAAGTAGTCTATTTGAATAAAAACAGCGTTGCCCTAGGCTTAGATGTATAGAAGACAACAAAGATAAGTTCCATTGTAGGAACTTCACAGTTTATTTAACCAGTCTACTCGGTTTTTTTTTTTTTAAACCACTTTATTGAGGTGTGATTGACACACAAAAAGTTTTATGTATTTAATGTATATGACTTGATGAGTTTGGAGATAAATATACACAATTACCACAATCTATGCCATACATAAACATATCCATCATTTCCAAAAATTTCTTTCCACCCTCTTTATTAATTGTTATTAATAAAGACAGGAACACAACATAAGATCTACCCTCTTAACAAAATTTTAAGTATACTATACAGTATTGTTAACTACAAGCGCTATGCTGTATAGTAGATCTTTAGGATTTATTCATCTTGCACAACTGACACTTTGTACCCTTTGACTAATAGCTCCCCATTAACCCTTCCACTTAGACCCTGGCAACCACCATTCTACTCTCTGCTTCTATGAGTTTGTATCCAGTCTACTATTGATCCAAGTACATTTATCAAATTTAGAAAAGCTAGTCACTGATACAGTACTTCTATCTAATATTGTTGATATTGTTTATGGCATGAACAGTTTACATTATGCATATTTCAATATTGTTAATTCTTTCAATATTATCCTTTATTGCTTTTTTCCCACTCCAGTACAGAATTCAGCCCCAAATCACGTTTCATGTAGTTATCATTTTCTTTTTTCATACAAGAACAGATCCTAAATTTTTATTGTCATTTGTGGCATTAACAAATTTGAGGAATAAAGCCCAGCTAATTTTGGAATATTCCTCACTTTGGGTTTGTCTAAGAGTATCACATCTGGAGATAACACCAGTTGATTTCTGAATCTCAGACCAACATTGCATTTTGAGACTAAGCACATTTCGGAAATAATCTGAATTTGATTTGCTAATATGTATTTAGGATTTTTGTTTCTATGTTCATGAGAAAGACTGGCCTATAATTTTCCTTTCTTACAATGTATTTGTCAAGTGTTAGTATTAAGATTATGTTGGGGGCTTCCCTGGTGGCACAGTGGTTGAGAGTCTGCCTGCCGATGCAGGGGACATGGGTTTGAGCCCTGGTCTGGGGAGATCCCACATGCCACGGAGCAACTAGGCCTGTGAGCCACAACTACTGAGCCTGCGCGTCTGGAGCCTGAGCTCCACAACAAGAGAGGCCGCAATAGTGAGAGGCCCGCGCACCGCGATGAAGAGTGGCCCCCACTTGCTGCAACTGGAGAAAGCCCTTGCACAGAAAAACGAAGACCTAACACAGCCAAAAATAAATAAATAAATAAATAATAATTTTAAAAAAAAGATTATGTTGGCCATATTAAACAAGTTATTTTTTAAAATATATTGTGAAAGAGTTTAAGGTTGATGTTATTTAAAAATATTTGCCAGTAAATCCAATATGGACCTAAGTTTTTGAGAGGTAAAGAATTTAACAAAAGACAAAATCTGTTTAATCAAAATAGGACTACAGTGTACAGATTACCTATTTCTTGTGTTTTGATGTTTTTGTTTTTCTAGGAATTTGTTCATTTCTCTTTTTTTCTTCTATTTTTTGGCATAAAGTTGTTCAAAATATGCTTGTATGATAATTATAGATTCTGTAGGCTCTCTAATCACGTCTTTTATTATTCCTAATATTAACATTTTTGTTATTAATATTTATTCTCTCTCAATATCAGTATTGATTAAGTTTTCTCAATTGTATTGGTCTTTTCAAAGCTCCAATTTTTGGTCTTATTAATTTTCTCTTTAGCATGTTTGTTTTCTGTTTTATCAACTTCTGCTCTTTATCATTTCATTTCATTTGGGTTTAATTTTTTTAAAGTTTTAATAAACTTATATCATTTGTTTTTAGTCTTTTCCCCCTTAACACATATATTTAAGGTTTTAAATTTACCTTTAAACATTGATTTAGCTTTATTCTACAAGATTTGATAAGTTGCATTTGTTTTTCAAGTTAAAATATTTTTTAATTTCCATTTTTATTACATCTCCAATCCATAGATAATTTAGAAGTGTATCACTTAGTTTCCAAACACTTTAGAATACACATACATAGCTAAGTCCCACTGTTGTTTGAGAATATATTTATATATTTCCATCCCTTTGAACTGTTGAGACTTGTGTTTTGACCCAATAAATGATCATTTACCAACATATGGTAGATGTTTCACATATACTTGAAAAATGTGTATGAAAAGTTTTGTAGTCTTTTATCTATTTCAATTAGGTCAAATTTATTAATAGTATCTTTCAAATCTTCTACATCTTTACTGAATTTTGGTTGCTTGTTCTATAAGTTACTACTGAGCAGTGCATTAAAATATTCCAACATCATTGCCTATCCCTTGAGTTCTGGCTATCTTAGAAGTCCTACTAACTTTGGGCTCCCTAGGACTATGAGACAGCAGAAAGCTCTGATCTCCTTTTTGTTAGGACTCTGGCCCATATCATATATCAGACGATTCTTTAAAAGGAAAAGTGACAGAGAATTTGTCTTACCACAATGGATTTTTCTTTTCTCAGGCTTCTTGATTGCTAAAGTATTTCTTGCCTTGGTTATTCACCCTCTTTTTAATTTTAGCTTTTAGAGTTGTTTTTTAAAGAGGTTTGGTCTGATGGGAAGTACTCTGCCAGAGAGAGAATCAAAAGTCACACATGCATAGTTCCTAACTGGTAAAGTAACCCTCATGTTTTGTAGAAATTTGGAAAGTCAGAAAAGTAAAAAAAAAAAAAATTTAAATCATTCAACATTTTCACCTGGTTAATTCTTAGTCATCTTTCTGCTTGCAACCTCAATGAATTTCTTCAGAGTCTAATCAGCCCTTATTTATATTCAATTAGATACTCTTCATAGCACTTGGTTTTTTTGTTAACACTTTTCACAGTGTGTTATTATAGATTTATTTTTTATTTCTTTAATTAGCATTTGTCTCTTTCATTGAATTATTAGTTCCACTGTGGTAAGGACCATGTCTGCTCCTCTCTATAAACATAGTATCTATCACAGCCTAGAACATAACAGATATTTTATATTTATAAAATGTGCTTCTCTACCAGCATTATTTCTTTGTATGTATATATTTTAAATTAATATTCTATTATGCATATCATTTTTATCTGCATTTTTCTATTTTCTTTACTTTTAAAATTTATTTAACAATGTCATAAACATTCATCTATACAAAGATTTTCTTCTAATGCCAGCTCAGTCACCAATTATTTGACCTTGGGAATGTAAATTAACATTTTTAGAGCTAAGTTTCCTCATTTTAAATAAGGAAATGATAACTGCTCTAACTACTCATTCTGATAGTTGTCAAAAGTAAATGAAACCACTGATCTGCAAGGAAATTGTGGCATAAAAGATATTGGATATGAAGTAGTTAAACAATGATGCCTTAAACGGTTGCTACCATTGTTACTTGGTGGATGGTCTACAGAAAGTGTAACTGAGCTATCGGATGTGAGAGATCCATGATCACCTCAGATCTCTAAAGAAGGTGTAACTCTTTCTACTGACATCATAGATGGAGAAGCTCTGCACACATAGAATATTCACATCATGGGAGAGGAATGGGTGTCATACAGCAGTAATGTAAGAAAAGAGCATAGAGCTAAAACAAGATGCAGCTATTCCTGTTACAGAAAAGTAGGTAATTAACTTTTTGTAGTGCACTGTAGAGGGAGGCAAACACATCAGCAGAAATGTGATACTCAGTTGCTTCTAAGTAAGTGCATGAGCAAAAATAAATCATTGCATTTATTAATAAGGGATGAGAAGGAAAAAGAGCTCTCCCATCTTAGAAGATCTGAAAGAAGGACACTGTGAAAGAAACAACAAAATCCAGGTGAGATCAGATCATTTTCTTCTAGCTATGCTGGATTATCATCAGGTGATATGAGAACCTTACCTGTGTATACATTTACAGTTTAGTAAATTTTTTCACTAAATTAATTTGTTGTTTTCTTTTGGTTATAGTATGCATATGGTAGTATTATCACTATCGAATATTGCTTCAGTGATTGCCACAAATATTTCTGTTTTCTTGATAAATCCCTGAGACTAAATTAAACCCTCAAGTATTGCTATGTATGATACCTGGATGGGTAGATTTTGCTCAACCATTAGAGTTAAGTTTTGGTAGCCAGAGTTTACAAAACTAGGTGAACAATATGGAAAGCTCTTGCACAAGTATTATTCTTCCCAGGTGAACTTTGCAATATTTCTTTTTCTTTTTTTTTTTGAGCACCTGGTTGGTACCAAATAAATTAGACCAGACACATACTTAAAAATATCCGTATAGAAATACCTATTTAAATATAAAGAATACAGTAAATAGAATCACTTTGCTGTACAGCAGAAATTAACACAACATTGTAAATCAAATACACTTCGATTTTTTTTAAAAGAAAAAAATACAGTAAATAATTTTTGACTCAGAATTTTAGTCCAGAATGTTCTGAGTATGAGTAAAATTGTTTATGCAAAGGAGACATGCCAACTGGTTTTTACTGAACATCAATATTTACTGTCATTGAGGTCTTATTGACTCTGACTTCTCTTTTTAAATTTTTTTTTAACATCTTTATTAGAGTATAATTGCTTTACAATGGTGTGTCAGTTTCTGCTTTATAACAAAGTGAATCAGTTATACATATACATATGTCCCCATATCTCTTCCCTCTTGCATCTCTCTCCCTCCCACACTCCCTATCCCACCCCTCTAGGTGGTCACAAAGCACCAAGCTGATCTCCCTGTGCTATGCAGCTGTTTCCCACTAGCTATCTATTTTATGTTTGGTAGTGTATATATGTCCATGCCACTCTCTCACTTTGTCCCAGCTTACCCTTCACCCTCCCCGTATCCTCAAGTCCATTCTCTAGTAGGTCTGCATATTTATTCCCATCTTGCCCCTAGGTTCTTCTGACCATTTTCTTTTCTTTTTTTTAAGATTCCATATATATGTGTTAGCATAAAGTATTTGTTTTTCTCTTTATGACTTACTTCACTCTGTATGACAGTCTCTAGGTCCATCCACCTCACTACAAATAACTCAGTTTCGTTCCTTTTTATGGTTGAGTAATATTTCATTGTATATATATGCCACATCTTCTTTATCCATTCATCTGTCAATGGACACTTAGGTTGCTTCCATGTCCTGGTTATTGTAAATAGGGCTGCAATGAACATTGTGGTACATGACTCTTTTTGAATTATGGTTTTCTCAGGGTATATGCCCAGTAGTGGGATTGCTGGGTTGTATGGTAGTTCTATTTTTAGTTTTTTAAAGAACCTCCATATTGTTCTCCATAGTGGCTGTATCAATTTACATTCCCACCAACAGTGCATGAGGGTTCCCTTTTCTCCACACCCTCTCCAGCATTTATTGTTTGTAGATTTTTTGATGATGGCCATTCTGACTGGTGTGAGATGATATCTCCTTGTAGTTTTGATTTACATTTCTCTAATGATTAATGATGTTGAGCATTCTTTAACGTGTTTGTTGGAAATCTGTATATCTTCTTTGGAGAAAAGTCTGTTTAGGCCTTCTGCCCATTTTTCGATTGGATTGTTTGTTTTTTTGATATTGAGCTGCATGAGTTGCTTGTATATTTTGGAGATTAATCCTTTGTCAGTTGGTTCATTTGCAAACATTTTCTCCTGCTCTGAGGGTTGTCTTTTCATCTTGTTTATGTTTTCCTTTGCTGTGCAAAAGCTTTTAAGTTTCATTAGGTCCCATTTGTTTATTTTTGTTTTTATTTCCATTTCTCTAGAAGGTGGGTCAAAAAGGATCTTGCTGTGATTTATGTCATACAGTGTTCTGCCTATGTTTTCCTCTAAGAGTTTGATAGTGTCTGGCCTTACATTTAGGTCTTTAATCCATTTTGAGTTTATTTTTGTGTATGATGTTAGGGAGTGTTCTAATTTGAATCTTTTACATGTAGCTGTCCAGTTTTCCCAGCACCGCTTATTGAAGAGGCTGTCTTTTCTCCACTGTATATTCTTGCCTCTTTTATCAAAGATAAGGTGATGATATGTGCCTGGGCATATCTCTGGGCTCTCTATCCTGTTCGATTGATCTATATTTCTGCTTTTGTGCCATTACCATACTGTCTTGATTACTGTAGCTTTGTAGTATAGTCTGAAGTCAGGGATCCTGATTCCTCCAGCTGCGTTTTTCTTTCTCAAGATTGCTTTGGCTATTCGGGGTCTTTTGTGTTTCCATACAAATTGTGAAAATTTTTGTTCTAGATCTGTGAAAAATTCCAGTGGTAGTTTGATAGGGATTGCATTGAATCTGTAGATTGCTTTAGGTAGTAGAGTCATTTTCAAAATGTTGATTCTTCCAATCCAAGAACATGGTATATCTCTCCATCTATTTGTATCATCTTTAATTTCTTTCATCAGTGTCTTATAATTTTCTGCATACAGGTCTTTTGTCTCCTTAGGTAGGTTTATTCCTAGACATTTTATTCTTTTTGTTGCAATGGTAAATGGGAGTGTTTTCTTAACTTCACTTTCAGATTTTTCATCATTAGTGTATAGGAATGCAAGAGATTTCTGTGCATTAATTTTGCATCCTGCTACTTTACCAAATTCAATGATTAGCTCTAGTAGTTTTCAGGTAGCATCTTTAGGATTCTCTATGTATAGTATCATGTCACCTGCAAACAGTGACAGCTTTACTTCTTCTTTTCCAATTTGGATTCCTTTTATTTCTTTTTCTTCTCTGAATGCTGGGGCTAAAACTTCCAAAACCATGTTGAGTAATAGTAGTGAGAGTGGGCAACCTTGTCTTGTTCCTGATATTAGTGGAAATGGTTTCAGTTTTTCACCATTGAGAACGATGTTGGCTGTGGTTTTGTCATATATGACCTTTATTATGTTGAGGAAAGTTCCCTCTATGTCTACTTTCTGGAGGGTTTTTATCATAAATGGGTGTTGAATTTTGTCAAAAACTTTTTCTGCATCTATTAGATGATCATATGGTTTTTCTCCTTCAATTTGTTAATATGGTGTATCATGTTGATTGATTTGCATATATTGAAGAATCCTTGCATTCCTGGGATAAATCCCACTTGATCATAGTGTATGATCCTTTTAATGTGCTGTTGGATTCTGTTTGCTAGTATTTCGTCGAGAATTTTTGCATTTATGTTCATCAGTGATATTGGCCTGTAGTTTTCTTTCTTTGTGACATCTTTTTCTGGTTTTGGTATCAGAGTGATGGTGGCCTCATAGAATGAGTTTGGGAGTGTTCCTCCCTCTGCTATATTTTGGAAGAGTTTGAGAAGGATAGGTGTTAGTTTTTCTCTAAATGTTTGATAGAATTCACCTGTGAAGCCATCTGTTCCTGGGCTCTTGTTTGTTGGAAGATTTTTAATCACAGTTTCAATTTCAGTGCTTGTGATTGATCTGTTCATATTTTCTATTTCTTCCTGGTTCAGTCTCGGAAGGTTGTGCATTTCTAAGAATTTGTCCACTTCTTCTAGGTTTTCCATTTTATTGGCATAAGGTTGCTTGCAGTAATCTCTCATGATCCTTTGTATTTCTGCAGTGTCAGTTGTTACTTCTCCTTTTTCATTTCTAATTCTACTGATTTGAGTCTTCTCCCTTTTTTTCTTGATAAGTCTGGCTAATGGTTTATCAATTTTGTTTATCTTTTCAAAGAACCAGCTTTTAGTTTTATTGATCTTTGCTATCGTTTCCTTCATTTCTTTTTCATTTATTTCTGATCTGATCTTTATGATTTCTTTCCTTTTGCTAACTTTGGGCTTTTTTGGTTCTTCTTTCTCTAATTGCTTTAGGTGTAAGGTTAGGTTTTTTATTTGAGATGTTTCTTGTTTCTTAATGTAGGCTTGTATAGCTATAAACTTCCCTCTTAGAACTGTTTTTGCTGCATCCCATAGGTTTTGGGTAGTAGTGTTTTCATTGTCATTTGTTTCTAGGTATTTTTTGATTTCACCTTTGATTTCTTCAGTGATCTCTTGGTTATTAAGTAGTGCGTTGTTTAGGCTCCATGTGTTTGTATTTCTTACAGATTTTTTCCTGTAATTGATATGTAGTGTCAAAGCGTTGTGGTCGGAAAAGATTCTTGACACGATTTCAATTTTCTTAAATTTCCCAAGGTTTGATTTATGACCCAAGATATGATCTATCCTGGAGAATGTTCCATGAGCACTTGAAAAGAATGTGTATTCTGTTGTTTTTGGATGGAATGTCCTACAAATATCAATTAAGTCCATCTTGTTTAATGTATCATTTAAAGCTTGTGTTTCCTTATTTATTTTCATTTTGGATGATCTGTCCATTGGTGAAAGTGGGGTGTTAAAGTTCCCTACTATGATTGTGTTACTGTCAATTTCTCCTTTTATGGCTGTTAGTATTTTCCTTATGTATTGAGGTGCTTCTATGTTGGGTGCATAAATATTTACAATTTTTCTATCTTCTTCTTGGATTGATCCCTTGATCATTATGTAGTGTCCTTCTTTGTCTCTTGTAATAGTCTTTGTTTTAAAGTCTATTTTGTCTGATATGAGAATTGCTACTCCAGCTTTCTTTTGATTTCCATTTGCATGGAATATCTTTTTCCATTCCCTCACTTTCAGTCTGTATGTGTCTCTAGGTCTGAAGTGGGTCTCCTGTAGACAGCATATATACGGGTCTTGTTTTTGTATCTATTCAGCCAGTCTATGTCTTTTGTTTGGAGCATTTAATCCATTTACATTTAAGGTAATTATCGATATGTATGTTCCTATTACCATTTTCTTAATTGTTTTGGGTTTGTTATTGTAGGTCTTTTCCTTCTCTTGTGTTTCCTGCCTAGAGAAGTTCCTTTAGCATTTGTTGTAAAGCTGGTTTGGTGTGCTGAATTTTCTTAGTTTTTGCTTGTCTGTAAAGCTTTTAATTTCTCCATCAAATCTGAATGAGATTCTTGCTGGGTAGAGTAATCCTGGTTGTAGGTTTTTCTCTTTCATCACTTTAAATATGGCCTGCCACTCCCTTCTGGCTTGCAGAGTTTCTGCTTAGGGATCAGCTGTTAACCTTATGGGGATTCCCTTATGTGTTAATTGTTGTTTTTCCCTTGCTGCTTTTAATATTTGTTCTTTGCACTTAATTTTTATACTTTGATTAATATGTGTCTTGGCATGTTTCTCCTTGGATTTATCCTGTATGGGACTCTCTGTGCTTCCTGGACTTGATTAAATATTTCCTTTCCCATATTAGGGAAGTTTTCAACTATAATCTCTTCAAATATTTTCTCTGTCCTTTTCTTTTTCTCCTCTTCTTCTGGGACCCCTATGATTCGAATGTTGGTGCATTTAATGTTGTCCCAGAGGTCTCTCAGACTGTCCTCAATTCTTTTCATTCTTTTTTCTTTATTCTGCTCTGCAGTAGTTATTTCCACTATTTTATCTTCCAGGTCACTTATCCGTTCTTCTGCCTCAGTTATTCTGCTATTGATCCCTTCTAGAGAATTTATAATTTCATTTATTGTGTTGTTCATCACTGTTTGTTTGCTCTTTAGTTCTTCTAGGTCCTGGTTAAACGTTTCTTGTATTTCCTCCAATCTGTTTCCAAGATTTTGGATCATCTTTACTGTCATTATTCTGAATTATTTTTCAGGTAGACTCCTATTTACTGTTCATTTGTTAGGTCTGGTGGGTTTTTGCCTTGCTCCTTCATCTGCTGTGTGTTTCTCTGTCTTC
This sequence comes from Balaenoptera musculus, assembly GCF_009873245.2. Classification (NCBI taxonomy): domain Eukaryota; kingdom Metazoa; phylum Chordata; class Mammalia; order Artiodactyla; family Balaenopteridae; genus Balaenoptera; species Balaenoptera musculus. The sequence continues at coordinate 33,073,096 of NC_045787.1, forward strand.
TCATTTTGCTTAACTTACTGTGTTTGGAGTCTCCGTTTCACAGGCTGCAGGTTTGTAGTTCCCATTGTTTTTGGTGTCTGTCCCCAGTGGCTAATGTTGGTTCAGTGGGTTGTGTAGGCTTCCTGGTGGAGGGGAGTAGTGTCTGTGTTTTGGAGGATGAGGCTGGATCTTGTCTTTCTGGTGGGCAGGTCCACATTTGGTGGTGTGTTTTGGGGTGTCTGTGGCCTTATTATGATTTTAGGCAGCCTCTGTGCTAATGGATGAGGTTGTGTTCCTGTCTTGCTAGTTGTTTGGCATAGGGTATCCTGCACTTTAGCTTACTGGTTTTTGAGTGGAGCTGGGTCTTGGTGTTGAGATGGAGATCTCTGGGAGATTTTCATCATTTGATATTATGTGGAGCTGGGAGGTCTCTTGTGGACCAGTGTCCTGAACTTGGCTCTCCCACCTCAGAGGCACAGCCCTGATGCCTGGCTGGAGCACCAAGAGCCTGTCCTCCACACGGCTCAGAATAAAAGGGAGAAAAAGAAGGAAAGAAAGAAAGAAAGAAGGTAAAATAAAGTAAAACAAAATAAAGTTATTAAAATAAAAAATAATTATTAAGAAAAAAATATTTTTTAAGTAAAAAAAAAAAAAAAAAAAGGACAGACAGAACCCTAGGACAAATGGTAAAAGCAAAGCTATACAGACAAAATCACACACAGAAGCATACACACTCATAAAAAGAGGAAAAGTGAAAAAAATATATATATCTTTGCTCCCAAAGTCCACCGCCTCAGTTTGGGATGAATCGTTGTCTGTTCAGGTATTCCGCAGATGCAGGGTACATCAAGTTGATTGTGGAGATTTAATCCGCTGCTCCTGAGGCTGCTGGGAGAGATTTCCCTTTCTCTTCTTTGTTCACACAGCTCCCGGGGTTCAGCTTTGGATTTGGACCCGCCTCTGCGTGTAGGTCACCTGAGGGCGCCTGTTCTTCGCTCAGGCAGGACGGGGTTAAAGTAGCAGCTGCTTCGGGGGCTCTGGCTCACTCAGGCCGCGGGGAGGGAAGGGTACGGATGCGGGGCAAGCCTGCGGCGGCAGAGGCCGGCGTGACGTTGCAATAGCCTGAGGCGCGCCATGCATTCCCCTGGGGAAGTTGTCCCTGCACGGGCTCCCGGGAGGGGCGGTGTGGAGAGTGACCTGTGCTTGCACACAGGCTTCTTGGTGGCTGCAGCAGCAGCCTTAGCGCCTCATGCCTGTCTCTGGGGTCCGCGCTGATAGCCACGGCTCACGCCCGTCTCTGGAGCTCCTTTAAACGGCGCTCTTAATCCCCTCTCCTCGCGCACCAGGAAACAAAGAGACAAGAAAAAGTCTCTTGCCTCTTCGGCAGCTCCAGACTTTTTCCCGGACTCCCTCCCGGCCAGCTGTGGCGCACTAGCCCCTTCAGGCTGTGTTCACACCGCCAACCCCAGTCCTCTCCCTGCGATCCGACCTCCGAAGCCCGAGCCTCAGCTCCCAGCCCCGCCCGCCCCGGCGGGTGAGCAGACAAGCCTCTCGGGCTGGTGAGTGCTGCTCGGCGCCGAGCCTCTGTGCGGGAATCTCTCCACTCTGCCCTCCGCACCCCTGTTGCTGCGCTCTCCTCCGCGGCCCTGAAGCTCCCCCCTCCGCCACCCGCAGTCTCCGCCTGCAAAGGGGCTTCCTATTGTGTGGAAACTTTTCCTCCTTCACAGCTCCCTCCCATTGGTGCGGGTCCCGTCCCTATTCTTTTGCCTCTGTTTTTTCTTTTTTCTTTTGCCCTACCCAGGTATGTGGGGAGTTTCTTGCCTTTTGGGAGGTCTGAGGCCTTCTGCCAGCGTTCAGTAGGTGTTCTGTAGGAGTTGTTCCACATGTAGATGTATTTCTGATGTATTTGTGGGGAGGAAGGTGATCTCCGCATCTTACTCTTCCGCCATCTTGAAGCTCCCTTTTTCTCTTTTTAAATGTAAAAAAAATTTTGGGGGGGTTAGATTTTTAAAGGATAAAGTAGAAATCACTATATAATTGCAAGGTATTGATATTGATATCCTCCAAAGTAACTAGATTCTTTGTACTGTCTCAATAATAGAAATTCCACTTTGCCATTGTGTTCAGGGGAAAATTCTAGCATTTTCCCATGAATGAAACTTTGTTATTCTGTTTCTTTGGCTTATAAAATGTTGCATAACTCAGGGAACTGGGATCATGTCATCAGAGAATTTGGCATAAATATATTTACCAAAAGCTTGTTCTTTTAAATTCTCTCTGGCAAAGTGGCCATTTAATCAACGGAGTGAGAAAATAGAGATTTAGTCTAGAACTTAATTGGACTAAGATTGAGGGTAGGAGCTGGAAGAATCTGTAACATTCGTTAGTCTGTGGTTTCTCCAATTTTGTAAATAATTATTGTTGACTAATGAAGCTATCTCTTACCTTCTCTGTTCCATTTTTGGAAACAGAAACACAGAAAATCCACTGCTTTGAGATTGCTGTTCTAAGGTGATTCTATTTGGTAAAGATGCCAAGGGAACACAATTAGTCATGTTCATGAATTACTAGTTAAATCAAATCGGCTAGCCTACCATAAGAAACTAAGAAAGTTATGAGGAACCAAAAATGCCAAGGTGGTAAAATATGGAGGCACATTTGCAATTGTGAATTATTCAGAATGTAAGTATACAATTTATTCCTGCTTGTTGCTGTAATAAATCTTTACCAATGGAACTCTGTTAGTTTGAAGTTTGGAATGATTTGGAGTCTTGGCTGAGATTTGTCCTTTTTTTCATTATGAAGATAGGGCTTGCAAAGCAAGTTAGTAGTCACACAATGAGGATAATGTTTTTGAAAGTCCAGGTCCTCTGCTGCCTTTCTTTTTAAATAAATAATAACTGTCATCATCACATTTTTTAACCCAGAAAAAGAAGAGAATACAAAGGCAGGCCTTTCACACATGAAGCAAAAGGAATAAAACCCTAAGACCACTGGAAAGAGAAGAGATGAAGAATTCAAGGACATAATGGGCAAGAGGTGAGTCAAGAGCAATGAGCAAACATGTTGGTAAATGTTTACCATAGTATTTGCCAATTTCTGTTGTGTAAATACATTATGGACAATTTCAAGCCACCAATCTGAAGTCACTGAGTGGAGAGTTGGAAAGATACATTACACATAAATAACTTCAAGGACATAGATATTAGTAAAGTCTATTTTATTAGAAAAATACTAATAAAACTAGAAAAAATGTATGAAAATTATTAGGACATGATGAGTTGGAGTATTTATTACCTTTGTTCTTAATGTAATTAATTTAAATGTAAGTTCAATAATTTAATTAAAAATGTTGTCTGTGTTTAACAGCTGGCTGGCAACATCCCTGAAAATATAATGGTCAGCTTTCATGAGCTGGTATAAGCTGGCTCCAGTATACCATCTGGATCTTGGCTACACTTTCTCTCTCCCAAAACTGAGACCCTGGGGGACAGCAAAACATATCCAAATAAATTTTGGGGAATCCAAAAATATCAGGTCTTGAACGCCGATTTCCTGGATTCTGAAGAGATTATACGAATCTTTCAGGGAAGCCCTGAATTCAGAATGGTGTCATGGACAATATGGTTGGCAGCATAAAAGCCGCAATGTTCTTAGAGGAATTGAATAGACCAGGGCTAATTTTCTCAATTGCGTGAAGCCTATTTGTGGTATCCATAAGCTCCTGTGTGACCAGATAGTGTGACAAGGAAATGTTGAGAAAACTGATAGAACAGAAGGGGCCTTTACTAGATGCTATGACAGGAACACGTATTTCATAATGGTTGTTAACATAAAGCCTCAAAAGACCAGAAGGAAAGACTGGTTGAAGATGAATACCTGTTGAGGATGCTTAGTAACTCACTAGGACAAAGCATATCATATGCAGCCAGCATGATGTGAAATGGCAGTTTCTGGATCAGTGGCACCACCCTACCACCTCTATGAGTATTTGGATGGACCTTGAAATGGAGAAGGTAGAATAGAAGACCTATGGGGCTATGGGGAGCCATAGCTTGTTTGGGGAGCAAAAACAGTCTTGATAGGGAGTTTACATTTTGAGCTACTGAATATTTAGCTCAAATAATAATATTAATAGGAAAGTTCAAGATATTTTTCTTTAGTCATTGAATTAGGGGCAGGAAAGCAAGAAGAACTCATAGAAAATAAAGTTACATTTTTGAGGTATATCTGAGTTCTAGCAGGTAAATTTCAATTCCTCTATAGTCAGCACCTGTTTGTAAGGAGAATGTTTCCATTAAGTCATTCCTCAAAAATCTCTGTACAAATTATGTATTTGAAATAATAATTTGTAAATTTTGTTTCATTTCCAAATAAATTTCTGGCCAAGATTTCCCATTACATTTCTGTCTCGTGTTTGTAAAAGCCTTGAAAAATCCCAGGTTTATGCTTTCAGTCACCTCCAGAGCAGTGTGTCTAAATCTGAACTTCTTATTCTCCTTTTTTTCCCCACCATCTGATTTCACAACTAATTCTTCCCTATCTAACAGGGTGCCAGAATTGTTCCAGTTCTCTTGGCTTACAACTTTGATGTAACCATTTATTTCTTCCTTTCCCTAGATCCACATGTCCAGTCAGTCAACAGGCTCTTTCAATTCTGCCCTCATGGTGACTCATATCTCTTTATTCCTTCGGATTCCTCCTCTCTTAACTGTTTAAATAACTATGGTAGCCTCCTAGCTGTTTAAATAACTATGGTAGCCTCCTAGCTGTTCTCTCTCTCTTCAGCCTCTGCTGTTCCTTCATCCTGCTAAAAATAATGCTTGTGTGATCTTCCTAGTGACCTCCATTTATCACCCTGCTCTTAGTCCGCAACGGCTCTCTATCAGCTCTTGCATTAGTCCAAATGCTCAGCGTGGCAGTCACCGTCTTCCACCAGCCAGTTTGTTGTTTTTAACAGAGCATTGTAATTCTTTCCTGTCACAAGCCGTTTTTTATGGCAAGCAACTTGCCTTTCTGTTGTATTCATTCCCTACTTGTCACTCATTTCTCTAGCCTTCCCTGTCCTTCTCCCAAAATTCCCTTATCTCTACTCATGAAAAGCCTATATTCTCTCAGCTAAAGTCACCTCTTCCTCTAAACTCTCCTGACTTCCCCAGGCCTCAGGAAGAAGTCCCACTCGGAATATCTAAAACATTATAATATGCATCATATGAAATGTCACTTGATTAGAGATTTTCTTTTCTGTCCATTATTTGTCACAAATGTCAAAATAAATTGTAAAGTACTTAAGAACAAAGTTTAGATCTTCTCTTTCTTTTATAATCTCCATAACACTTAGCATAATCTTGGGCATATGTATTGATATTTTCAAAATTATTGGAAAAGCAAATTAATAAACCAATAAATAAATATCCATTAAGCAAATCTTATTGACTTGGTTTATTGCAATATACATTTAAGTGAAAAACCTTTATTTATTTAAGGGCATTTCATTAATTGAACCTGGCCTTCTTCTAACCAGTCTAAATTGAGGTATTTACATGCAAAGGAAACTTTTACAAAGAAAAATCTAGAAACATTATGTGCTATAAATTACTACTAACTAGTTTATTTTTGTGGTTCCATTTTGGTCAATATGCTTGATTTTTATCATAGGAAAATAAAACTACTGACCCATCACCAACCTATTAACCATCCCTTAAGTTGTTTTACCATACAGGATTAGATATTGACTGGTTTATTCATTCATTTATTCAGCAAATATAAATCAGACACCTGTTTGTGTCAAGCATGGGTCTAGAACCTACCTATGTGGCAATGTAGATATGATACCTTCTTTCACAAAGCTCAGACTCTTTCAAGAAGATAAATAGTAAACAATAATGAAAAAAACCAAAATACTGTAGAGGCAGTGGAGGAGTAAAGTGGAAGAGCAAGTTCTGGAGTTATGCTACTTGGGTTTGATACTGGACTAGTTCAAGGCTTTCTAATTGTGTGATACTGGCAAATTATTTAACCTTATCAAGCCTCACTTTCGTCATTTGAAAACTTGGAATAAATTTAGTCATCATGAAAATCAAATTTAAAAAATGTAAATTTCTAGAACTTAGCCATCTTAAGTACTGACAGTTAATTTGTATAGATACATTTGGAATTTTAATAACAATCACTAACAGTGTAATGAAGGAGAAGTACAGGGAGACAGTGCAGGGGCAGAGAGAATCAGGGAGGTTTCCCTTAGGAAGTGAGAAAAGGAGTAACTTAAAAATGAAATAATGGGATTGGAGGTTGAATTAATCCACAGAAGAAGATAGAATTTTACAAGAAGAGCAAGAGTTATGATCTGGAAGAAGAAGGGAGCGGGTCAGGAATTCAGGAGAGGGAGAAGAACACTAACTTCTATTTTCTGACCTTCTGGGAAACTTGGTGAGTAGCAGCTACAGCCAGGGAAAGTTCAGGAGAGAGCCTGGTTTTATTAAGGACAGCAGATAATGAAAGTGTTAAGGCCATAAGAGGGCTTGTTTAAAGTGGGACATATTTTACCTACAGCATACGAAGGACTCATCTTTGAGTACGATGTGTCAGCGAGTGATGTAATAGGAAGCTACTCACGCTTCAGGCAAACAACTAGAATAAATGTCATTTTAAAAAATATATGGATGGAATGGCTTTTATGTTGACACATCTTACGATTTATGGGTGCATTGTTTTTCTCCTATTTTGTAGCATTACAGGCATTACAAATAACTTCGCTTGGTGATCCGTTATGTTAAAAAAATTCTTGTCCTTGGCCCTTTTAAGCTTGTATAGTGCTTCATAACAATGCATTAGGCTTTCAAAGTAAAATTTCTTGAATTTAGTTCCTATATATATTTTTTAAAACTTCTTTTTGATTTATAAAGCTCTTTTGGGAAAAACAGGACTAGTTTCCATTAGGCCATTATTATTAGACCATTATTATTTAGAATTAGAACATTTATTACTTAGTATATTTCCTATCTGGAGTGTAGGTGTAGCAATAGCTATGGGGGACTTGCCATATCCCTTTAGCTCATCTCTGCACACCAAACCCTGCTTAATGAATTCTCTGCTACTTTCTGCCTGAGGGCTCTTTACTGACCCTGGGAAAAATCTTAGCTTATGCAAAAAGCAAGTCAGAAATGCCAGAAAGTTAATGCTGCTAGAGTAGCCCTCTACCTTGGACAGTTGGGGAGTTGATGGAAAGATATTTCTCACTTTCTCTACTGTCAGTTGGAATAATTCTGAGATGTGTTCCACATTGTCTCCTAGAGATCCAAGGTGGAATTAAGTCACATTTGTCTACCCTGCTAACCAGGGTGATAATCCACATGATATAGGCTTAATTCTTTTCCCCGTCTCATTCCCAACTGCCCTACCAATGTTTCTTGGGATCACCTCCCAAGTAAATTACATGCACTCAACTCATCTCTGGATCTGCTCCTGAGAGAACACAATCTAAAATGGTGGGGGAGTAAAAACTGTAGAAAAGATACTTTTGAACTCAACATATAAAAAACAAGCAGAGTTTTATCATAAAGATGCACAATGTTGTAAATATGAAAGTTCTAAATCAAAGAACTTGGTTTCAGATCCTCTCCATATTTTCCCTCTATTTTCTTTCTCTCAAAATAACAGCAGTAACAGCAAAAACTAAAATTTGTAGAAATTTTTAAATTATAAAATTATGAAGTTAGTACAATATATGCCAGGCCATTTTCTAAATATTTTACACATAAAATTCCCTTAATTCTCATAACATCCTTGTAGTGTACCATCAAGTAGATGTATGATGATGGTTGGTATACCAGCATCCCAATTTTAAAGAAGTAAAGTGAGAAGTTGAATTTCTTACCCAGAATCATAATGCTAAAGGGTAGGTATAACTCAAGCAGTGAGATCTCAAAGCACATGCTCATAAACACCATGCTATGAAGCCTCTGTGCAACTGTATCTGTAACTATCACTTCAATAACCTCCTGCCAGCCATGACTCCTGCATTATCATTCTATTCATACCTGTCTATAACCTCCAGAACTATCAACCAACTGTCCCCTTGGAATCTCTTCTTAGATGTCCCCCAAATCAGAGCGCTTCAAACCAGATGTATTCAAAATCAAACAAATGATTTTTCACTCCAAATCTTATCTTCTTCTATATACTAAATTTTGGTTAGTATTGCCAACATTCAATCAGTGCAAACACAGAAAGGTTGAGGATATTACCTTCTATTCTTATTTTTCTGAGAGTTTTTAATATGAATTAATGTTGACTTGTTTTTAGATGCTTTTTCTGCATCTAATGCAATAATCATATGGTTCTCTTCTTTATTCTGTTAAAATGGTGAATCACATCGACTGATTCTTTTTTTCAAATGCAATATAGTTGATGTACAATGATATGTTAGTTTCAGGTGTACTACATAGTGATTTGACATTTGCATACATTATGAAGTTGTCCCCACAATAAGTCTAGTAACCATCTGTCCCCATGCAAAGTTATTACAATATTATTGACCATATTCCTTGTGCTGTATATTACATCCCCATGGCTTATTTATTTATAACTGGAGGTCGGTACCTCTTAATCTCCTTAATCTATTTAACTCAACTCCCACCCCTCTCTCCTCTGGCAACCACCTGTTTGTTCTTTTTAATCTGTGAGTCTCTTTTCATTTTGCTTCATTTGTTTGTGTTGTTTTTTAGATTCAATGTATAAGTGATATCATACAGTATTTGTCTTTCCCTGTCTGACTTATTTCACTTAGCATAATACCCTCTAGGTCTATTCATGGTGTTGCAAATTGCAAAATTTCTTTTTTTTAATGGGTGACTAATATTTCATTGTATATAATACATCTTCTTTGTCCATTCATCTATTGATGGACACTTAGGTTGCTTCCATGTCTTGGCTATTGTAAATAATACTGCTATGAACACAGGGTGCTTATTTTTTCAGATAGTGTTTTTATTTTCTTGATTTGCACTTATTCAGCTACATGTACGGAGCTGGTCTCTTTTTCATCTTGTGGTCAGCAGCTTTTAATCAGGGACTAATTATTCTTAGTTAATGGTAACAGGGACATTTAATATATGGATCTGGCTTTTTTAGCATTCTTCCCTATTTAACAATACATTCCAGAATGGAAGATTTCCACTCCTGCTCACACCCCAGGCTTGGGGTAGAGGGATGACCTGAAGTTATGCTCCCTGTTAGAAAAACCACCAACATAGACATAAGACTAGCTGAAAACTTGAATATATGACATAAATTTATGGATCTCACCTTCCCATTCTTTAAAATTAGCTGGAAGGATTGGGTGACTTCTAAGAACTATTTTAGAGCTGTTGTCTATCCATTAATGGCCCTGGAATTCATGACTCTACTCAGCAAATACTCTTGAATCATTTAATTTGTGTCAAGTCATATCCTAGACTCTGAGATAAAAAAATTAAAGATATTGTCTCTACTTGTTGGTAACTGTGGTAGATTGTATTATTATTCAGCAAATATCCACTTTCCCCTTCAACCGTTTTGTCTAAGGAGGGTACTTCCCCGTCCCATTCATGTTGGGCATGGACAGTTGTTGGAGGAGGTCATTGAGAGGATGTGATCACTAGTTAACCTATGAGCAGGATCCAGGCAACCAGAGGCTCCTCAACCCCCTCTTTTGTCCCTGGAATGTGCATTCTGCCCACCAGTCCCACAGTGGGAGCCATTTTCAAGATACAGCCTCGAGAGAGCAACGTGTTGTTGAGACCACCTGGATGGTATATGTGACTGAATGCAGTGAAAGACTTTATATAAACTCTTAAGATTTTTGTGGACAGATGTGGAGATTGACTCATCTTGCAGCCACCTATAACAAGCTTCCTATGTAAGTTCCCTTGCTTATTAAACCTGCTGCCTATTAATCTGGGTAGCCTCCCTCATTTTTTGGTTTATCCTGTTCTCCAGGTACAGGGGCCAGTTTGTGTATGCATATCAGTGGAATGTGAACTGACCTGAAGTACACAGGCTTTAAATATCATCCATTATTCAAAGAGAACCACTGCCCTCTAGCTGGACACCAGAACTAGAGCACATGGAGCATTACTGACCCTGAGCCAGATGACCCTGGTGAACCCAGCCAAGGCACAGTCAATGCTCAGACTTAAGAGAGAGAAATAAATATTTGTTATTGTAAGCCATGAGATTTTGTGTTTGTTTCTAGCTGCAGCGTAAGCTGGCTAATACAACAGTTTATAATCTAGTAGGGAGAAATATCATCTTCCCATAAATAATTTTAATGTAATGTGAAAAGATTTTTAATATGTAAAGCCTTTAAAGATCTTAATCTAGACTGGTTTACTACTTCATTATTTTATTTAATTCCTGCAATCATGCTATTATGCTTTACTTCTTCTTTATATCTGAAGAACTTGAGACTCAAAGAAGATGCATTATTTGCCTCAAATTTACCCAGTTAGAGTGGGTAGAGCTTTGATTCAAATCTAGGACCTCTGAATTTTTAATTCAAACTCTGAGTTCATGTTATGTATCATTCTCTTACCTCTGGCATAAGTGTTTTGGTTGTTATGTAGTCAGTCAGGTTTTTACATGTGGGCTCTTAGAGAAATTAACAATGGCTGATTTAGGTCAAAATATATTTATTTTTAAAAAGCTGGAGGATCTCAAATAACCAATGAACAAGCTAAACAACCAAGCCCAGAGCAGCCTGGATCAGTACTCTAAATCATCCCCAGAACTACATTTTTTCTACAAAGCACTAGGTGCAGTAAGTTGGGCCAGGACACTACAGCATCAGACACTGAATGCTATTGCTGTTACTAGCTCCGCAGGCATACTGCCCTTGAAATTTTGATCTTGTTGCAAACAATCCTGCAGCCACGACCAAAGAGAATTCTCCATGACATCCTCTTCTTCGTGTTCTTTGCTCCAGAAGCAAAGTCTGGGACAGTGATGATTTTTAACTTAAGGACCTAGGTCCCAGGATTTTCAGCTTTATTCATACAAGAGGGAATTTCTCAAATTCCCAAATAAGTAAATATTTCTGATTATAGGGATCTAAAATATTGACAAATAAATGCTTAGATGAATAAAAAATAGAACTATTTTTGCAAATGTTCTTCTTGAAGCTGCAAGGTAGGACAGGCTACCCTGTGTGTGCCTTCCTTTCCTTCTGGGATATTAGGTGGCTTAGGGCTCTTACCTGAGCTGGAGTCGCTAGAGTGAGGCTGGATATGGGAGATGTAAGTTTCACCTGTGCTTAGAAACATGGAGTAAAGCGTAAATCTGTTCTAAGGGAGGAGAGCTTGGGGAATAAACAGACTGTCTAAAAGCATCAAATTGAAGCAGAGAGGCTGGATGTTTAATCCATACCTTAAGGCAAAATATTTTATAGTGTGCCAGCCTTTTCTAGATGTCTGGGCCACCTGTGTGTTTGCAAAGACATTTGTTAAGGTAATATATATATACAGATACCTAAGATCATTTAAAGGTGGTTTTAAAATATTCTGTGTTGACTTTCAAACTTGGTCTTCTTTTATATGTTATAAATGGACATCCTAAATTATTGGAAAGCACAAGCATAAGATATTTAAAGGAGTGTGTTCTACTATATATAAAATAGATAACGATAAGGACCTACTGTATAGCACAGGGAACCCTACTCGATACTCTGTAATGGCCTATATAGGAAAAGAATCTAAAAAAAGAGTGGATATATATATATGTATATATGTATAACTGATTTATTTTGCTCTACACCTGAAGCTAACACAACATTGTTAATCAATTATACTCAAATAAAAATTTTAAGAAAACAAACAAGGAAAACCAAGTGCTTTTGTAAAATCCATGCAGATAGAGACAATGTCTGTGGTTTATTGTTATTCCCAGTATCTAAAAGAACACTCAATAAATATTTGTCAAATAAATGAATGAAATAAATAAATGAGTAAATAGATTTAAAAAAAAGAGTGTGTTAACTTGCTTTGGCTGGGATTCTAGAATGGGAAAAAGGCATGACCATGGATGGAAACATAATTATATGCAGAGACTAATATGTAATTGTTTTAAGTAGGTGATAATAAACAGCCTTGGTAACCCACGCACCTATGGTCAACTAATCTATGACAAAGGAGACAAGGATATATGATGGAGAAAAGACAGTCTCTTCAATAAGTGGTGCTGGGAAAACTGGACAGTTACATGTAAAAGAATGAAATTAGAACACTCCCTAACACCATACACAAAAATAAACTCAAAATGGATTAGAGACCTAAATGTATGACCGGACAGTATAAAACTCTTAGAGGAAAACATAACAAGAACACTCTTTGACATAAATCACAGCAAGATCTTTTTCAACCCACCTCCCAGAGTAATGGAAATAAAAACAAAAATAAACAAATGGGAGCTAATGAAACTTAAAAGCTTTTGCACAGCAAAAGAAACTATAAACAAGATGAGATGACAACCCTCAGAATGGGAGGAAATATTTGCAAATGAATCAACAGACCAGGATTAATCTCCAAAATATATAAACAGCTCATGCAGCTCAATATTAAAGAAACAAACAACCTAATCCAAAAATGGGCAGAAGACCTAAGTAGACATTTCTCCAAAGAAGACATACAGATGGCCAAGAGATACATGATAAGTTGCTCAACATCACTAATTATTAGAGAAATGCAAATCAAAACTACAATAAGGTGTCACCTCAGACCGGTTAGAATGGGCATCATCAGAAAATCTACAAACAACAAACGTTAGGGTGTGGAGAAAAGGGAACCCTCTTGCACTGTTGGTGGGAATGTAAATTGATACAGCCACTATGGAGAACAGTATGGAGGTTCCATAAAGAACTAAAAATAGGATTACCATAGGACCCAGCAATTCCACTACTGGGCATATACCAGGAGAAAACCATAATTCAAAAAGACACATGCACCCCAATGTTCATTGCAGCACTATTTACAATAGCCATGTCATGGAAGCAACCTATATGCCCAATGACAGACAAATGGATAAAGAAGAAGTGGTACATATATATGATGGAATATTACTCAGCTGTAAAAGGGAACAAAATTGGGACATTTGTAGAGACGTGGATGGACCTAGAGACTGTCATACAGAGTGAAGTAAGTCAGAAAGAGAAAAGCAAATATCATATATTAACACATATATGTGGAATCTAGAAAAATGGTACAGATGAATTGGTTTGCAAGGCAGAAATAGAGACACAGATGTAGAGAACAAACGTATGGACACCAAGGGGGGAAAGTGGTGGGGGGGTGGGGGGGTGGGATGAATTGGGAGTTTGGGATTGACATATATACACTAATATGTATAAAATAGATAAGTAATAAGAATCTGCTGTATAATAAATAAATAAAATTCAAAAAACAAAAAACAAAACAAAACAAACAAAAAAAGAGCCTTGGTGTAGTGTTGTTTTTTTTTTCATTATCTTGTGCTTGGGTTTTTCCTCTGTGGTTCGTAGGAATACACACACATCCAGCCTGTGTGAGGTCTGTGGGTTGTCCCCTCCAATCCTCTTAGTGGTTCTTTGTTTGGCCTCGGATGGTTCCCTCACATACGTGAGCTGATCAATACTCAGCCACAGACTAGAGGAGGGCCCTCTGCTGGTTACCCTCTCAGACTCCTCTCCCCCTGTGCCGGTCTCTCCTCATCAGTACAAGGCCCGGTGAACTCCAGCTGGCTTGATATCTCTGGATTCCCAACTCTGTTTCCTCAGCCCTGGGAGACTGCCAGTCTTCACTTGAGTTTTCCTCTCTTTCCCAGGCCAGAAATTTTTATCCCGGCTGTAAACTGGGCCCACCTCATTTATTTTCCCTCTCTCAGTAATCACTGTCCTACCCTGCCTGGGATCCAATGTCTGAAGGGCTATCGTTTTATTTAGTTTGTCTGTTTTTTTTGTTGTCTCACAGAGTCCCTGTTACTCCTTCTTGGCCCCAAACAGAATGTAATTGTAATTGTACAGATAATCTGTGTTATTATCTTTAACAACAACAACAAAAAGTGTGTGTTTTAAAAATACATTGTTGTTGTTTCTTCAAAGCTGTAATTAAATTGATGTGCTTCTTGATGGCATTTTAGACTTGTGAAAATACATTGTATGCAGAAGTGAAAAAATATAATTGATGATTATGCCCAAAGGCAATGTGTGATTAAGGATTTTATAACATTTTTAGTTATCTAAGTATAGACACCCCCCACCATCACCCTTAAAAGTTGCAATATGGGCAAATTTCACACAGTTGGCTTTATTTGGCAAATGTTTCTAGGGATGCTTGATGTATGAGAGTAAGTCTCTGTCTATATTACATAAAATAGAAAGAATAGCCTTATGATTTTTGTCTTTCTCTCAGCCAGTAAAATAGTTTCTGAAAAAGTACTTAACTTTATAGCCTCAATTTCTTTTTAAAAAATTTTTATTGAAATATAGTTGATTTACAATGTTGTGTTAGTTTCAAGCGAACTCCAGCAAAGTGATTCAGATATATATATGTGTGTGTGTAAATGTATATATATATATATATATATATATATTCTTTTTCAGATTCTTTTCCATTATAGGTTATTACAAGATATTGAGTAGAGTTCTCTGTGCTGTACAGTAGGTCCTTGTCGGTTATCTATTTTATATATAGTAGTGTGTATATTTTAATCCCAAACTCCTAATTTATCCCTCCCCTCCCTTCCCCTTTGGTAACCATAAGTTTGTTTTCTATGACTGTGAATCTAATTCAGTTTTTAAAATAAGTTCATTTGTATCCTTTTTTTATATTCTACATACAAACAATATCATGTGATTTCACATGTCTGGCTTACTTCACTTAGTATGAGAATCTCTAGGTCCATCCATGTTGCTGTAAATGGCATTATTTCATTTTTTCTTATTAGCCTCAACTTCTTAAGTTTAATTAAGATATTACTTATAGATTATATCTTCAGCCTCATTGTATATCTACCAAGGGCAGACAACCTTGATTACTCTATTCACCACACCTTTAGAATTATTTTGATCATTGTCTGATGGATCAGAGATTATCACTGCATATTTTAGCTCAGTATGAAGGTTAAGAACTTCCCTTTAGTGAGACAATCATAACATAGTATTGAAATAAACTTTATTCAATTTAATAACATTAAATTTTTAAGAATTTTTGACTGAATAACAACTGCAATCTAGAAAGAAAGTTATGTAGGGAGCAAACAGTGAGGAGTCCTGTCATGGGCTTATGTAATTTCTGCTACTCTGGGTCTCAGTGACAGCATCTTAGTCTCCTAGAATAATTTTACAACAGAGTAGACAGGTATAGAAAGATTGGGTCACTTCAAATTTTACAGGAAATTGGGGAACACCTGGAGTTTCAATACACAGATATTTTTCTCCTGGTTATCTATCATTTTCCCAGAGAAGGGATGCTTTGAGGGGCCAGTTACCCTTAACAAAGAATCAATGTCTTGAGATGGTACCAAAGGATACACTTTCATTATTTCACACTCTTGGAAGAAGGGAAGTTTGACTCTTTGGGCTACAAGTAACAGAAACAATGGCTACTTAAAGGACACTGCATATAATGGGATGAGACAATCAATAGCAGCCATAAACCCAGTGTACATTTCCACTTCTCTTTGCCTACCATATACATTCTCATACCTCCACTGACTGGCTTCCCCTGTGTGTAGTCTATGAAGGAGAAGACAGCATTCCACAGCTGACTTCATATGCTACAATTCACTCAAAGGTAAGGACGGATTGGCAGTCCCAATTCTTAATTCCCAGAGGAGAGAATATGAGTAGCCAGCTTGGTCAGGAGTTCACTTATGGTCAAGTGGGGGATTGCATTACTGTAAAGAGCCCATTCTTACCGATTATTATCTGCAGAGGGAGCAGGTCCCAGAGAAGGAAAAATCATTGTGAAAAAAATGTCTAAGCATCTATGAACTGAGATGTGTTCATGGAAAGGGAGGAGAAGGGGATATATTATCAATTTGAAAAGTTAATATCATGAGGATGCTGCGCAGTAAAAAAAAAAAAAAAAAAAAATCTGTTAAATGTGATTTGGGGTTAAGAATCTGAGAATTCTTTAAAGTCCTCAGACTGGACTGTATTATCCAGACTGCTAAGCCCCTCTCAACTCTCACCCCTTCACTGACTGAAATCAGAGAGCCTCTCTGCTGATGAAATGTTGTGGTTTGGCAGCAGCTAATCTGTATATCATACACTGGGGGTTCTCAATCTTGAATTCAAATTCTCTGGCATTAAGCTTGTCTGGTTTTATGCTAAGATCTCATGGCTCTAGTGACATTGATAATCTTACCAACTGTAGCATGCTCCGTACCAATCTTCTTTTTTTCCTTGAACTTCTGCACCTTTGAGTTGTTATTAGAGAAACTGAAGGCCAATCTATTCCTTGATAAAATGGAACAGGTTTGACAAGTGGGTAAAGGAACAGTTGTCTCGCGATGTAGTATCAGTGGGAGGTTCCTATACTCCTTCCCTCCCAGTCTATCTTCACTTTTTTGTTTCTTGGTTGTCTGAATGAGCTAGGCTTTCTGCAGTTTAAATGAAAGCTTTCACCTTTGCTACCCAACAAATACTACAGCAGGTAATACTTCAAACTTTTAGTGATATTTATACTTTCATATAAGGAAAGTGTCTGAGAACAGGCTTCTTTAAGTGTAAGGCAGAGATACCACTAAGAAAGGAGAAGTCACTAGCACTGAAGGTCCACAAACAGCTACCACCTTCTCTACCCATCTATGTGCATCTGTGTACACATACTCAGCCCTCCCTGCTATGGATGGTTTTAACAGTCTATTCTCCCAATCTATTCTCCTAACATATGTACCAGATCTCATCTGCTCTTGCTTAATCAGGAAGGTTCCTCTGATTTATCTCCCTTCTTTTTTGTTGATCATCAATTTCTCTCTCCCTGTTGGGTGGTTCCTATGAACACATACGCAGGCTCTCATTTTTCCCATCTTAAAACCAAAACAAAATAAAACAATCACTCTCATTTTAACCTCCAGCTACTCTCCAATTTCTCTGCTTATGTTTTCATCAAAACTTGAAGTCACCTATTTTTATGCCAGTTTTTCTCTTTTCATCATTTAATCTCTTCTGTTTCTTTGACAGATACAATGATTAAAAATAAAAAAAGAAGTTAATACTGTCAGCATAAAAACTTTTTAATCAGATTCAAAACTTCATATAGAAAAACATTTTTACATAAACACTAGCATTTTTTCTATAAAACACCATGTTTCCACCAAATTATAAAACCTGATATGATTTTGAAAAAAAATGAAGAAAAACACCACAGAGATGGTTCTCAGAAGCAAAAATTTAAATTGCTTTAATTCCCCTGATCACTCGATGACATATTTGTGGTATCATCCAAATCTTGATTAAAGTTCTTACTAATGCATTATGGTAAAAACAAAGATAAAACAAATTTGAAAACCATGATTTTTGTATTGCCTTACAAAGCCTAAATATCCAAAGGAGATCTGTAAAGTCAATTTTTATAAATTTCTCTATTCCATGTGCAATGGAGAAGGATTTTGTTCTTTATTCAAATTTTTTTAGGTTCAGGTCTCTGCATTGTAGCAGTTTCATGATTTTATTAAATGTTTTTATTAGCTAAAATATGAAGCACTCACATTTAAATGAAAGTGGGAAGGTTATATACTATTATAGGAAAAGCTTCAGACTGGAAGGCATATCTGTCCCTTTCCAAATGTTAGACCTTGGGACCCAGTCGTTCAAGTGCTCCGGTGCTGTAGTTTGGAAATACAGATGATTGTTGTGAGGATTAAGATAATGGCAAAGAGTTTTCTAACACAAAACTAAAGTATATTTCAACTAACTATAATGTAATAACTGAAACGCAGTTCAAAGCCAAATAATTATTTTATCTATTTTACTTTCCAGCATAACTCAAAAAATTGAGAACAGAGAAATACACAATGAAACTCAACTTCACCATAAAGGATTTACAAAAATATTTTTGAAAGCTCACATGGATCTATTTATGTGAAACAGTTTTAAAGCTAGAGACTTGTTGGATGGAAGTAGCAATATCTAAACATGAACAGTGAGATTAACCAAGATGTTCATGAGTTTTTTAGTTCAATCGTAAAGAACTGAATTCTGGGTCACTATCATGGATGAGAAATTACATCTTAAAAGCTTAAAAAAAAAGAATGTAATAAATTGATGTTGCCTTTAGGGGATAGTGCTCTAATGGACTTGGAGGTTAGTTACTTAGTCGACTTGAAAAATCATTAAATCAAACATTTGATGAAATTTAAAAGATATAAGTCCAACCTTAGTTCTTCTTCATGGAGGAAACAAACGATAAAAACATTTACTTGGTCAAGACCAAACTAAATAGATGGTTTATTTTACCCTCTGTTCCTTGATATATGTGCGGATTTTCAGTCTGATACTTATTCCGTCATCAATGTAAACAATGATGTCTGGGCTCTTAACGGGGCTATCGTTAATTTTCAATCCATTTTCCAGGTTCAACACTATTAACCCTTCACAGTTGTCCCAATGCTGAGCACTTGGAATCGTAGAAACTCTTTTGTTTTCTGGGATATGTTCACAAGTTGCCTGTAATGAGGTGAGCAGTTTCTAGCTCACTGCCACCTTACAAAAAACCAGCAGGCCCCTGGGCACAACCCTGGAGAATTTAAATTACAGTTGCTTACATTGGGTGTTAGCTATGATTTTAGGAAGAGAAAGTTTCTGAAGTTTCTGTTTCCTAATTAGTTCATTTTATCTGCCTGTGGCTGCACTGAAAAAACAAAAATTTATGCATTCTAGTTTCCTAATATCTCCCATATGTCATACCTATAAAGAAGAGGGACACCACTGGTTCTCAACAGAGGTACTGTTGACGTTGTGATGTGACAGTTCTTCATCAAGCTAGAATGTCTGGTATGCATTGAGAGTTATTTGGCATCGCTGGCTGTGCTCACTAAATGCCTGCGGCTGTCCCCAGTCATTATGACAATCAAAAACCACCTCCACATATTTCCAAGTGTCCTCTAGGGAGCAAACCACCCCCAGCTGAATAGCTAAACCTCAGAGGAAGGAAAACTAATTTTTTTTTAATGTATCGTTTATTATCCTATCCACTTATGAATAATGATTTCTAGGTTATTCACAAGTTATAGCCGAAGTTTCCTACAGTTTAACATTTTTTTTGATAGTAACTCAGGCTAACAGTTTGTTTTTATTCTACTATGAGCTTAATATAAACTCTAAACTCAAGTTGAATATCTTTTAAATTCTCAGTCTGGGCAAATGAAGTGGCTACCAAGTAGTAAACTGATCTGGCACACACACAAAAACCCAGCTCTGTGATTCAGTTACATAATACTTTTCAAATTCTATGTTTCTGACAGGCTTTTGGAATACATAAAAATTGAATTAAAAACATCCCATTGAATGAAATATGCTAAATGCTGTAAGAAGCAAGACACCTTCTTCTGGGATGAGAAAAACTGCTACCAAAAAAAGAGTTCTGTCAGTATATGATAAGTGAGCAAGCAAATTCTTTCTTTCTCTTTTTTCTTTTTCTTTCTTCCCCTCCCTTTCTTCTTTCCTCGTTTCATTCCTCCCTTCTCTCCCTCCCTCCTTTCTTCTATTGTCCATCCTTCCTTTCAAAATCCACTTTTCCTAAAGCATGTTTCACACAACTGGAGTTGAAGAACTACGGTGGGCAGGGAGGAGGAGGAAAGTACAATCAGAAAATAAAAAGGGATAAAATGTAGCAAACAAGACAATTTCTAAAGTTTGCAGTCATACTCAAGGTGGTAGAGGCTGCTTGAAATAATTTAAACTGGAACAGGAGCTCAGGTTCGTACTGTGGGTTTTGAAGACCAGGGAGGAATTCATCCCCTGA
This sequence comes from Balaenoptera musculus, assembly GCF_009873245.2. Lineage (NCBI taxonomy): Eukaryota > Metazoa > Chordata > Mammalia > Artiodactyla > Balaenopteridae > Balaenoptera > Balaenoptera musculus. Next base: position 33,093,051 of record NC_045787.1, read on the forward strand.
AAGCAGGTTGCCTTCTCATTCCACTTCCTGCTTCCTGCTGCACCCTCCACAGGAGGGGCCTCCGTTCTCCTGCTTCACTCTCTTGGAGCGCTTCCAGGCCCTCACAGAGAGCAGGAAGTTTGAGTTTTCTGGGATCATTTAAAATACCATTTTTAAGATGGTGTGTGTCTGTGGATAGTGCCTATATAACTCATTTTCCAATTTTGGGATGAAATTTAATCATTTTTTATGTTTCCTTTCTTAGTAATCTCCAAAAACTTGGAAGGCATTCTTTGATTTAGGAAGATTGAGATTCTCAGAAATTTTACTCTTCTATGTACTGCCACCCATTTCATGACTGAGCTTCATGTTACTGTGTTTGGAGTCACTCTGAAACCAGGCATTAAGACATTATGAAAAGACTTAATTGAGTAGAAATATCAATATGTTTGAATATCCAATAGAAGGTATAAGCACAAAACAAATTAGTTTCACCCACTCTCTGTATAGCATCCCTTCAAACAGGGGGATTTTTCTAATATACTTGATTCTTTATCCATGGATCAGGAGGTAAAATAACCAGTTTTATTTGTCAAATGATTTTGGCTAAGGTATTGTCATCTTGGCCACAACCTAAGGAAGAAAGTTATTGCAATAAGAAATGCTGGAGTATAAAGGTCAGTGTTGCTTTTGTTTTTGTTTTTGTAATTGGGATTGGATTGAAGCATAAGTCTTTAACAGCAGTGTGAAGTGACCAAGATGGAAAAGTAGCAGTGGCAAAGGGCTCTTTCATGGAGCTGGCTCCCTAACACTGACCATGGGAAGCAATGATAGTTCTTGCAGTGACCAATAGAACAAGTGACCATGTACTGGTAACTTATAGGGCAATAGTCCCACTCACTCTTCCATTTGAAAAGGATGAATCCAAACTTCAGGTCAGTTGGCTGCAAGATGTTTGTTGTTTTTAGTTTTATCGACTTTTTAAAAAGTCTACATACAAATTTCAAGTAATATATCTGAACAAGATTTACTCTTCTTAAGGTCATTTGAATTCCTCAAAGTTTACATTCAAATCAAAGGTGAGTTTCACTCAAGCTTTGCCTGTGGCACTATTTTACCTTATCTGTCATCACTGTCATCTCTCCCAACTTTCTCTATGGTTTCACTCCTCCTGGACTTCTAGTCGTTTCTCTCTAAACATCGCCTAGGCACTCAGATCTTGAGTGATAGCCCCTGAGTGTATAGTGTCCTTATTTTACAATTTACAAAGACCCAAACTTCTAAGAAATCTTTCTTAATTTCCTTCTCTATCAAAATATCTTGTGTCTCTTTATGGTTTTTGGTGCAAGCTACCTAACTGTAACCAAACCTGCTAAATTACTCTTTGGGGATCAAAGGGTCAGCATGTCTTCCTTCCAGGTAACATTTGTATGTTTTAATAGAGGTCACCTGGAGCCATAACACATAAACTTAAATAGAGATGGGACTTCCCTCCCTCAATATCATGGCACATATGCATACCATTGTGGTATTGTGTTGGTCAACAGGGACCAACAGAGGTAATGTACATGGTCCTATTATCCATCTCCATCACTGGAAAACAGTATGGAACACCTGCATTTTTTGATGTATGGTTGTGAAGTTATGGGGAGGGGCTCAGCAAATATATTCATACCCAAGAAAAGCAGACCATTCATTTTCCTTTCATAACATCAACCAGAATCAAGTCTTTGCAAGCCAATTTTGAATTTGAGGCAGATAATGTTTCCTGTATCCTGCCATTATTTTTCTCCCCAGCATGTGCTCAGTGAAGATAAGTCCTGTGAATAATTATCTGACTGCATAAAACCATTAGGCCAGGTTCCAATGAGGTACCACAGCTGTGCTAAGGACCAGATAATAGAGAAAAAACAGCACTCAGAGCTTTTCATATCATCTGTCTCCACTATGAATAGTGTAGTGGAGAGAAGACAGGATCCAAAGTGGAGTGTTCCCAACTTCCCTGAGGGTAGACTATGAGACACCAGGGGTATGGGAGCCAGCAAGTGAAGACAGCCAAGAGACTGTTCTAGGCTATGTATCTCCTCAAACCTAGAGCCTGGGATAGTTCTGTCTTTCAGTCTCTCCTCATGCAGAAGGGATGCAATCAAGATGTTACAGTTAACTTTAGCCTCTAAGGTAAATCCCAAATGCAGGATAAGTTCAATGATTCAGAAGCATATACGCTGAAATTCTTTCTCTGGAAGTGATTGTGGAGGGTGAAATCAAACCAAGTCCTTGGAATATGTGCAATTCCTTCCTAGAAAAAGCTGGGAGTTGGCTAACTGCCTGTATTGCCTCTTCTGATCAAACTGTGATGTTTTGTTTATTCAATTAATGCCTTTCCTTCTCATTAGGCTTGCTGCCACAACCAGATGGAGAAGTCTCAGTCTGCCAGAAAGATGAGTCTGGCCTCTGTTTGCCTATGTCCTTGAGGCTAGCTTTTTGCTTTCTCTGTTTAATTTTTTAAAAGCTGTCTTAAAGACATGACTTCTGGCTACATTAGAACCAGAGGAAAATATCAGCAAATCCCACTGAGAAGAGTAAGTGAATAGCCTCCAGCATTTGTACCCCAAAGGTCAGATTTGAATCCAAGAGCATTTCTTCTATTTATTTATTTATTTGTTTGTTTGTTTGTTTATTTATTTTTGGCTGCGTTGGGTCTTCGTTGCTGCATGTGAGCTTTCTCTAGTTGTGACGAATGGAGGCTACTCTTCACTGCGGTGCGCGGGCTTCTCACTGCCGTGGCTTCTCTTGTTGTGGAGCATGGGCTCTAGGCGTGTGGGCTTCAGTAGTTGTGGCTCATGGGCTCAGTAGTTGTGGCTCTCGGGTTCTAGAGCGCAGGCTCAGTAGTTGTGGTGCACGGGTTTAGTTGCTGTGCGGCATGTGGGATCTTACCGGACCAGGGCTCAAACCCGTGTCCCTGCATTGGCAGGCTGATTACTAACCACTGCGCCACTAGGGAAGCCCCCAATAGCATTTCTGTCTGGGAGTCAGAATCAGGATATTTTTGAAAGATGGAAGTGTTTTCTTCATAATTAAGTCAAGAGAGATGAACCTACTCACTGGAGCCTATTCTGAAAATAAACCAAATGCTTCCTATCCAACTCAAAATACTCAAGTAGAGTCAAGAGAGGTCTATATAACATCAATACATAGAGAATAAAAGAGAACTATTGATTTTTTTCTCTCAGATGATTGGTTTATGTGATCTAAACTCTTGTGGTGCCTGAACATTGTCCTGTCTTAGATTTATGCTGATACCTGCAAAAAGGAGAACATGAGAAAGATCACAGTAAGATAAGGAGTATAAGTTTAGAGGGAAGAGTGAACAAGAGTTAAAAAGATTTACACAGGAAGATTTGGTGGTCTTTGGGGGCTAAATGAAGAGAAACAGCAAAGAGACCAATATGCCACCACTGGGCACAAGTGCTCACCACTGCTGCAAGGCCTGGCTGTCTCCCAAAAGTTTCTGCTCTGGTTTATACTGTGTACACACTCGTCTTGGCTGAAGTTGAAGGAAGACCTAATTTGCACAAATATTTACCTTTAAAATATAATGTCAACAATTTCTTAATTTGAAAAAATTTGAGGAAACCATCTGTAGGCAGAAAATAATGGCTCAAGGAATTTCCATAGCAAACCATTTTGTTATCAACAAAACATTATTGAGGCAAATGTGAAAGTCTCATCCCTTTTGTCATACTTGCCTTAAGACAAATTGCTGTTTACCTATCATCCAGGGCCTATCAGTATAGACCGATTGAACTACCTAAGAAGAAAATGTCTTTGTGAATGAGAGAGCAGGAGAGATTTCTAAAGCTTTTCTCTGATGTATAGCAACTATTAGCATTTCTTTTTGGAGGAGAATAGCTTTACTTTCATTTTTTGCATTCCTCCAAAATTACAATATAATTTTCTGAGGATGCTCCAGCAAAGCTCCTTCATTTAGACGCAGGCACTGCTTGGGAATGAGAAAGCTGGACTCTAAGTTCTGATGACTGTCTATGGGACCTAGAAAAGCCTGCTAAGCCCTGATCTCAGTTTTCATATCTGGAAAATGTGGAGACTGACTTCAAGGTATTCTAAGATCAATTCCAGTGCCAGTAGTCTGGAAATCTATGCTTCTCCCTGACAGCTCAGAGAAAGAAAAGAGGTTCAGAAAAGCCATGTCTCTAGTACGTCTTGTTGATTATGAGTAATAAAAAAGTAGTCTAATACTATGGTTTGAGTAATGAAAATTTTTACTTTTGTGAACAACTATATTTTCTAGGCTCACCCCAGTTAGGAATTATAGTGTAAGTGAAAGTAGAATTGGTAACCATATGTCTTAGTGTGTACATAGTTAGGGACCTTCCCCCATGGCCAAAGAAGTGTCAACATATCACCATATGAATTCCAAAATTTGTGAAGTAGAGAGATTCTCTTCATCAAAACAGTACAGGAATTCTGGAGAAGGTGAACAAGATGCAATAAAACTGGCAGAGCTCTAGAATTTAGCATCTCAGTGGGCAAAGAGATAATCGACTAAAGTGTGTTTAAAAGCAAGTAGGTCTGTGAAATGCAGAACGCATTGGTGTGGCCTCCTTTTCCAGTAACAAGCTGTGTGATGTAAGCCAAGTTCCTTAACCTCTCTGTGTCTCAGTTTTTTTGTCTATAGAAGAAGGAATTGGAGTGAATGCATTCCTAACCACTTTCAGTTCTAGAGTCTTATGACTCTGTAAGAAGAGATTAAAATGCAGTCAATTACAAATTAATAATGTAAACAAATTGTACAGATGCATATTTTAAATCCTTAAGAGAATAATTTCTTCAAAGACACTCATTTACATATAAATTATGTATAAGTTAATCAAAACTCATAGAGTCACACAACTTTAGACATGAAAGAGACCTTAGCAATCAGTACTAACTGTTGTAAAACTGTGCATTATACTTACCTATGAATGTGCCCCTTTCCTTGTGAGTTCTTTGAGGCATAAATAGTCCTGTGTTTCTTTGTATCATTAGTACTTAGACCAGAACAGATATAGAGTAGATACTAAGACTAGTTAAATAAATATTGCAGATAAAGAAACTCTGAAAAGTTCTGCTAAATTGCCCCAAATCACACAGGTAGCTAGAATGAGACTTTGCCTGTTCTGAGACTCAACCCATGGAGGGCTGGGTTTTTTTAAGGCCAAATTGAGATGGTTTTTCCAAGAAGCATCATCAGCAGTAGTATCTATCACGAAAAGAGGCCTTCTAAGTGCTTTAAGGCAGGCCAAATAAAACTGAGCAGAGAGTAAGGCCCACAGTACATATTCCATAATTATTCATTGACAGATTTAAACCTGAATCAAGTGACCCACCTTCTTAAAAGAAATAAAATTTTATTTCCATGGTAGCTGTCCTTAGGATGGCCACCTTTATTTCTTCTCTGCTTGTATCACAAGCTACTCCCCCATCAAGAGATGAAGTCTATTCCTCCACACCCTTGAACCTAGCCCAGCCTGTCACTGCTTTGACCAATAGAGTTCAGTAAGAGCAACACCGCATCAGTTCTTGTCCTGATCTTTAGGAAGATAGCAACTTTTGCTGTGGTCTCTTGGAGGCCGAAGCTGTCATTTACAAAGTTCAGCGTCACTGCTGAAGAGGTCCTGAGACTACATGGAGACCAGGAGGAGCCCAGCCGAGTCCAATCTCCCAGCCACCGCCCCCATGTCCCCGTACCCAGGCTACCAGGCATGTGAGAAAGCCATCTTGAACCCTCCACCACAGCTCAGCTTCTAGCTAAATATCGCAAAGTGACAGCAGTCGATGACATGTGGAGCAAAGGACACAGTTGAATCCTAGTTGAATTCGCAGCAGAGAAAATCTTGAGATAAAAGATGGTAGTTTCAGGTCACTTGGTTTTGGGATAGCTTATCTGCAGTCATAAATAACTGAAACAATTCCTTGTTTTAAAAGTATATAATTCTACATTTTCCATAAATGAAAATTTTTCGTATCTCCTATTCTTATCCCAGATTAACACAATTTAGAAAGATTTAATAGTGCTGACCAATTCCAAGTTTTGCTATTTTAAGAATTTGCCCAGGATGTCAACATTAAGAAAAGCTACTATTTATTTTATAGAAAGGGAGTTTTAAAATGGTATCCATTGTGTATATAACCTATAATATCAATTTCTTTCCCAATAAATGTAGGCTTACCTCTTATAAAGAAGTCAGTTGATGCAGTACAAACTTGCCTTGCACAGGTGTATTTGTTTGGCAAAAAGTATTTAAAGAGGACGACTGTCATTTATAGCCTGAGTACTATCATTTTTCTTTCTTCCTCTTTTACTAACCCCTGATTTACTGTTTCTATTTTCTCTCCAAATACTTCATTCTGTTATATACGGATTCTTTCAGAAAACCTTTATTGCCTCCCTCCTGCATTGCTGACACAGTCCCAAGCACTGGTGAAAAAGCCATGATGACTAAGAGCTAGACGTGTCCCTCCAGGGGCTCGCATTCTATTAGGGAAGACAAGTTAATAAACAGGGCCCATGGGGTATAGTAACTATGAAAATGTACTAAAATGGAATAAATAAAAAGGAGAATGGGAACCTAGAGATGACAACAGTGCCTACAAGGGTAAGGAAATTATTCCAGAGAAGGTGAATTTGGATCTTAAGAAATAAATTTTGCAGACAAAGAAATGGTAGAGGACAGTTCAGGCAGACATTTGCAAAAGCTTGAAAAAGTATGGAAAAAATGGCAAAACTTCCATTGTGGATATAGCAAAAGTGGGGAAGGCAGGGGAATAACAAGAGATAAATAATGGATTATGGTAGAGACGAGCTGGGGGCACAGAGTGAAGAATTTCTATGCCATAAACTTACAGTCAGTTGGCCTTTGCCCAGTGCTCCCTCTGGGGCTTTCTGACTGGGTAGCATACTTATCACCAGCTACAGCTAATTAGACCAGAGCGTATACCTGCTCAAAGTCAGTCCATCCTTTGGCTTGGTTGTGACCAAGCAGATTCTCTATCTCAGACATTTGTCTTAAGATATATGGTCGGTGACTCTGCCTGACCATACAGTATTATACACTGGATCAAATGATCATGGAGACATGCGGTCAGCTCTGATTTCATGGCAAGCTAAAGCCACAAGTAAGTTAATGATGCAGGGCAGCAGAAGTGCTGCAGGCCTTGCAAAGTCTGCGGATAAGAAAATGGAGCTGTGATGCTGAGAGAGGCAGAAATGAAGGAGCAGGCAGGCAGAGTGAAAGTGAGAGTGAGAGAGGCATTGACCCACAAAGAGAACCATGGGGAGAAGATCATTTCTGAGAGGAGGGTATGGGACTGGACAGTTAGGTCACATATAGTACAAACAGCAGCCAAATGAGGACTCGGTTTTATCCATTGGATTTGAGAATTGCTACTGACCTCAGAAAGAATGTAGTTTCAGGGGACATGTGGCCAGAATTCTAGACTTTACCATTAGGAGTTCTGAGTTTACATGGAGGGTCTATGAAATAAGGCAGATGCTGTATGATGGATGCCCATGACATTCTATCAACTGGTGAGGCCGTGGGAAATGGCTGCAAGGATGAGGGGATTCAAACCATGTTCAAAAAGGCCACCCCTCTCTAAAGGGTACGATGATCTTCCCTGTCCTCCACTCTATATCTCCTAATTGAGGAGGAATTGAGCTCTGCATTCTGCTTTGCATTCTCCTGAGATCTGTTGCCTTCTCTCTTGTTCATGGTCACAACTAATGTGGGTAATGCTGATGGATCAACTTCATCTATGTAAAACTCAGCAAGTCCCCACTGTAGTCTGACTACTGTTCGTATATTGAAAGATTAGGTGCAGGACCTCAGAAAACTTTACCTTTCAAAGAAACTTGTGTAGCCTGGGGCTGTGGAGAGATGGAGTGCCATGAGCTGTGTTCTGCATTGTGATTTTTCTACCACTGGGATCCTTAGAGTGTGGCTACATTCCCTCTAGGCTGTGGCCACATATCTAGTAGAACAAATGCTGACAACATAACGAGACATTTTCTTGTTGCTGGTACAGCAGTTGATGCCTTATTCATAGCAGTTCTTGGTTCCTGTTTCCTCTGGTGGTATTGTTCCCCAACAAGAGCAGGAAGAGTGAGTGTGACAAGTAATCTATACGAGCACCAGTTATCTTGAAGAGGGTCCACAAGCCATTTGAGAACTGCTGCTTGTTGTAATGTCACATTCCATTAGTTACCCTCAAAGGATCTAGGAGCTAAAATCTTTCGGGGAAACAGCTCTTGCTTTTAGAACAATCAGTAGAAATCTACTTATTTTCTATCTCAGTTTTGAAGGAGAAATGAGAAAAGAAAAAAAAAAGAAAACAAGCAAGGAGTGATGATCAAAGGAATGAAAAAAAAAACAAAACAAAACCCAACAACAAAAGACTGTCCTCTGAGAGAGCTTGGAGTTGAGTTTTATTCGTTTGCTTATTACTGGCTGAGATATAAAGGAAGTTAAAAGAATAGAACTGCCTTCTTTCGTTAATATATTAACCAAATATAGCAAGTCTGACTGTCCTTTGCTAACCACCAGGGTGCACCAATGCACACACTATTCCAAACTTCTAACAAGATCAGCGGTTGTCCCCAATCAAAAAATGGGCAGAAGACCTAAATAGGCATTTCTACAAAGAAGACATGCAGATGGCCAAGAGGCACATGGAAAGATGCTCAACATCACTAATTACTAGAGAAATGCAAATCAAAACTACAATGAGGTATCACCTCACACCGGTTAGAATGAACATCATCAGAAAATCTACAAACAACAAATGCTGGAGAGGGTGGGTGTGGAGAAAAGGGAACCCTCTTGCACTGTTGGTGGGAATGTAAACTGATACAGCCACTATGGAGAACAGTATGGAGGTTCCTTAAAAAACTAAAAATAAAATTACCATAGGACCCAGCAATCCCACTAATGGGCATATACCCAGAGAAAACCATAATTCAAAAAGACACATGGGGCTTCCCTGGTAGTGCAGTGGTTGAGAATCTGCCTGCCAATGCAGGGGACACGGGTTCGAGCCCTGGTCTGGGAGGATCCCACATGCTGCAGAGCAACTGGGCCCGTGAGCCACAATTACTGAGCCTGCGCGTCTGGAGCCTGTGCTCCGCAACAAGAGAGGCTGCAATAGTGAGAGGCCTGAGCACCACGATGAGGAGTGGCCCCCGCTTGCCACAACTAGAGAAAGCCCTCGCACAGAAACGAAGACCCAACACAACCATAAATAAATAAATTAAAAAAAAAAAAAAAAAAAAGACACGTGCACTCCAAGGTTCATTGCAGCACTATTTACAATAGCCAGTTCATGGAAGCAACCTAAATGCCCATTGACAGACGAATGGATAGAAAAGATGTGGTATATATATACAATGGAATGTTACTCAGCCATAAAAAGGAACAAAATTGGGGCATTTGTAGAGACGTGGATGGACCTAGAGATTTCATACAGAGCGAAGTAAATCAGAAAGAGAAAAACAAATATCATATATTAACGCATATATGTGGAATCTAGGAAAATGGTACAGATGAACTGGTTTGCAAGGCAGAAGTAGAGACACAGATGTAGAGAACAAATGTATGGACACCAAGGGGGGAAAGCGGGGTGGGGGGGTGGTGGTGGTGGGATGAATTGGGAGATTGAGATTGACATATATACGCTAATACGTATAAAATAGATAACTAATAAGAGCCTGCTGTATAAAAAATAAATAAATAAATAAAAATTTTTTAAAAAGATCACAGGTTGTCACTTCTGAAAAGAATACAGTGTGGGGAGGGGGTTGGACTTTTGGGGCACTGTTTATCATAGCACAATGCTCAAATCCTTTGAATTTTTTTTTTTTATTACATCTACAGTCTGTTCTGCTACAGCACATATTTTAAAATGCAAATCAACTCACATTCAATTGGTAATTATGGGAATGATGTCAGCATAACACAGAAAAACGAATTGGACCAACCAAACATGATTTTTCGTAGTGTGATCATTCTTGGAGGTGATCAAGGTTCAGCTTTTTCACAGTTCAATAAAATACAAGCTTCAATGATATTTGAAGAGATTCAAAAAAGAAAAAAGCTGAGAAGTCTCCAAATGTTTGCCTTCAGTGCAAATGGTGGCTGGTTCAATAGTGTGGAGACCTGCTCTATTGTCCATTATGTTAAACTACCTGAGAAAACTGTAAATGCAGATTAAGAACCTGGGCACTTTCCGGTGTTAAAACAAGAAAATAACAACAAAAGAACCCCCAAACTTCTGAATCATATTTTTTATTTTGAATGTAACTGTCCTTTTGTAAAGTGGCTCTTGTTAAAGATCTGTATCTCCAAAGGGAAGCTTGAGTTCCAGGGTCTGAGACATCAAAGAGTAGACTGGCTCAGACTGTGGGGCAAAGGCCAGTGGAGATTTAACTCTTCTAGTATCTTCCAGAATCTTATTGTTTTTGTTAGTGTCCTGGTTAAAAAGTGTCCTAGGTTTTGCAGTGTCTGCTCCTGACCCTATTTTTCCCATGAGTGCTCTTATGTTTAGTGTGTGATTTTGCAAAAAAGTGAAGAATGGATACATATGTTGGTATGGCAGAAACACCTGTACCTAGTATTTTTTCTTGAAGAACATTTGTATAAGACTTACAAAATGCCAGACATTTTCCTAAACATTTTACATTCCTTATCTCATTTAATTCTCACAACTGAATGAGGTTGGTTCTATTACTATGCCATCTTTACAAATGAGGAAACTGAGATCCAGAGAGAATAAAGAGAAAGCAGAAGAAAGAGTGTTTTAAATGGATATGCATCTGGATGGGGTGGGAGGGTGAGGTCCTATTCTTTAAATTATAAAGAATAGGAGTGGGAGGGCTGTCTTAAAGGGTGAATTTGCTGGGGATTAAGGTTCTGTCAGAATGCTGCTATCATGTAAAAGTGGCATATAACCTTACTTGATGAAAACTGGCTTTCAAGTTTTGCCAAAAGTTTATGTGCATAACCAATTCCCCTTTTAATTCAGCTTTTCAAGCTTTCCTTCAACTTGTCAACAGATAGTTCATATGAAGAAATGCTGTGTATGATGACTGTAGTCATTGTACAGGCTCATATCACTAAAATTGGTTATTCTGGTCCACTGGAGTTAATAAACTGCAATCTCTCATTTCTACCTTCCTCCCTCCCTCCCTCTCTCCCTCCCTTCCTTCCTTCCTTCCTTCCTTCTTTCCTTCTTTTTTCCAAATTAGTTGGGTTACCTACCGAAGTTAGCTCAGCACAAACTCAGGCTGGGCATGGATTATGGAGTCCCCATAAACCTCTTGTATACAAGCTTCTGAAAGCCTCAGTTGCTTACTTCTCTACATATGAAATTGCTGCCAATAGAGAAATTCTTTCAGAAATCAATTTAATGGGAGTAAATGAAAATTTAATGGTAAACAGGCATTGTGCGAGATGCCTAAGGCACAGGCTTCAGGCATAGCAGAATGTAGTAGGTGATATTATCTCCAGCTGCCTTTCTGTACATCTGAAGATTGGTAAAAACCATTCTTGTTTTCGTAATGTGTTCGTAATGCAGCAAAATACTATAGGAGCTTGTTGCATCACTTGCTAATTGTATTCTGGGGCTCTGAAAGGAGAAAATGTCATCATTGAATTAACATTTTATTTGAATTTCACAATGAGGAGAGAATGTATTAAAATGGAGTAAATAATGCCTGTAAATTTACAAAGAAAGAAAAATGTGACATTGCTTTTTGTAACTCTCCCTGCCATTGCTTTATAACAAAAATGCTTTTCTGATTTTTTTTTTTCAAATTTTGTTTCTGATGCCAACTCCTCCGGCTTAGGTGTAGTTCCCTTTTGAGAACAAATTTGAATTTTAAAGCATTCCAGTAGATGCAGATCAGTGTTTAGCAAAGTGTAGGCTGAGGACCACTCCTATCAGAATCACCCGAAGTGCTTGTCAAAAAAAAAAGTGAATTCTTGGACCCAAGACCCAATATTTGCTGAATTAGAATATTCGGATGTGGGGTTCTGGGCCTCTACATTTTTAACTAAGTCTTCATGACTATTATACACACTAAGGTTTAGTGGGTATAAAATTTAGGTTTAAATCACTGAGTTAGAAAATTCAAAGAGTTCACGGTAGGTGTAATTGTTTCAACCAGGCAAAACAGCCATTGGTTCGTTGATTGACTGATTGATTAGTATAAATCTCGCATTTTTCTCTGACACTTTGAACAGGCTTTGTTTTTTCATTCAAACTGAGTCAAAGTTAAATAATCTGCTCAGTCAGTCAAAACTGAGGACCAAGTCAATAAATCAAAATCCAATCATGTAACCAATCTCAGAAATCTTATTTGACTGAAAAATGACATTGAAAACGCCCCATACACAAAGTTTGTCAAAATAGTCGAATTGGTTTGAGTATAGAAACAACCTCAAAACAAGATCCTAGATATATTTAGGTTTATTCTAAAATCTTCAGTTGCAAATATTGATACATGCAGGTCACTCAGGACCTATTTGTTGCTAAATCTGAGAGTGTATTTCCAGTATTTAACTTACTTGACTTCTCAGCTGTCAGTTGGCATTGTTGAATGCCCCCTCCTTTTTGAAATGGTCTCTTTCCTTGGTTTCTATGATTCCACACTGTAGGAGTGAAGGCAATGCTTCTGCTGCAGTAGATATATCCCTAAATCTTGGTGGCTTAACACAAAAGAAGTTTATTTCTCACTCTGTAAAATCCAATAGTGTTTTCCCTCAGGGGACGAGGAGCGTTTCTGGCTTCCTCTGGGTGTTGACATTGAGCCACTGGATGGTGAAGACAGATCATTATGGGAGATTTTTATGCATCAGCTTTGTAAGTGGCCTTCAACACTTTTGCTCCCATTCCATTAATCAGAGCTTAATCATATGGTAAGACCGAACTTCTTGGTAGGCTGAGAAAAATAGTCTAGAAAGAAGAGGAAGCAGATTGATGCTCAGATAAAAATCTCTGCCAAACAAATTCTTGTTTTCTTCCTAAGACTTTGCATGCTCTTTTCTCAGATGCATTTGTGACTTTGTTCTCTGCCCAGTCCTCGAACATTGATTTTCCTCCTGGCTCTGTTCTAAGTCTGCTACTCTTTTTGGTCTCCAAACTATCCCTGGTCAGTATCGTTCTGTCTCATGGCTTTAATGTACATGTCTAGCCCAGGGAGCCCCCAAAGCAAAGTCAAATTGCTCCTGAAACTCTACCCCTCAGTATCTCAAAGGGACCTCAACCTCAAATGTGCCAAAGTGAATTTGTCAGCTCCATCCCGAATCTTCTCGCCTTCCAGCCTTCCCTGACATGGTAAATGGCACTATCCTCCACCAAACTGCCCAAATCAGAGACTTGGGAGCGCTCCCTGATTCCCCAACTCTTCCGCTTGTCACTCGGTCAGTCATTAAGTGCTCACAATTTTAGTTGCCAGATATCTCCTACATCTAATCATGTCTCTCCAGCTCCAGCTCCAGTATCTGAGTGAAGTTCATCATCATCATTTTCCTCCTACTTGGTTTCTGCCCACAGTCTCGCTCTCTCCAATCTACTCTCCCCACTGCCATCAAAGCCAGTTTTCTAAAATTATCTTATGTTCATATCTTTTCTCTGCTTTAAATCTATCAATCGCTTCCCTATGCCATCACGATAAAGTCCAAGCCCTTTAACACGGTATATAGTGTCCTTCATAATTTAGTCCCTCTCTCCCCCTTGACCTTTAACTCCTCCTCTCTCATTATTTCCTTCAAACATACAATATTCTTTTGCTTATTTTCTAGAGTATACCATTCTCTCTTTTTCCTCTGAACCGATTCATATACTGTTCCCTTTACTCAGAGCACTTTCTTTAACTTCTTTGAGAGTCCAAATCTAACTCATTTTTCAGGTCTCAGCTTAAATGTCACTCCCTTTTGGAGATGTAAAGGAATTCCTTAGTTTAGATTAGAAGCTCTGTTTATGCTCCTGTAACACCTGGAACTTCATTCTATTTTCAAAGTTAAAATGTTTATTTAACCCACTATTTTGTAGTCTCCATGAGAAAAGTAGCTGTATCTTTTTTTTTTTTTTTAACATCTTTATTGGAGTATAATTCCTTTACAATGGTGTGTTAGTTTCTGCTTTATAACAAAGTGAATCAGCTATACATATACATGTATATGTTCCATATCTGTTCCCTCTTGCGTCTCCCTCAGTCCCACCCTCCCTATCCCACCCTGCTAGGTGGTCACAAAGCACTGAGCTGATCTCCCTGTGCTATGCGGCTGCTTCCCACTAGCTATCTATTTTACATTTGGTAATGTGTATATATGTCCATGCCACTCTCTCACTTTGTCCCAGCTTGCCCTTCCACCTCCCCGTATCCTCAAGTCCATTCTCTAGTAGGTGTGCAGCTTTATTCCCATCTGCCCCTAGGTTATTCATGACCTTTTTTTTTTTTGATATTCCATATATATGTGTTAGCATATGGTATTTGTTTTTCTCTTTCTGACGTACTTCACTCTGTATGACAGACTCTAGGTCCATCCACCTCACTACAAATTACTCAATTTCATTTCTTTTTATGGCTGGATAATATTCCATTGTATATATGTGCCACATCTTTATCCATTCATCTTTTGATGAACAGTTAGGTTGCTTCCATGTCCTGGCTACTGTAAATAGAGCTGCAGTGAACACTGTGGTACATGACTCTTTTTGAATTATGGTTTTCTCAGGGTATATGCCCAGTTGTGGGATTGCTGGGTCGTATGGTAGTTCTATTTTTAGTTCTTTAAGGAACCTCCATACTGTTCTCCATAGTGGCTGTATCAACTTACATTCCCACCAACAGTGCAAGAGGGTTCCCTTTTCTCCACACCCTCTCCAGCATTTATTATTTGTAAACATTTTGATGATGGCCATTCTGACTGGTGTGAGGTGATACCTCATTGTAGTTTTGATTTGCATTTCTCTAATGATTAATGATGTTGAGCATTTTTTCATGTGTTTGTTGGCAATCTGTATACCTTCTTTGGAGAAATGTCTATTTAGGTCTTCTGTCCATTTTTGGATTGGGTTGTGTGTTTTTTTTGATATTGAGCTGCATCAGCTGCTTGTAAATTTTGGAGATTAATCCTTTGTCAGCTGCTTCTTTTGCAAATATTTTCTCCCATTCTGAGGGTTGTCTTTTTGTCTTATTTATGGTTTCCTTTGCTGTACAAAAGCTTTTAAGTTTCATTATGTTCCGTTTGTATATTTTTGTTTTTATTTCCATTTCTCTAGGAGTTGGGTCAAAAAGGATCTTGCTGTGATTTATGTCATACAGTGTTCTGCCTATGTTTTCCTCTGAGAGTTTGATAGTGTCTGGCCTTACATTTAGGTCTTTAACACATTTTGAGTTTATTTTTGTGTATGGTTTTAGGAAATGTTTTAATTTCATTCTTTTACATGTAGCTGTCCAGTTTTCCCAGCACCACTTATTGAAGAGACTGTCTTTTCTCCATTGTATACTATTGTCTCCTTTATCAAAGATAAGGTGACCATATGTGCATGGGTTTATCTCTGGGCTTTCTATCCTGTTCCATTGATCTATATTTCTGTTTTTGTGCCAAGACCATACTGTCTTGATTACTGTAGCTTTGTAGTATAGTCTGAAGTCAGGGAGCCTGATTCCTCCATCTCCGTTTTTCTTTCTCATGATTGCTTTGGCTATTCGGGGTCTTTTGTGTTTCCATACAAATTGTGAAATCTTTTGTTGTAGTTCTGTGAAAAATGCCAGTGGTAGTTTTATAGGGATTGCATTAAATCTGTAGATTGCTTTGGGTAGTAGAGTCATTTTCACAATGTTGATTCTTCCAATCCAAGAATATGGTATATCTCTACATCTATTTGTATCATCTTTAATTTCTTTAATCAGTGTCTTATACATTTCTGCCTACAGGACTTTTGTCTCCTTAGGTAGGTTTATTCCTAGGTATTTTATTCTTTTTGTTGCAATGGTAAATGGGAGTGTTTTCCTAATTTCACTTTCAGATTTTTCATCATTAGTGTATAGGAATGCAAGAGATTTCTGTGCATTAATTTTGTGTCCTGGTACTTTACCAAATTCATTGATTAGTTCTAGTAGTTTTCCAGTAGCATCTTTAGGATTCTCTATGTAGAGTATCATGTCATCTGCAAACAGTGACAGCTTTACTTCTTCTTTTCCGATTTGGATTCCTTTTATTTCTTTTTCTTCTCTGATTGCTGTGGCTAACACTTCCAAAACTATGTTGAATAATAGTGGTGAGAGTGGGCAACCTTGTCTTGTTCCTGATCTTAGTGGAAATTGTTTCAGTTTTTCACCATTGAAAACGATGTTGGCTGTGGGTTTGTCATATATGGCCTTTATTATGTTGAGGTAAGTTCCCTCTATGCCTACTTTCTGCAGTGTTTTTATCATATATGAGTGTTGAATTTTGTCAAAAGCTTTCTCTGCATCTATTGAGATGATCTTATGGTTTTTATCCTTCAGTTTGTTAATATGGTGTATCCCATTGATTGATTTGCATATATTGAAGTATCCTTTCATTCCTGGGATAAACCCCACTTGATCATGTGTATGATCCTTTTAATGTGCTGTTGGATTCTGTTTGCTAGTATTTTGTTGAGGACTTTTACATCTATGTTCATCAGTGATATTGGCCTGTAGTTTTCTTTCTTTGTGACATCTTTGTCTGGTTTTGGTATCAGGGTGATGGTGGCCTTGTAGAATGAATTTGGGAGTGTTCCTCCCTCTGCTATATTTTGGAAGCATTTGAGAAGCATAGGTGTTAGCTCTTCTCTAAATGTTTGATAGAATTCGCCTGTGAAGCCATCTGTTCCTGGGCTCTTGTTTGTTGGAAGATTTTTAATCACAGTTTCTATTTCAGTGCTTGTGATTGGTCTGTTCATATTCTCTATTTCTACCTGGTTCAGTCTCAGAAGGTTGTGCGTTTCTAAGAATTTGTCCATTTCTTCCAGGTTGCCCATTTTATTGGCATAGAGTTCCTTGTAGTAATCTCTCATGATCCTTTGTATTTCTGCAGTGTCAGTTGTTACTTCTCCTTTTTCATTTCTAATTCTATTGATTTGAGTCTTCTCCCTTTTTCTCTTGATGAGTCTGGCTAATGGTTTATCAATTTTGTTTATTTTCTCAAAGAACCAGCTTTTAGTTTATTGATCTTTGCTATTGTTTCCTTCATTTCTTTTTCATTTATTTCTAATCTGATCTTTATGATGTCTTTCCTTCTGCTAACTTTGGGTTTTTTTTTTTTGTTCTTCTTTCTCTAATTGCTTTAGGTGTAAGGTTAGGTTGTTTATTTGAGATGTTTCTTGTTTCTTAAGTTAGGATTGTATTGTTATAAACTTCCCTCTTAGAACTGCTTTTGCTGCATCCCATAGGTTTTGGGTCATCATGTTGTCATTGTCATTTGTTTTTAGGTATTTTTTGATTTCCTCTTTGATTTCTTCAGTGATCTCTTGGTTATTAAGTAGTGTGTTGTTTAGGCTCCATGTGTTTGTATTTCTTACAGACTTTTTCCTGTAATTGATATCTAATCTCATAGCGTTGTGGTCAGAAAAGATACTTGATACGATTTCAATTTTCTTAAATTTACCAAGGCTTGATTTGTGACCCAAGATGTGATCTATCCTGGAGAATGTTCCCCAAACACTTGAGAAGAAAGTGTATTCTGTTGTTTTTGGTTGGAATGTCCTCTAAATATCAATTAAGTACATCCTGTTTAGTGTATCATTTAAAGTTTGTGTTTCCTTATTTATTTACATTTTGGATGATCTGTCATTTGGTGAAAGTGGGGTGTTAAAGTCCCCTACTATGATTGTGTTACTGTCGATTTCCCCTTTTATGGATGTTAGTATTTGCCTTATGTATTGAGGTGCTTCTATGTTGGGTGCATAAATATTTATAATTGTTATATCTTCTTCTTGGATTGATCCCTTTATCATTATGTAGTGTCCTTCTTTGTCTCTTATAATAGTCTTTCTTCTAAAGTCTATTCTGTCTGATATGAGAATTGCTACTCCAGCTTTCTTTTGATTTCCATTTGCATGGAATATCTTTTTCTATCCCCTCACTTTCATTCTGTATGTGTCCCTAGGTCTGAAGTGGGTCTCCTGTAGACAGGATATATACAGGTCTTGTTTTTGTATCCATTCAGCCAGTCTATGTTTTTTGGTTTGAACATTTAATCCATTTACATTTAAGGTAATTATCGATATGAATGTTCCTATTACCATTTTCTTAATTGTTTTGGGTTTGTTTTTGTAGGTCTTTTCCTTCTCTTGTGTTTCCTGCCTAGAGAAGTTCCTTTAGCATTTGTTGTAAAGCTGGTTTGGTGGTGCTGAATTCTCTTAGCTTTTGCTTATCTGTAAAGGTTTTCATTTCTCCGTCAAATATGAGTGAGATCCTTGCTGGGTAGAGTAATCTTGGTTGTAGGTTTTTCTCCTTCATCACTTTAAATATGTCCTGCCACTCCCTTCTGGCTTGCATAGTTTCTGCTGAAAGATCAGCTGTTAACCATATGCGGATTCCCTTGTATGTTATTTTTTGTTTTTCCCTTGCTGCTTTTAATATTTTTTCTTTGTACTTAATTTTTATACTTTGATTAATATGTGTCTTGGCATGTTTCTCCTTGGATTTATCCTGTATGGGACTCTCTGTCCTTCCTGGACTTGATTAAATATTTCCTTTACCATATTAGGGAAGTTTTCAACTATAATCTCTTCAAATATTTTCTCTGTCCTTTTCTTTTTCTCCTCTTCTTCTGGGACCCCTATGATTCGAATGTTGGTGCTTTTAATGTTGTCCCAGAGGTCTCTCAGACTGTCCTCAATTCTTTTCATTCTTTTTTCTTTATTCTGCTCTGCAGTAGTTATTTCCACTATTTTATCTTCCAGGTCACTTATCCGTTCTTCTGCCACAGTTATTTGGCTATGGATCCCTTCTAGAGAATTTTTAATTTCATTTACTTTGTTGTTCATCACTGTTTGTTTGTTCTTTAGTTCTCCTAGGTCCTTGTTAAACGTTTCTTGTATTTCCTCCATTCTATTTCCAAGATTTTGGATCACCTTTACTATCATTATTCTGGATTCTTTTCCAGGTAGACTGCCTATTTCGTCTTCATTTGTTAGGTCTAGTGGGTTTTTACCTTGATCCTTCATCTGCTGTGTGTTTCTCTGTCTTCTCATTTTGCTAACTTACTGTGTTTGGGGTCTCTTTTTTGCAGGCTGCTGGTTTGTAGTTCCCGTTGTTTTTGGTGCCTGCCCCCAGCGTCTAAGGTTGGTTCAATGGGCTGTGTAGGCTTCCTGGTGGAGGGGACTAGTGCCTGTGTTCTGGTGGATGAGGCTGGATCTTGTCTTTCTGGTGGGCAGGTCCATGTCTGGTGGTGTGCTTTGGGGTATCTGTTTACTTATTATGATTTTAGGCAGCCTCTCTACTAATGGCTGGGGTTGTGTTCCTGTCTTGCTAGTTGTTTGGCATAGGGTGTCCAGCACTGTAGCTTGCTGGTCGTTGAGTGGAGCTGGGTCTTGATGTTGAGATGGAGATCTCTGGGAGATTTTCACCATTTGATATTATGTGGAGCTGAGAGGTCTTTTGTGGACCAATGTCCTGAACTTGACTCTCCCACCTCAGAGGCACAGCCCTGACGCCTGGCTGGAGCACCAAGAGCCTGTCATCCACGTGGCTTGGAATAAAAGGGAGAAAAAAAAGACGGAAAGAAAGAAGAAGATAAAATTTATTAAAATAAAAAATAGTTATTAAAAGAAATTTTTTATGTAATAAAAAGAAAAAGAAAGAAAGAAGAGAGCAACCAAACCAAAAAACAAATCCACCAATGATAACAAGTGCTAAAAACTATGCTAAAAAACAAACAAACAAACAAAACCAGACAGATAGAACCCTAGGACAAATGGTAAAAGCAAAGCTATACAGACAAAATCACATGCAGGAGCATACACATACACACTCACAAACAGAGAAAAAGGAAAAAATATATATGTATTGTTGCTCCCAAAGTCCACCTTCTCAAATTGGGATGATTTGTTGTGTATTCAGGTATTGCACTGATGCAGGGCACATCTAGTTGATCGTTGAGATATAACTTGCTGCTCCTGAGGCTGCTGGGAGAGATTTCTCATTCTCTTCTTTGTTCACACAGCTCCCGGGGT